>NW_027507788.1:91722541-92107541 GCF_037356315.1 Lithobates pipiens
AATGTGGCTCGGGGTTACTGCTAATGGTACTGAAATTTAACCCAAGTCACACTCAGGAAAACCGCCAGGGAGGTTAAATAGCAGAATGTTTTTATACGTTGTTAGGCCTATATAGGTTCAACGGGATAGAGATATAGCACTACTTTTGTTATAGATTTTTTTGGTTTGTTGTTTTAAGGATCTGGGGTTTGAGCTTTATTTTATATTATATTTTTTTTATTTGCAATTGTTGCTTTTTTGTTTTTCTGATTTGGAAAAAAAATGTTGTACGCGGTACCCTCTTCTCATCTATGATATGCGTGATATGCAGAGTGATGAAATGAAGCCGAGAGACGAGACACACTCATCTTGCTGCTCCAACACTCGCATCCAGCCAATGTGCTTGTATGTGATGTATGTGATGTATGTGATGTTACATACAAGCATCTGGAATGGATACACACTGATGAGCTCAGGTCAGAGGTATTATCTGAAAGCAGTGGGCCTGTGTGCCCCCGCTGATGATCGCCAGGGCTGTCTTTAATATTGTTTGGACCCTGGGCAAAACTTTTCTTGAACTTTTCTTGGGCCATGCAGTTTTGCTCTCCACCTGCTCTGAGACATACAGTAAATAGCAGCTAGACTCAAATTCAGTTTACTGAATCAGATCAGGCAGCTAGTGCGATTGGTTGCCAGAGCTTACAGTGTATCATTACCGCTCAATGACTGGTTGCTAGAGATTACAGCACACATTACGGCTCACTGATTAGTTGCTAGAGGTTACAGCACATGATTTCTGCTTGTTGATTGATTGCTTTCTAGAGATTACTGTGGATATGACCTCAGGGGGGCATGATATACATATCAATGCTGCTGACCGCCCCTATTTACATAAGAATGCCGCCTCCACGGTGGGGAGCACAGTAGCTGCATTTGATATGGCACAGTGGCTGCATTTGATATGGCACAGTGGCTGCGTTTGATGGGGCACAGTGGCTGCGTTTGATGGGGCACAGTGGCTGCGTTTGATGGGGCACAGTGGCTGCGTTTGATGGGGCACAGTGGCTGTGTTTGATGGGGCACAGTGGCTGTGTTTGATGGCATCATCGTGGCATCATCAGGCGGCTGGTGGACGTAAACCTGAAAGGAAGTACCTTCAATGGTGACATTGCGATGCGAGGAGGCTCCGTTCTAAGGTAAGTATTTTCTAATGCGGGAAATGCGGATGGAAGAAGTAACAATTTTATGCCTGTATTATACAACTCTTTTGAGAGAGTTTTTAATCCCTTTATTATAATAAATTTGTGTCAAATACCTGCTGCACTTAGAGGGTGCCGTCTCTCTCTTTTGTGTTGATTTGAAGTATTTTATAATGTGCTGGTATGTGATGCATATCAGCACATTATGCAATTGTCTTACAGGATCTGAAAAAAATGCAGTTTACTACTGCTTTAAATGGTTTGTCTCACCCATGTAAACTGATGCATTCTGAGCTTTAGATTCTGAAAATGGACTTACTGGCTGGATCAAACGAAAACAAATGCAGTCATTACATCTAAGAATTTGTAAACTACAGTATAATGTTTGCTTTTAGGTTTATTACCACTTTAAAAGCCACGTTTAAAGAAACACCCGTATGTTCTTAGCCTAAAAGTTATCATTATTACACAGGATTTAGATAGGGCCAACATTTTATTGTAGTGCTTTACATTATAAAGACAGACAGTATAGACACAATACAATTCAGTAGGAAGATCCTGAGAGCTACAATCTAGGGATATTGCTAATAATATAGTATATTACTCATGAATTCATGGATATAAAACTTTCAAATGTATATTGTCTCTAAAATCGAGCACATTGGTCAATCATAGGCTGGTATCACTATGAACAGGGCTACATTCTGAACATTTCCCATCTATTGCCAATTGACTTCAACAACCACAGCAAGCTTTGTTCTTGAACAGAGTGTATTATATATGTAAGCGGGCTCAGGAAGTCAATACATAGTTAACACAGAGTGAGATCAGGCAGCCTGGCTCATGTATGTACCGTACAATAGGAGACAATGGGAGGTATCTGCTAACCTTTTCACATTTGTGCACATTGTGAAGCAGACGCTGATTTCTAAGCGCTCACGCTGGGCCTGTGATTTTACAACAGTCTGTAGCTCCTCATCATTACCGCTGTCTGTTACATGGATTCCTGCCATTTAAAGGAAAATTTCTGTCTTAGAGATTTTTGAATTTTTTTTTTATTATTATTTAAATTGGGGCAGGAAATCACACCCGGCTCAAACAGAATCCCACTTCTAAAAAAACAAATAAAAAATAAAAAAACTGGCAATTCCACATAATGCCCAATTTACTAACACAAATGTTTAGAGCTGCTCAAATCAATCTGCAAACAAGCAAACCCATTATGTACAGGAGAACGCATGCATAGGCTATGTCATTTATGCACAGATTTTTTTTAACAGTGTTATGGAATGTACAGTCTGGGGGTTCAAATAAATGTCAGCTAAGCTGTGATATGTCAAAAATAAAAATATAATTTTTCTATTTATTTTTTTTGGTCTAAATCAATGTTCTCCAAACTGCGGCCCTAGGGCCAGATGCAGCCCTTTGCTTGCCTTTATCTTGCCCCTGAGACACTATTCTGCCAACTGACACTAATACAGGCCATTACTCCTCCCTATGATATCAACAATGGGGCACCATTGCTCCCCCTATTACCAAATGTGGTGATGTTTACTCCCACTGATGCCAGGAAAATTACCACTCCCGTTGGCCCCCCTAAAGCTTGAAGAATAATAAACTAGCCCTTTGTTTATAAAGTTTGGGGACCGTTAGCCTAAATGCTATTAGCATTTTTAAGATGCTTACCAAGTAGGAATAAAGCCATATCAAGTGCATGAGGTTTTTTATTGAAATCTGCAGAATACAGATTAGTGCAAACTACCCCTATATACCTTAACCATTTGCCGACTGCCACACGCCGATATACATCAGCACAATGGCAGCGGTGGGCAAATGGGCATACCTGTACATCCCCTTTAATTTGCGGGGCTAGTGGGCGCGTGCACACCTGCCGCCTACAGCGTGACCGTGCCCGCGAGTCCTGCGGACTCGATGTCCGCCGGTGTCCCGCAATCGTGTCACGGGGAGGCAGAACGGGGAGATGCCTAGTGACATGACAGGAATCTACTGCTCCCTGTCATCGGAAGCAGTGATCACTGTCATGTCAGTGGTAGCCCACCCCCCCACAGTTATAATCACTCCCTAAGGCACGCTTAACCCCTTGACCGCCCCTAGTGTTTAACCCCTTCCCTGCCAGTGTCATTTACACAGTAATCAGTGCATTCGTATAGCACTGATCGCTGTATAAATGACAATGGTCCCAAAATAGTCTGCCATAATGTTGCAGTCACGATAAAAATCGCAGATCGCACTATTACTACTACTACAAAAAAATATAATAAAATGCCATAAATCTATCCCCTATTTTGTAGATGCTATAACTTTTGCACAAAAAAAATCTATATACGCTTACTGTGATTTTTTTTTTTTTTACCAAAAATGTAGAATACATATCGGCCTAAACTATAAACTATATATATATATATATATATATATATATATATATATATATATATATATATATATATATATATATATAAAAAATAATTTGGGGGGGGGCTATTTTAGTAAAAATTTGCTTTTTTTTTTAAATTGGCTGAAGCCATGACAGCCCTAACTCAAAGCCTTAACACAAAGAATGTAATCCATCCATTGAGATATGGCTGTCATGGCCTCAGTCTGTTTTTGAAGAGGTCTCGTAGCATTGGATAATCTTATAGTTTTGCCCATTTACACCATGACCTCAATGTTTTCCAAGGTTGACTTCTGGTTTTGGGGTATTCAATGTAGTATATAAGATGTATGGCTCCATGTGGCCCCTGATGATGTAATTTGTGACTAAACGCGTTTGACAGAGCGGGAAGCCATGAAGTCACACCATATGGCGCCTTGCTGAGAATTCAGGGTATTGTAGTTTTGGATGCCATACTGACCTAACAAGATATTTATGTGATGGGATGGATATTTTTGTTTGCAGAATTATACTTTTGGTAGGTAAATGGTACATTTTCTTAGATATCTGTACATCAGAGGGACAGAAGGATTTGGTTCCAAATGAGGAACAGTTGGGAAAAGGAGACCTCAAGACAACATTATTTAAAAGTTCGAGGTGCAAGATAAACTAGAATAGTGGTTCCCAAACTGCGGCCCTTTTGCTTGCTTTTATCTGGTCCTTGGCTCAGTATTCCTTCTACTCATGCAAGGCATTGTTCCTCTTTCAGACTCTAGTGACTTTCCACTAATACCAATGATTGCGTACTGTTCAGCCACCTACTGACCACAGGTGCTATATAATTTTTTTTTACTCTCACTGATCACCAAGCCTGAGACATTGTTTAAGCCTACTGATGCTGAGGCACGTTCTACTCCAACTGGGCACATTCCAGCCCCCTACAGTTTGAAGGACAGTAACCTGGCCCTTAGTTTAGAAAGTTTGAAGGCCTCTGTCGGATTGTACACCATCTGGTGTGGTTCTCGTTTAGATTTATGGATCACGATTTTCCAATTATATGCACATGTAGCGGATGACATTTGGGATCAAATGTCTCACGCCTGTAAATTTAGTTTTTGGCCTCAGAACAATAGAGGTTCTGAGGGTTAATTGTGTAGGTGGGCCTTAACACTAGTCTGGCCAGGCTGTGTTTGGAAGTTCTGCCTGGTCATGTGGACGGTGAGGTGCACATGACAGGCTAGAACCAAGTCTATTTGTATGTTTGGGTTTCGGCCTTCTCGGAGCCAATCAGTGGGAGTGCCGGGGCCCGCTGAGGAGTCTGGGAAGGGGTACTTAAAGGGGTGTGGGTAGCGTGTTGGGGGTTCCGGAGTTGTTTGAGAGACCCATGTGGTCTAGTCTGGTTTCAGGACCGGGGTAGCCCCGTGAGGAGTCCCAGTCATGGGGTGTTCGACACCCCACAACATGTTACTGTCAGTGGCCCCTGATAGACCTGCTTGGTCTGGGGTAGGGATCCGTCCATTCCCGAGTCTCGGAACCTGCTGGTCCGAGGCGCAGTAACTGAGGGAGGATTCAAAGTGTCCGGGTGTGCTCTTGGCTCGTGGAAGTGACCAGGGGAGGACTCTTCGGAGGAGGGCCGGCAAGTGGCATCCTGAGAAGTGCCTGGTTATTGAGTTGAGAAGGACATTGACGAATTCACACTTTTTCAGTACCATAAAGGAGACGGGGAACGTTCCAGGTACGCAGGAAAAAGGTTCCTGTTTGCCCTTAGTTGTTTGTTCAAGTTTGAGTCAACGTGCTGACTGCCACTACTCTCTGGGTGGAAATAGAGACTTTGCTAGACCTACAGTTCAAGGTGCCTAAGTTCTTCACCCATGCCCTCTGTTCCCTAAGAGACTGTTATTTGAAAGTTCTACTGCAGAACAAAACCTTTTTGAAAGGACTTCATCTGTGTCAGTGTACAAGTCGTTGGGTATCAACCCTGGGAACCCCTAGAAGTGGAAGAGCAGGCCGAGAGAAGGTAACCGGTAAGCCCATTAAGTCAAGGCCGCCCTACAACGGGTTATGGCCGCTACACACAAATTATAGATTTCCTCTCATTTCCTGTTGCGTTCCTGAGACTTTTTAGTGGAATCTATGCTGTGGATATATGTAGATATCAATTGCTGACTGCTCTTTCTGAAAATAAGAGTTGCCTGGCTAATATGCTAATCCAATGGCTTTAATAAGTATGCAGATTGAGATTTTAGATTTCATTCTGATCTAACTTGCTGCTTGCTTGCTTTAGGCCAGTTAAAATTAGACCGATAAAATTCCCAGAATGAGATCAGCCATGGTAGCATATGTTCAGGTCCTAGTCCAAACCCACCTGAGTGAGCCCACCAGGAAACTGCTACAGTACTGGGCCAACCATAAATGGCCTAGGCATGCCCTACCCCACAGCTACATAACTATGTGCATTTTGTATGCATGTGACTGCAGGGTGGGGGATGCCCTGGCTGCAGGTGACCACTTTATGGTGGGCTTGGTCAGGTGGGATCAGGCTATGATCCAACCATGCCTAAGTTCATTACGACTTAGGACCCATTCACACCAGCCTGGTCTACTGCAGTACTACCACATCATGTATCACACTTTAACCACTTGCCGACCGCCGCACGCCGATGTACGTCGGCAGAATGGCACGGGCAGGCATAAGGGCTTACATGTACGTCCTTGCCTGCCCGCCGGTCGGGGGCCCGATCGGGCCCCCGCCCGGTGCCTGCGGCGGTCGGTATTCATTCGGGAGCGATCCCGGACGAGGGGACGGCCATTCATTCATGGCCACCCCCTCGCGATCGCTCCCGGCGAATGAAAATGTCCGGTGACATCACTTCCTCTCCTGTAATGTAAACACAGGAGAGGAAGTGATGTATTCTCTCCTCCGTGTCGGTAGTTTTCGTTCCGGCACCGAGGAGAGAGGTTCGGTGAGTTGCACCAACACACCCCACATACAGTAGAACATGCCAGGCACACTCACACCCCCCCTTTACCCCCCGATCACCCCCCAATTACCCCTGCCCCCCCAGTCACAGTGACACCAATTGCTTTTTTTTTTTCTTTTTTTTTTTTGCATTGGTGTCATTTGTGACTGTAGTAACTGTTAGGGCAGTTAGGGTTAGCCCCCTTTAGTTCTAATGTGCCCCCCTAACCCCCCCGATAAAGGTTTAACCCCGTGATCACCCCCCGTCGCCAGTGTCACTAAGGCTGGGTTCACATTGCAGCGGTTTATGAGAACGAATGTGATTCGCACCGCACTGCAGTGCAAATCACATCCGATCTCTGTGCGATTCGAGTTCAGCCATACAGATAGTATGGCTGAATTCGTGTCGCACCCGCCGCACCCGCCGCACCCGCCGCAAATTCGCACGGGACCCTTTTTTTGGCCCGCAGCAGAATCGGATCGCATGGGTGTTCACACCATGCGATCCGAGTTTGCAGATCGCACTGCGATATGCGAACTGATCTGGGGGTGTCATTAACATTTCACTGACACTCCCAGCAGTTCGCATAGGGCAGTGTGAACTGCCGCCGGGAGGCATGCGATGCGGGAACCCGCCGCGGATTCATGGCGTTCCCGCATCGCTCCAGTGTGAACCCAGCCTAATAAGCGATAGTTTTTCTGATCGCTGTATTAGTGTCACAGGTGACGCTAGTTAGGCAGGTAGGTATTTAGGTTCGCCACAGCTTTTTATAGCGCCAGGGACCCCCATATACTACCGCATAAGGCCCCCTGATTGCCCCCTAGTTAACCCTTTCACCAGTGATCATCATATAACTGTTACAGGTGACGCTGGTTGGTTAGTTATTTTTTTATAGTTTCAGGGCACCCGCCATTTATTACCTAATAAAGGTTTAACCCCCTGATCACCCGGCGGGTGTCATTTGTGACTGTAATAACTGTTAGGGCAGTTAGGGTTAGCCCCCTTTAGTTCTAAGGTACCCCCCTAACCCCCCCAATAAAGGTTTAACCCCGTGATCACCCCCCGTCGCCAGTGTCACTAAGGCTGGGTTCACATTGCAGCGGTTTATGAGAACGGATGTGATTCGCACCGCACTGCAGTGCAAATCACATCCGATCTCTGTGCGATTCGAGTTCAGCCATACAGATAGTATGGCTGAATTCGTGTCGCACCCGCCGCACCCGCCGCAAAATCGCACGGGACCCTTTTTTTGGTCCGCAGCAGAATCGGATCGCATGGGTGTTCACACCATGCGATCCGAGTTTGCAGATCGCACTGCGATATGCGAACTGATCTGGGGGTGTCATTAACATTTCACTGACACTCCCAGCAGTTCGCATAGGGCAGTGTGAACTGCCGCCGGGAGGCATGTGATGCGGGAACCCGCCGCGGATTCGTGGCGTTCCCGCATCGCTCCAGTGTGAACCCAGCCTAATAAGCGATCGTTTTTCTGATCACTGTATTAGTGTCACAGGTGACGCTAGTTAGGCAGGTAGGTATTTAGGTTCGCCGCAGCTTTTTATAGCGCCAAGGACCCCCATATACTACCGCATAAAGCCCCCTGATTGCCCCCTAGTTAACCCTTTCACCAGTGATCACCATATAACTGTTACAGGTGACGCTGGTTGGTTAGTTATTTTTTTTATAGTTTCAGGGCACCCGCCATTTATTACCTAGTCTCACTAGTGTACCCCTAAATTTAGGGGTGTCTACTTTCCAAAATGGGGTCATTTGGGGGGGGGTTTGTGCCATCTTGGCATTTTATGGCCTTCAAAACTGTAACGCCCTTAGAAAGCCTGAAGGCGGTGCTTGGTTTTCGGGGCCCCATACGCGGCTAGGCTCCCAAAAAGTCCCACATATGTGGTATCCCCGTACTCAGGAGAAGCAGCAGAATTTATTTTGGGGTGTCATTTCACATATGCCCATGGCATGCGTGAGCAATATATCATTTAGTGACAACTTTGTGAAAAAAAAAAAAAAAAAAGTTTGTAATTTTCCCGCAACTTGTGGCAAAATATAAAATATTCCATGGACTCAACATGCCTCTCAGAAAATAGCTTGGGGTGTCTACTTTCTAAAATGGGGTCATTTGTGGGGGTTTTGTGCCATCTTGGCATTTTATGGCCTTCAAAACTGTAATAGGTAGTGAGGAGTGAAGTCAAATATTTACGCCCTTAGAAAACCTGAAGGCGGTTCTTGGCTTTCGGGGCCCCGTACGCGGCTAGGCTCCCAAAAATTCCCACATATGTGGTATCCCCGTACTCAGGAGAAGCAGCAGAATTTATTTTGGGGTGTCATTTCACATATGCCCATAGCATGTGTGAGCAATATATCATTTAGTGACAACTTTGTGAAAAAAAAATAAAAAAAAATTAAAGTTTGTAATTTTCCCGCAACTTGTGGCAAAATATAAAATATTCCATGGACTCAAAATGCCTCTCAGCAAATAGCTTGGGGTGTCTACTTTCTAAAATGGGGTCATTTGTGGGGGTTTTGTGCCATCTTGCCATTTTATGGCCTTCAAAACTGTAATAGGTAGTGAGAAGTGAAATCAAAAATTTACGCCCTTAGAAAGCCTGAAGGCGGTGCTTGGTTTTCGGGGCCCCGTACGCGGCTAGGCTCCCAAAAAGTCCCACATATGTGGTATCCCCGTACTCAGGAGAAGCAGCAGAATTTATTTTGGGGTGTCATTTCACATATGCCCATAGCATGTGTGAGCAATATATCATTTAGTGACAACTTTGTGTAAAAAAAAAAAAATATTTTTTTTTTTGTCATTATTCAATCGCTTGAGGCAAAAAAATAAAATATTCAATGGGCTCAACATGCCACTTATCAATTTCCTTAGGGTGTCTACTTTCCAAAATGGGGTCATTTGGGGGGGGTTTGTACTGCCCTGCCATTTTAGCACCTCAAGAAATGAGATAGGCAGTCGTAAACTAAAAACTGCGTAAATTCCAGAAAACGTACCTTAGTTTGTAGATGTGACAACTTTTGCGCAAACCAATAAATATACAATTATTGACTTTTTTTTTACCAAAGACATGTGGCTGAATACATTTTGGCCTAAATGTATGACTAAAATTGAGTTTATTGGATTTTTCTAATAACAAAAAGTAGAAAATATTTTTTTTAAAAATTTGCGGTCTTTTTACGTTTATATCGCAAAAAATAAAAATCGCAGAGGCAATCAAATACCATCAAAAGAAAGCTCTATTTGTGGGAAGAAAAGGACGCAAATTTTGTTTGGGTACAACATTGCATGACCGCGCAATTACCAGTTAAAGCAGCGCAGTGCCAAATTGTAAAAAGACCTCTGGTCATTTACCAGCAAAATGGTCCGGTCTGAAGGTGGTTAAGGTTCATATAAATGGCGCATCCCCACTGCAAGGGCCATTTTTTTAAAGTGAATCTTCATTCTACCCTCCCACCACCAAATTTTTCTTTTAAACCCCTGCTTGCCGATAGGTGTCTTCTGCACAATTCAGATACTAGCCCACCCAGCGGATCTAGCATTGTCCTGCTGAGATCCTCTAATGCCACCCCTCATTCCCATGCTGCTATGTCTTTGTGTGGTGTCATCGGGAGGCTACTGGGTATTCCGGGATCAGCTGGCAGGTCTCCCAATGACATGCCACTAGGCCCGCCCCTCCTCCTCTACTGAATGAAAGGCTGTGCCTCCTGGGATATCCTGTGCATATCCCAGGAGGCAAAAGGAGCATTGTGCACATCATTTGCCTAGGCAAATACAGTGTAAAGGTGGGGAGAAGGGGTGTATAGGAGGGTTGATTAAATTGTACATCCTTCTATGTGGACATTATCCCAAGTTTTTTGTTCCCCTTTCATCCCCAACTTGATCCTAAGAAATAGCTGAACACTTTGTAAATTCGTTTTATTCAGCAGCGTTGTCCCCTAAGGCATCTCTCCACAGGACAGCAGGATAATGCATTCATGCTGGTGTTTTGCTGGGAAGAAAGTTCCAACATCTCCTGAAGTCTAAGCCACAGCTGTAGTTCTGGAGTCGGAAGACATTTTAATCCATAAAGAATCAGGAGAACAAACAGAATATCAAACCGCTACTGCCAGAAATAGTTCAGCAGTTATCTATGATTTTTTTTTTTTTTTTTTGTAGAATACATTTATCAGCCTAAAATTGTTACTAGAAGAAGAAGGGGCCATAGCCTGACCACCAAATGTGCTATCTTATTGTTTCTAGGTTAATGCTCATTGGACACTTTGTTCTATAGTGTGATGCATTAATTAATTTTCCTCTGAGACACCCATGCTGTCCCAAATTTAGGAAAAGCCTAGCCAGAATTTTTGATTGTCAACAAAACAAACCCACTTGTCAGTGCATCAGGAATGAATGTTCCTCAGGTAGTAAATTCCATAACAAGTCCCAGAACAGGCTCCTCTTCAGTCTTGTTGGGCAAGGGTAGGATCAGCCACTACTGGAAACATCAGTATCGCATAGGCCTTGCTGCCCACTTCAGATTGCGGATAATCAAAACTAGAATAAAAGCAAAGGAAGAAGGCATATTGCATTATCATAAGATCCTTTATTAATAAAAACTGATTCCAATGTACTCTGTCACACTGTAGAGTGCATATAACAGGTCCAGTCCTAACACTGGAGACCATGGTGTCCATCGACAGGGGCGTAACTTACGTGTTTCAAGGGCAATGCCCCCTTCATCAGAACTCTGATGAAAGATCTTATGTTAATGCAGTAGGCTGGTGCGCCTTTTTCTGGATTCTGCTCAAGAAACCCTATGCTGGAGCAATTCCAGGTCTACCACCTCTTATCAAATCTTTTCCAGAGCCACTATCCTAGCAGGGATCAAGGCGTACCTCCTTTTCCCTTGACATATGCACTGCAAATGCCAGCCCTTCAAGAAGGTAATGAGCACTAATGTGACCAGTTTAAGCTGTCTTAAAATGATGCAAAATGTGCATAGATAGCAAAATTGCAAAACCTATGCAGAATATATAAATGTGTACCATTTTGATGTTTTGACATATCCTTGAAAATTGGCAATGTTTTTTTAGGGATAATGTAAAAGTGTAGTCCTACTTTTCTGGTCTTCCAATTGGCCACAGAATATGATTGGCTTTCTCACTGACAAATAGAATGGACCTTGTAACAAGAAATGTGTTTTTTTTTTTTTTTTCCTATTACCATACCTGAATTTTAAAGTTAATTTCAAGCAATTTTTTTTCTTTTATTCGTTTTGCTTCTGCCCTTAAAGTTCCTGAGGGTTTTTCTGCACCACTGTGCATATGTACATCTATTTATTAATGTTAGTAGCATAAGCATTAAAAATAGCCATAGTTGATTGAGATAGTGAAGTTTCGCTTTAATTGTCATGGACACATTCTTTTTCATTTTTCAGGCTAAGAACATTTTCAGCAAGTACAGAAAATACTTGTTGATCTTGCCAGAAATGTGGCGTCCTTGTCATTTTTTTTTTTTTTTTTAAATAAATTTTGCAAACAGGTGATTTTTCTCCTTGGGCATTGTTGAGGCGGCACTGATAGGTGGAACTGATGGGCACTGATGAAGCTGCACTAATGGGCACTGATGAGGCAGCACGGATAGGTACTGATAAGTGGCACTGATTGGCTCTGAGCTCTATAGGGCAAAAAACATTAGAAGAGCCCACTGGCTCAGGTTAGGCTGCTCACAACAGCAAGGCTACCCTGCTGTGAGTACTCCAGCAGGTTACTAGAAAAATGTGCATATATGGAAGGGACGCCAGACCAAAAGAGTCCAAATTCATTTATTGATATTACCGTAAAATATTGCTATTGTGGAGTCTATTGTGTGCCTTTGCTCATCTCTATTACATAGGAGATGGGGAGATTATCAGTTTTCAAAAGGAAGAAACATTTGTTTTATGCTTCTAGTTTAGCTCACAGAAAGTGACAAGGACGCCACATTTCTGGCAAGATCAACAAGTATTTTCTGTACTTGCTGAAAATGTTCTTAGCCTGAAAAATGAAAAAGAATGTGTTCATGACAATTAAAGCGAAACTTCACTCTCTCAATCAACTATGGCTATTTTTAATGCTTATGCTACTAACATTAATAAATAGATGTACATATGCACAGTGGTGCAGAAAAACCCTCAGGAACTTTAAGGGCAGAAGCAAAACAAATGAATTGGTTTAAAAGGCCAATGACAATTTTTTATTATGAAATATGTAGTGAAAAGGACATCCCATAAAAGTATCAAATATAGCAGACAGTGTATATAAAAGAACAAACAATTCTATGTATATAGATCTAGATAGATATAAGATACCCAATAGGACAAGATATGCCCCAAAAAGACTGCTAGCATATGCTTGCCCAGCTAGGGAGAGATCTTGAGTGAATACCGACATGTTTTCGAGTTTTCTCCTTCAAGGGAGTTTAGTGGTTTGTTAAAGCGGAGTTCCGCCCAAAAGTGGAACTTCCGCTCATTGTACTTCCCCTCCCCCTTCCGGTGCCACATCTGGCACCTTTCGGGGGGGGGAGGGGGGACAGCATACCTGCCTTTCCCAGGTATGCTTTCCCTACTTCCGGGAGCCTCAGCCGCAGGTATGGACATCATGGCTGGGGCTCCCTCCTCCTCCCCCTGTTACTGGGCCAGTAAGAGAGAGGAGCGGAGCCTCGCGTATGCGAGGTAGAGTTCCCGGTGTGAAGCCAAAAGGCTACACTGCCAGGTTCCCTTACTCGCAATGGAGGTGGCATGCACCCGACAGCTGTTGGAAATATCAGCTGCGGTGTTGACATTGCTGGACTCCCCGACAGGTAAGTGCGATAAAGGTCAGCAGCTGCAGTATGTGCAGCTGCTGGCTTTTAATTTTTGCAGTGGTGGGCGGACCTCCACTTTAAGATTCTAGAATACAATATATCGAAATCAATATAATAGTATAAGGCACATTTATTATGATATAGTTTGTGTAACACATTTGGTATGTAAATTACATAAAACTACTATGTAGTAAAGACTTGCTTACAGAAGGATAAATATAGGTTTTGCTTCTGGACTGGGAACCTTTGTCAGTGGGTGACTTGGATATCTTGGACAGGGTTGGACTGGGAAATTTGGGCAGGGGTGGGCTGGAAACCCTAGGCAGGGGTAGAATGGGAACTTTGGGCAGGGGTGGATAACAACAACCACTGGCCGTTTCATGGTAGGAACAGATTGCTGTTGGCTGTGAAAGTGTTATATACAAAGTGTGCCTTGTTGCCGCAGTGATGGGCATAGTGATAAGTTGATGTTCCTAAAGGATTTGGTGTATTGTGACCCCTTTTCACTTTTTCTTTGCGGCTCTTGACATTTAGTCTCTTGACATTTTAGAACTGAAAAGATTTGTGTCGGGGGAATCTGGATTCTGATAACAGGTTTGCACAATAGAATATGGCCATTTATTGCTTGGCACTTGTCACTAAGGTCCACTACGAATGAGGATTTAATGGTAAAGTATCCCCTCTTAAAGCCAGAAGATCTTAGGAAGCACTATTACATATTTGATCCTCCGCTCCCCCAGCAGATAATGCTTCCCCATCATGCTCTGGGGTGGACTGTTCCTTAGCGTGCTCACATTCAATACAGGACTTATGGGCTTAGCATCCATCTTGGTGACAATATACTGCTGGAGTGCAGAGGGGAAGAGGCTGCTAGGACCAGTATAGCAACAGGAGACTGTAAGAACAGAGGATTGGGTAAATAAAATAGCTTTCGCATTTGTTCATTGGGCAGACACAGCGCTCCATTATTCAGAACCATAGGGTTATATTGCCCCCCTACGGGATAGGACACTAGGCAGAAAAAAGACTGGGCAATGCCTTTGGGCAGTCCTAGGTGATCTATATATACCCCCCCCCCCACTATAGGCCTTTAGTTTAGTTTTTTTTCTGCCTAGTCAGGAGTAAGGACCTAGTTCTCTGCTGGGATCTCTGGTCCTGGCAATTTTTTGTTTTTGCTTTTTAAGCTTTTTTTTTTTTCTTCTTCTATTGGATTTTTTCCTGTGAGAGCTACAATCAACTGCCGGACAGTGGTCTCCCCAGTCTGGCAAGCAAATGCGTGCAGACCGCAGCTACAAGCTAGGTTGGCCGCAACATAGCCCCACTGGATGGGGGCTGGTCCTGCGAGTTAAACGTCTCACAAGGTCGCATACGACCGGGTCTCGGCCTGTGTCACAGCGTAACTCATGGCCGACAGCCCCCCCACTTTGGTGGCGAGGAGGATCTATCTGAGAGCATTACTTGCGTAATTGCTGGAGTGGTAAGTAAGGGGCCCCCTATTCTCCCTCCTCTCCTTCCCTGGAGTGATGAGGGGCGTGGGTACTCCCCGGGGTGGTTGGTCTCTCTGGGGTTCTTCTCAACATCCCCCCTTCCCTGTTGAGGCCCAGGCCTCTGGCTTAGGTGCTTCGGACACTCTGTCCACCCACTCGCCTCCAGGGTGTTAATTATGGGGGGTACACCTTGGCACCTGATGGTTGGTTGGGTGACCAGGCATCTGCAGATCCGCACCCCCTGTGGCAATCATCCACTAATTTAGGCCGTGGCTTTGTGGCTACTGAGCACTCGTAGTGGGCGGCCGAAAATTTAGGCTGCAGCTTTTGCGGCCTACCGAACGGGCAATGTGCGGGGGGGCCCTAGAGTGGGTGGCGGAGGTCGCTGCTTTCTGTTGCGGGCATCCGCCCTCCTTCCTTGGCTCTAGCCTGGTCTGGTCCCTCCGCATTTGCAGCATACTAGGCTGCAGCCTGCTAGTTTGCACGGCCACGTCGGATGCTTCCAGAGGGACACCGCTGTGGGGGGCTCTGAGGGCAGCCCCCTTTTGGGGGGGTTGTTTAAGTGGGCCCTCCGTAGGTGCCCCCTGTGAGGGGCCTTGGTGCCTTTGTGGATGCCCCCCTGTGAGGGGCCTTTGTGGATGCCCCCCGTGAGGGGCCTTTGTGGATGCCCCCCGTGAGGGGCCTTTGTGGATGCCCCCCGTGAGGGGCCTTTGTGGATGCCCCCCCATGAGGAGCCTTGGTGGATGCCCCCCATAAGGGACCTTAGTGGATGCCCCCCGTGAAGGGCCCAGTGGTGTCCCCTGTGCAGGGCATCCATAGGTGCCCCCTGTGCAGGGTCTCAGCCAGTGCTCCCTGTAAGGGGTTCAGTGGTGCCCCCTGTATGGGGTTTCCGTAGACGTCCCTTGTGCAGGGTATCAGTAGGCGCCCCTGTGCGAGATCTGGGCCGGTGCTCCTTGTGAGAAACCTAGGTCAGTGCCCCCAGTGCGGGGCCTCAGTCGACGTCCGAATGAGACCGGGGCTTCCTGGACCCACGACAAGGCCCCTTCAGCTTGAAGGTGCGCCCTCACCTATGTCCTAGTGTTCCGGCCTTGAAACCTTGAAAAGGGTTTTTTCTTTCCAATTGGAGTCTGCCACCGGACTGTTGGCAGTTTTCCTTGGGGCTGTATAAGCTCTGTTGCTTCAGGGTGTGCTTGTCCCGGTTCCAGTGGGTACAGAATGGAGTCCATCCGCACAGTGGTGGCGTTCCTTCATCATGGGGACTGTCGGGCTTCTGTCGACATCACGGATGCTTATTTAATATGTGCCCAACACCAACACTTCCCTGTTTTACTGTGGGAAAAGAGAATTTTCAGCTTGCGGTGTTGACTTTTGGTCATGCCTCCACCCCTCACATACTCACAAAGGTGTTGGCCAGTTCTGGCGTGGTTATGTAAGCAGGAGATTGCAGTCCTGGGCTGCTTGGGCAATCTTCTTCTGCAAGCAGAGGCCTCTGCTACCCTGAGGGGTGAGGTAGCTCGCTTTACAGACCTCAGTTTTTAGTTGGCTTCTATACTACCTGAAGTCTGCTCCAGTTCCTTCCAGAAAATTGGATTATCTGGGCCTGACTCTGGTTTCATCTCTGGCCAGAGTGTTTCTTCCTCTGTATAAACTCCAGAAGTTGCATGCTACGTTTCAACTATTGTCTCGCAGGTGGGCCTCCCTGCGGTCCTGCATGTGGGTGTTGGGCCTGATGGTATCTACCTTCAAGATGGTTCCATTTGTACAGTTGCATACAAGCTCCTTTCAAGTGAGATCCTGTCGTAAAGTGCCCGAGGTCCCTGGTCTGGTGGCTTTGCTCTCCGGGATTTCAGCAGGGGACATCCTTTCTCCCCTTGTATTGGACAGTGGTCACCACCAATGCCAGTCTGTCTGGGTGGGGAGGTGTTCTGGGACTGGGTTCTGCTCGGGGTCGGTGGATGCTTGAGGAATCTGGACTGCTTATCGATATCCTGGGACTTCGAGCGATCAGACTATGTATGGATCATGGGCGTCGACTTTGGAGACTCCTTGTATGGTTCCAGACGGATGATGCCATGGCGGTGGTCTATGTCAATCACCAGGGTGGAGTGAAGAATGTTGGCAGCCCTGACAGTAGCCAGCATCCTCCAGTGGGCAGAAAGCCTTTTTCCGGCCCTCTCTGCTGTATGCATTCTAGGAGTGGAAAAATGGCAAAAATGGCAAGCAGTTGCCTCAGTCGGCTAGTTTTGGTCCATGGGGTGGTCCCTTCACTAGGACATGTTTCACCGGATATGTCTCCAATGAGGCACTGCCAAGTTAACCTGTTGGCATCTCGGCTTAATGGAACGGTACTCAGCTGAACTTGGCCTTGAGTACCATCAAGGGCCAGGTGGGATCTACTCTTGGTGTGTTTGGTTCTACAGGAGCCTCCATTTGAAAATATTCGGGAGGTTCTTCTGCTTGCTCTGTCCCAGAAGGTGTTTTTTTTGGTTGTTATCACCTCTGCTCGAAGAGTGTCAGTACTGTAGGCATTACCATGTCATACTCCTAGCCTGGTGATCCACAAAGATGAAGTGGTTCTTCGCCCTTGTCCGTGGTTCCCTCCTCTGATTCCTTTTGATTAAGAAGGTTGTATTGAATTCCCTTTGTCCCAGGTCAATATGTCCTAAGGGATGCCCTGGATGTGTTCAGGTGATTTGGGTGTATTTGGCATTCACAGGGCCTTTTTGGAGATCAGACTCACTGTTTGTGACCACACACGGGCCAAAAATGGGGCTGGCTGCTTCTTCTGCGACCTTTCTAGATGGCTCAGACAGAAGATGACTCTGGTCTATTCTATTGGGTTGGGTTCCTCCTTTCCCTGTTACAGCACATTCTAATTAGCTGCTTATTACTTCTTGGGCCTTGCATCATCAGGCATCAGCTGTGCTGATTTGCAGAGCCGCCACTTGGTCGTTGGTGTACACTATCACAAAATACTACAACGTGGCTGCACTGGCATCTGGGGATGCTTCTTTTGGCATCAAGGTGTTGCAGGCCGCTGTTTAGGTCTATTCCCTCTTGAAGGGGTATTGTTCAGGTTGGGCTCCAGTTTGTGTTGAGCTCCTGTTACCTGGTTGGCTCTTGTGTTAGCCTTGGGATTTTTCGTTGTCCCACCACTCATGTTTGGCACTGCTTTGGGATGTCTCTATGGTTCTGAATAATGGAGTGCTGTGTCTGTCAATGAACAAATGAGAAAATAGGATTTTTAACTTACCGTAAAATCAGTTTCTCTGAGTTCATTGACAGACACAGCACCCACCCCTCTAATGCCGCATACACATGACTGGACTTTTTGATGGACTAGGTCCGACGGTCTTCCCAATGGACTAGGTCCGACGGTCTTCCCGATGGACTTTCGACTGAGGTCTGACGGACTTTGTGAACGTACGGACTTGAAACGGACGTTCGAAAGTCCATTCAATTTGAACGTGATGACGTAAACGGGACTAAACAAGGAAGTTCAATAGCCGTAGCCAATAGTTGCCCTTGCTTTTGTATCTGGTTCGTCGGACTAGTACACAGACTAACGGTTTTCCCGATTTTTAGTCCGTCGGATAGATTTGAAACATGTTTTATTTCTAGGTCCGTCAGACTTTGGGGGGAAAAAAAGTCAGTTGGAGCCCACACACGATCGAATTGTCCAACAGATTCCGGTCCACCGAATCAAGTCTGCTGGAAAGTCCGATAGTGTGTATGCGGCATAAGGAGTTTTTAATGCTTTCACACACTGCCTGTTACTAAACTGAAGGCATTTTTATGCATCAAAAAAGCAGACACGCTGCATTTGTTTGCAACATACCACAAAGCACCTGTATGGTGTGAACAGAGCTCATAGAAAAGAATTGCCCTTACATTGAGCCTGTAATCTATACAGATCAACGCAGTTCAATGAACATGGTGTGAACGAGCGCACATATATTGGTTAGATTACATTGGCCTTTCTTGTAATAACTGTAATTTCCCTTTTAAATGATGTATTTGCCACTATTATTAAGTCTATTATGTTGGTACCACATCAAGGCTGGTAGTTGCAGTGTGGCGTTATCTCCACTGTCATTTTGCTGCTAAGTAAGCATTTGATGACAAACAAAATATAACAAAACAAACAAAATATAACTGACTATTCTAAGTCCCGCTACTAGGGATCGTTTTTCAGTCTCTCCATCAGTCAAATGAGCTTTTCATCAATACCGGGATGAAATGAGGGATTTTACAGTCGGCTAATTCTTTGCAGAAAGAAAATAAACTGTACACAGAGCTTATGTAAAATAACCACGTTGAGGATAAATATAGAAAGAGCCAAGACATGGAAAATTTGCTTCTAAGAATATTTTCTAAATTTGGATGGTTATGCAAACTTGCAGTCCTATGGAAAGAAATATGCAGAACACTAATTTTGTAATTATATAGGAATTTTTAAAGGTCAGTTCCACTCTAAACGAATTCATAAGCCTTGCATTGTAGCCAGGAAGTTGCTTTTCTCCTTTACCTTCAGGGGTGTCTAGCGGAAGAAAGCTTTGCTAAAATGTCCACTCGAATCGAAATGCACTAGCGTTTGAAAACCTAAATGATGGTGTCCTGTTCTTCCAATGGATACTTAAAAATTTAGAATTAACAAATGAGAGTCCAGCATATGGGACCTCATGGGAGGAGACACAAAATACTTTGCACAAATTTTGCTCCTGCAAATCTCTTTGCCAGTTGCTGTGCCCACATGTATTGGGTGACCTACTGGTAAAAAAGGCAAACTGTTTTCCCACATTCACTGACCTCCCACTAGGCTGAATAAACCTGGAAGTGCTCTGTGCACTGCCAGGCTTAGAGCTTTCAAAATACTAACAGTGGTCGGGTGAGCAGCAAAATGGGGACTCTCTATCCACAATTTGCATTGGCTGGGGGCAGAAGAAAACGCTAGGGTCTAGTAGACCCCAATGTCTTCATAAAAAGTTGAGATGGGCTCATGCTTGTTCAGATCATAGTCCCAACCCACCTAAGCAATCCCACCAGGAAGTTATCACTGCACACTGACAATCATAGGCAGCATGTGTATGTGCAGCTGCAGGCTAGGAAATGCCTCATGATTGGCAGTGTGCAGTGAGGGCTTCCTGGGGGGATTTCTGAGGTGGGTTGGGACTACTATCCAAACACACCTAAGCCAATCCTTAATAAAGAGTATCCTTCACTATATCATTATCCCCAGGGCCATGTGGGCAGGGGGAGATACTCTCCAAGGGCAGTGGACAGCAGCACTGTGCTTAGTGGTGATGAGGCTGCAGGCTCAGAGTTACTTAGCTGCGTGGAGAATGGAGTGTCCAGTATGTACACTCTGGTTTCAATGCCATGCCCCACTGGACCTCCATAAGTGCCGCCTCAACTGGTCTCATTGGCGGCACAGTCCTGTGTAGTCCCTTTATTAAAACATGAAAAAAAACCACAGGCACATACAAGTAGTTAGGACCTATTACAAAACATGTTGGGTATTTCCAAACATGGAATATTTGGTACTCCCTAATTTAGCACAATCTTGTCATTTAAATTTATGGTAAGCTTGGAGATCGCATTTTGTTTATGTTCACCAAAATAATAAATTGTTGTCACTTTTACTGAAAATTTAATTTCATAAACATTTTCAAGGCTTCCGCTTCTAACTGATTGTATGCTGCCACCACCATTTTTTTTTTCTTTTTTACCACCCAGCTACTTTAGTATCCCACTAGGCTTTGTAAAGGAATTAGAGGGGGGTGGCTGCATTGAATCGATTAGCAATTAAAAGGCCAGGAGGTGACCATCCATCAGAAAAAAAAGAAAAGGACAGTTTGTAGTCACAAGATGTAGAGGGATCTCCTCTTACTTCCTGTTGTGTCTAGAACAGGATGGGACACAGCAAAAAAAAAATAAAAAAATGAAAGGCATCTTAACAATTAAAGTAGAACTAAAAGTAAAACTTTTTCATTTTGAATAGCATAAGAGAGGCATATAACCGCTGTCCGTTTCTTCTTTGCCATTGGTTTCTCATTCGAGATACTTCGCTTTACTTCCTGTACTATAGCCAAAACAGGAACTACCGGTAAGAGGAAATCCCTGATTCTCACCAGAACTAGCATCCCCATTGGAAGAATTACCCTCTCTTACTGTTCTAGTGACAACCCAAAATGTGGGTATTCTCAGTAATAATGGAAATCAGGACAAATAGAGAGGGGGGATCTCCTTAACGGGGACACTGATCGCTATAAAAACTGACAGGTGTTCCAATCCCTATCCAATATATCCATAAAAAAATTTGATTTTAATTATACTTTAACTACTATATCCAAAAGGTTTGGCTTTATTTACACTTAACAATAAAAGTATGTTGGAACTCCCTATGTACTGTATCCCAAATAGAATGTATTTTGTTTTTCTTGTGTTTTTAATTTTAATCCTCAGCTTCTTCCTCTGGAATAAGATTATCACAAATAACCTGTCAAGTAAATCTCATCTAAGGTACTATTTATAGACAAAAATAGAGACCGTCTTTCCTGGCATGCCAGTAATGAGTGTTCATAAGAAACTAATAGGATTGAACAACTATATTTTGTTTGTTCATTTGTATGCATTGTATTAGTTAATTTGTGAGTGGATGGCAAAATGGAGTATAACAATATTCTTGTCATTTTAAAAAGTGATTTTATCAAAGTAATGGTGAACTCATAGAATTATACAGTATTTAGACAAATAAATTAAAAATGGGAGGAAAGATCTTCACTTGGATGCATAAAGTATTTTGGAATAAAAAAA
This sequence comes from Lithobates pipiens, assembly GCF_037356315.1. Taxonomy (NCBI): domain Eukaryota; kingdom Metazoa; phylum Chordata; class Amphibia; order Anura; family Ranidae; genus Lithobates; species Lithobates pipiens. Next base: position 91,744,213 of record NW_027507788.1, read on the forward strand.
ATGATTGGTAGTTTTGGACAGAGTAGGGAAGGGTTACCACTCATACCAATTCTTTTACTCCATCTCTAAAAAGACCAAAAACACATTGAATACTTGTTAGAATGAGAAATGCTCGCAGTTTCAGCAGAGTGGTATCCCACCTAACCGTGTGTCAGGACCGGGATCTGAACCTACAACCTCTGTTGTGTGTTGTTGTAGCTTTTTTTTTAGGCACCTGAGGCACTTGAGATGCTGGACAGCTCCTTGTCTGATCGTTTGAACAATCCAGCCTTGTTTCTTGTGAACCCCTTGCTCCTCCAATACATTTCCTATTTAAACCATGCTTTTGCACTTCCTTTTTGCCAGATTATTGTGCTCTCTCTAGCCGATATCTACCTAACTGCAGCCATACCATCTATTACCAACTTTTGGCTTGTTCCTCAACTACGCTTCTGTTTGACCCCAACCTTCAATCAGGCGTTATTGACCTTTGGCTTGTTCCTCGATTATGCTTTCGCTTGATCCCAACCTTCAACTATTTGTTATTGACCTTTGGATTGTTCCTTGACTAACCTTTCTCCTGATCCTGACCTGCAACCAATTGTTACCGACTTTATGCTTACTAACTACGCTTTTGCTTGATCCCTACCTGCTATATCCGTTACTGAATGGGGGGGATCCTGAGGACCACTACCTGGTACTAACATGCAGGAAAACACACCCCTACCTCAGGTGAGTCTGTGTAATCTTCCAGGGTGACCTTCTTGTGCACTTATACTGCTGGTCAGTGGGAGCCTCTCTATCACTAGAGGTACTTGTCTCCAAGCCTTACTCCTGACCATGTAACAGTTCCTGCATTGTTCCAGAACAATGTGGGTCAACAAAGACTTGGGATCTAGTGATGTGGAATCTCTACATCATCTTTTTATAGTTAAGGACCCACTGAGCACCAATGGAACTCTGTGCAGTGGTCTCCAGCCTGCGGCTCACTGGCTGGGAAGTCTTTATCTTGCCCTCATGTCACTATTCTTCTCACTAGTATGAGACTCTGTTTCTCCAATTGACACCAACAATGAGAAACAATTCCCTTCCCTGACACCAACAGTGAGGCATTATTCCTTCCACTGACATGGAAGATGGGACATTAATCCTCCCATGGACATTAAAGGATGGAGAACCCATACTACTGATACCAGCAATGGTGCACTATTCCTTACACTGACACCAACAATGAAGCACAATTCTTATCACTAATACCAATGATGGGGCAATATTCTTTCTACTGACCACAGGCATTTTTTTTATTCCTATTGACCACCGAACCTTAGGCACTATTTACTCCCACTGCTGTCAAAACATTATTCTACTCCCATTGGCGAAGTTTATCCTCCAAAAGTCTGCTGGATAGTAAACTGGCCCTTTGTTTAGAAAGTTTTGAGGCCCATGTGGATAGTGTCCATTTATCCTCAATACTGTAGTTGCAGTGCCCACTGACCACAAATGCTGCAGGAAACAGTGGCCACTGGTGTTTTAGGGGGCACTGACCACTGAACACCACTTTGCTTGGGGACATGGATTACCAATGTTGCTCTCTCCTATTGCCGCAGATGAGCTCAACAGTTGTATTAGGAGAAATAGTTCACTGGGCATGTTTGCTTGGCACATCTTAATGGCACATCTTAATGGCTGCTCCATCCTAGAAAGAAATAAAGTGCTTTGAAAGCTGCCAGAAGTGTGTGGAAAAGGCTTCACTCCTTACACCATTTGCTACGGCTCTGGAAAGAGCATAACTGTATCCTTTTAGGATACCATTAGTTTAGGGTTATGGAATTGTGTTTATGGATTGCATAGGGTTTTGTGTTTTAGGGAGAAATAACCCTTTAAGTGGAGTGAAGAAGGCTGAATGCAGTTACATGCTTTAAAGTGTATATGTGTGCCAAAAAAAAATAAAAAATACAAGTAGTTTAAAGTAGTAAGTGTACAGCTTGTATAACGGTGCAGATTTGCTGTCCTTTCAAAATAACCCATCACACAGCCATTAACATGTAAACTGCTGGCAACAAAAGTGAATACACCACCCCTAAGTGAAAATGTCCTTAATGGGTCCAATTAGCCATTTTCCCTTACTCGTTAGTGTTACAAGGTCTCAGGTGTGAATGGGGAGCAGGTGTGTTAAATTTTGTGTTATCGCTCTCATACTGTTCACGGGAAGTTCAACATGGCACCTCATGGCAAATAACTTTGAGGATCTGAAAAAAAGAATTGTTGCTCTACATAAAGATGGCCTAGGCTATAGGAAGATTGCAAAGACCCTGAAACAGAGCTGCAGCACAGTGACCAAGACCATACAGCTGTTTAACAGGACAGGTTCCACTCAGAACAGGCCTTGCCATGGTCGACCAAAGAAGTTGAGTGCAAGTGCTCAGCGTCATATCCAGAGGTTGTATTTGGGAAATAGACGTATAAGTGCTATACTTACCCCATAAGTGCTCAGACCTTACGCCGCACACTGCATCAAATTGGTCTGCATGGCTGCCATCCCAGAAGGAAGTCTCTTCTAAAGCTGATGCACAAGAAAGCCTGCCAACAGTTTGTTGAAGACAAGCAGACTAAGGACATGGATTATTGGAACTATGTCCTGTGGTCTGATGAGACCAAGATAAAATTATTTGGTTCAGATGGTGTCAACCAGTTGAGGAGTACAAAGACAAGTGTGTCTTGCCTACAGTCAAGCATGTAGGTGGGAGTGTCATGGTCTGGGTCTGCATGAGTGCTGCCGGCACTGGAGAGCTACAGTTCATTGAGGGAACCATGAATGCCAACATGTACTGTGACATAATGAAGCAGAGCATGATCCCTTCCCATCGGAGACTGGGCCGCAGGGCAGTATTCCAACATAACGCCCCCGAACACACCTTCAAAACATTGCCACTGCCTTGCTAAAGAAGCTGAGGGTAAAGGTGATGGACTGGCCAAGCATGTCTTCAGACCTAAACCCTATGGAGCCTCTGTGGGGCATCCTGAGGGTAAAGGTGATGGACTGGCCAAGCAAGCGTGATATACACCCCCCTCTCTGCTATAGGCCTTCAGTTTTTTCTGCCTAGTCAGGAGTAAGGACCTAGTTCCCTGCTGGGATCTCTGGTCCTGGCATTTTTTTGTTTTTGCTTTTTAAACTACTTTTTTTTTTAGATTTTATTTATTTTTTTCCTGTGAGATCTACAATCAACTGCCGGACTGGACGACGGGCTTGACACTAAGATCCAGTGGTGTCCCCAGTCTGGACAGTGAGCGTGTGCAGACCACAGCTACATGCTAGGTCGGCTGCGACATAGCCCCACTGGACGGGGGCTGGCCCCGTGAGTTAAAAGTCTCATGAGGTTGCAAACGGGCAGGTCTCAGCCTGAGTTGCAGCGTCCCTCATGGCTGACAGCCCCCCCACTTCGGTGTCAAGGGGATCTGTCCGGGAGTATTACCTGTGTGCTCGCTGGAGCGGTAAATAAGGGGCCCCCTCCTCTCCTTCCCTTGGGCATATAGGCTAGTAAACTGGCACCCACCCCTCCCTCCCCTGCCTCATTGGTCTCAACTGATCCTATGTCTGGCTCTGCCATTGTGGATGTGGCCCACCTTGCGGGGTTGGTGGCCACGCTCCCTGTCATGTCAGTGAGGTTGTTCCTCCACAACTGCCATGATGCACAAGAAGGTGCTGGTTGTCTCCCTTATTACATCTGTGTGGGAAACATTAAAGATGGAGGATGCAGCTGTGGCTGCTCGCGGAGGTGCAAGTTCCCTTGGTACCCATAAACTGTCTTGCACGTCAAAAGCGTTCCCTTCTCCCTCCTATTATGGTCTATTTGTTGGTATAGACTGGGAGTGTCCAAAGTGTCCCTTTGTAGTTCCAAAGATGCTTTTCTGTGGGGTCCCTCCTTAAAGAGTGGACTGTTCCACCAGTAGTGGATCCCCCTGTCTCTAGGTTTCGCAAGGCAACCATGTTTATGGTAGAGGAGTCTTCGGCTGTTAAGGATCCCGCTGACATACCTGGAGGGGGAGAAGATTCCCTCTGCTTTCGTTGAGTTTGTGAACCAGTTGGTCTGGGGGCTTCAGTTTGTATGCGATGCCTCTTGGACCAGTTCCCTTGGTTGCTAAGCTCTCTGTTTCAGCAGTGGTGCTTAGACCTATATTGGGGCTTAAGTTTTGGTCTGCGGACTGGGCTTCTAAAAAAGCACTGGATTACCATTTCAAAGCAATGTCTGTTTGGGGCTACCCTGGATGACATCATTATGAGTCTCACAGGTGGGAAGTGTACATGTCTTCCACAGTCTGAAATGGGGAAAAGGGCCTCTTAGCGGATGTGGTCCTCCTTCTCTGCATGCATTGGGCGTGATCTGGCGAGCCAATGGACAAGGCCCCTTCAGCTTAAAGGCACGCCCTCACCTATGTCCTTGACCCCTGAAAAAAAAATTTCCTCCCAATTGGCGTCTATTACTGGACTGTTGGCAGTTCTCCTTGGGGCTGTGCAAGCCATGTTGCTTCAGGGTGTGCTTGTCCTGGTTTCACTGGGTACAGAAGGTCAGAATGGAGTCCATCTGCATGGTGGTGGCGTCCCTTCATCATGTGGACTTTGGGGCTTCTGTCGGCATCACGGATGCTGATTACACACTCCAATATGTGCCCAACACTTCCTCCATTTTACCGTGGGAAAAGAGCATTTTCAGTTTGCGGTGTTGACTTTTGGTCTTGCCTCCACCCCTGGTGTACTCACAAAGGTGTTGGCCCCAGTTCTGGCATGGTTATGTCAGCGCGGGGGGGGGGGGGGGGGATTGCAGTCCCGAGCTGCTTGGATGATCTTCTGCGAGTCCTCAGCTACCCTGAGGGGTGACGTAGCTCACTATACAGACCTCAGTTTTAGTTGGCTTCTATACTTCCTGAAGTCTGCTCTGGCTCCTTCCAGCAAACTCTGGTTTCATCTCTTGCCAGAGTGTTTCTTCCTCTGGATAAACTCCAGAAGTTGCATGCTGCGTTTCAACTACTATTGTCTCACTGGTGGGCCTCCCTGCGGTCCTGCATGTGGGTGTTGGAACTGATGGTAACTATATTTGGTTCCATTTGTGCAGTTCCATACAAGCCACTTTCAAGTGAGATCCTGCTGTAAAGTGCCTGAGGTCTGTGGGCTATCAGATTCGGCTGAGCCAGAAAACCGGGGGTCTCTGGTCTGGTGGCTTCTCTCTCCGGGATTTTGGCAGGGCACATCCTTTTTCACCTAGTCGTGGACAGTGCTCACCACCAATGCCATTCTGTCCAGGTGGGGAGGTGTCCTGGGACTGGGTTCTGCTCAGGATCATTGGATACTGGAGGACTCCGGACTGCCAATCGATATCCTGGGACCTCAGACGGACAGCGACAGCGATATGTATGGATCATGGACCTCGACTTCTGAGACTCCTGGTACGGATCCAGTTGGATGATGCCATGGCTTTGGTCTATGTCACTCACCAGGGCGGAGCAAAGAGTGTTGGAAGCCCTGACAGTAGCCAGCATCCTCCAGTGGGCAGAATGCCTTGTTCCATCCCTCTCCGCCATATGCATTCTAGGAGTGGAAAAATGGCAAAAATGGTATGCGGTTGCCTCAGTCGGCTAGTTTTGGTCCACGGAGTGGTCCCTTCACCTGGACATGTTTCATCGGATATGTCTCCCCTGGGGCACCCCCGAGGGAAAAACCTGTTGGCGTCCCGGCTTAATGGAATGGTACTGAGGTTTCTCACAAGGTCACAGGCTTGTCTGGTGGACACTGCAGATGCTCTGGTGGCCCCGTGGGGCCAGTATAGTCTGATCTACGCCTCTCCTCCTCTCAAGATTCTACCGTGGCTTTTGTGCAGGATCGAGGCCGAAGGGATTCCGGTCATTCTAGTGGGCCTGGATGGTCTTGTCGGTCTTGGTATGTTGATCTGGTGCACGTGGTCGAATAGCTTCCTCCCTCTGCTAGAACCACCATTGAGATAAGTCTAGGGCTGGGTTCACACTAGAAAACGCAGCGGATCACAACAGGAGTCCGGTTCACCATTTCAGCCCAAAATTTTTGCCTGAATTCGGACCTGAAATGGACCAAAAGACACACAGAACTCCTGTGCAATTTGCATCAGAGCCCCTGCCGAGATGTGTGAACCGGCTCCATAGAGAGCCAGTCACCGTCTCCTGCTCTGAGAATTGGATGCGGGGAAATCTGCATCCAGTTCTCATAAGTGTGAACCCAGCCTAATGTTTGTAGTCCTTCCTTGAAACTGAGGTCCTCCAATCCCCTTATTAGCTTTGTTGCTCTTCTCTGGACTGTGTCCAGTTTCAGCACATCCTGTCGATCGATTGTGCTTCTAATCTTCTGTAGTGAACTAACAACGCTGCCTCTGCTGCACTGAAATTCCATGCAGTGTTGTCAGCCCTGCCTGAGTTCTCCACTGCTGGATTACAGAACACTTCCCACTTAGGTTATGGAAATGAAGGGGGAGATGTAGTAGCCCAGCAAAGGAAAACTCAGACAGTAATTACTATATTAAGATTGTAGTGCGGCACAGTGGTTGTTAGCTGTAACAGGAAGTTGGAAGCTTGTGATGAGAGATGTAATGACTTATGCTAGGTCCGACGGTCGCCCCGGCTGATTTTTCAGTGGAGTTCCGACACACTTTCTGAATGAACGGACTTGGCCCCACACAATCACACCAAAGTCCTACGGATTCGAACGTGATGACGTAGACCGGACTAGAATAAGGAAGTTCATAGCCAGTAGCCAATAGCTGCCCTAGCGTCGGTTTTCATCCGTCAGACTAGCATACAGACAAACAGATTTTTCGACCAGACTCGAGCCCATCGGAAAGATTTGAAACATATTCTAAATCTAAAGTCCGTCTGATTTTTAGACAGCAAAGGTCCGATGAAGCCCACATATGATCGAATTGTCTGGCGGATTCGTTCCGTCAGACCTTTGCTGTCAAAGTCTGGTCGTGTGTACATGGCATTACTCTTTAAATGTGTTGTGCATACCCCCAGTTAGAGGGATTTCACTGTAAAAAAAAAAAATATTAAAAGCCAGCAGCTACAAATACTGCAGCTGCTGACTTTTAAAAAATGGACACTCACCTGTCCCAGGATCCAGCGATGTCGGCAGCCGAGGTCGATCGATCGCTCGTCTCTCTACGCCATTCTAGGTGAGGGAATCAGGAAGTGAAGTGTTGTGCCTTTACCTCTCGGTTCCCTACTGCGCATGCGCGAGTCGCGCAGCGCAATAGAAGTTGTCCGCGCTATCTCTGAGACCTGTGTGTGTCCCAGCAGACAGCGTGCTGGGACAGGAAGAGGCATAGACTCCCGTGGGAGTCTATGCCCAGAAGTGGGTGCAAATACCTGTCTTAGACAGGTATCTGCACCCCTCCCCCCTGAAAGGTGCCAACTGTGGCACCAGAGGGGGGGGAGGGTTCCAATGAGCGGAAGTTACATTTTAGGGTGGAACCCCGCTTAAATTCCAACCTTAAAGTCAAAAAAGCAACGTACGCTGCCAGCTACATGCATTGCATTAGTATTTCAGAATCTTCTGTTTTCCATGGAGTTCTCCTTTAAGCATGGTCCCTTTACAGTTCTAATCGCAGCACATTATAGAACCAATTTATAAATCATTATTTTCAGTCACTCATGTGTAATGTCAACTTGTTTAGTTGCCAGGAAGAGAAAATGGCCAGGGCAAATGTGACGGGAACGGCAAGAGTGAGTTATAATACATTAATCTGATTATCCCGTAATTAAACACTCTGAATTCAGAAAAGCTGCGGTAATGAATGGCAAATTTACTGGTTTAGTATAATTGGTTTGCGGAATAAAACAATGCAATTAAATTCTGTGTGCTAGAACTCCCCCACACTATTTTTAGGTGTCCCCAAGATAAATAGCTACATAAATGTTCAGCTATTTTCCTACCTACTAGGAATCTTCATTGTCAACTCACGATTAATATTTCATGTGGATTCATATTAAAAGGTAGATGTTAGGTCAGTGGTGAAGGGTTTAAAGCTTGGGGTTAAAGTGGTTGTAATCCCATAAATATACCCAGGGAAGTGACTGGCATCAAGTGACACACAGAGATGAAACAAATCTTTCTTTATATGTTGTACCTGTTTATCTGCCTCTCATCTCTGCAGATGTTAAAAATCCAGAACTTATACAGCTTGTCAGGGCTTTTAGACTTTAGAAAAGCAGGGGGGTGAGGAGTTGAAATTAGACTCTATGGCTCAGTGAGAGCTAATTTGAGGGAAAGAGAATCCCCCTGCCCCCCTGAATTGGAGGGATTTCACCTTTTTTTTTTTTTCTCCTTGCCAGAAGTGACTCAGACAGATAGCAGAGGAACGAAGCAGCCAACAGAAAAGACACCTAGAGCTCTGGATTGAAACAAGACACACTATAGAGGAATATGCTTTGTCCATATGTCATGTCTGAAGTTTACAGACACTTTAATAGCAGTGAATGTGAGGCTGTCAGAGGACTAGCTGGCCAGGTGCTTGATAAAAAACCTAAAATAAAAAAAAAACTGATTTCCTCCATCCACACATTTGAGGTGAATCGAGGGAATCCTTCTTGCTGCTCTAATGTATTCTGGCATTGGGACTTCTCTGCTTCCATAATATACTGATCAGTGCTGCAGCCCATTGGCTGAAAGCGATGATCAAGTCAAAATGTACTGACAGTCCTATTTAGCAGGAGTTGATCACTAGATGATCTCTTCTCAACCATTCATAGATGGATTAAAATTTGTACGGTCTGTGCTGAACCGTCCAATCTCGATCCATGCATGGCTAGCTTCAAGCTTGTCTTTGTACATGCTCTGTGCAATCTCTCACAAAAATTATAGAATACAATCAGATTGTATAATGTATGTCTAATTGTCCTGGTTGCCAATGTCTCAGTGAATGAAAGTCAGAATAAATTGAAAATTTTGAGCTCCCACCAGAACAGGAATGGAGGGGAAATTGCCAAAAGAGGACACTTTGATATGAACCTGATAGACTATCCCTAAGGCTCCATTCACGCTAGTGCAGTTTGCTTTTGAACGTTTATGCAGTGCTTTTTGCATTTTTACCGCGATTTTGCTGTGTTTTTTGAAAAAAGCATGAAAAAACACATTGGTGTGAATAGAGCCTTACATTGGAAAGAGATCCTCCCAGTTCCTGCTGAGTCTACAGGACAGGAAGTAAAGATAAATCTCCCGAATAAGTCACAGATGGTAAAAAAAAAAAAAAAAAAAAAAAAACATTGGAATACACTAAATCCCTAACAGAAAACTAATGGGATTTTGAAGATACCAAACCACAATTAAAAGTTCACATTTTTATTAGTACAAAAATAAAAAGTTTTAAAATAAGAGAACATCCTTGATTCATAAATTTGAATTGATAAAAGAATAGCTGTAACAAATATTGCCAGTTACGGTTGGATAGAACCCCAAATGCAGGAATGGGATATTCCATGCATACTGTATGGAGCTGACGCGTTTTGCAAGAGCAAAGCCTCCTTCCTCAGAGATCTGAGGATTACAAACACAATAAAGGTAAGCATGATATATACACCCCTCTAAATAAGCAGACAGGCCAAATCAATATCCAAACTTATAAATAATATAGTACCTGTCAAAAATATTGGGAGTGAATCCAATCTGGATCAGGAAAATTGAACTGTGGCCACTGCAGATCTGGGAGAACCCACCACACCTCAGAATGTATACAGTATGGAAGGAATGATAAATATTGTCCCTGGAGACAACATATAGAAAACATTGATGCCGCGTACACGCGGTTTGATTTTCTGACACAAAATGTTTGATGGGAGCTTTTTGTCGGATATTCCGACCGTGTGTAGGTTCCATCAGACATTTTCCATCGGAAATTTCTGACACACAAAATTTGAGATCTGGATCTCAAATTTTCTGACAACAAAATCCGTTGTCGGAAATTACGATCGTGTGTACACAATTCCAAGTTCTACGCATGCTCGGACTCAAGCAGCAGAGCCACCCTGGCTATTGAACTTCAATTTTCTCAACTAGTCGCATGTCACTGCGTTGTTGACGTTCGGAATTTCCGACAACATTGTGTGACCGTGTGTATGCAGGACAAGTTTGAGCCAACATCCGCCGGAAAAAATCCCATGGATTTTGTTGTCGGAATGTCTGTTCGTGTGTACGCGTTATAAGAAAACAAAAATGGGGAAAGGAGAATAAGCAATCTCAGAAGATCTGTTGGTGAATATATATTACATAGTAGTAAAGGGGATAAAGTACACTCTATGCCAAAAAAGTTACTTGAAAGCATATCCCTGTGTATACTGCTGCTGGATGACGTTATTTTAGTATGTGGTTCTGTATTTTCTGACACATTCCAGGTTGTTAGAAGGCATTGTTCTGTGTGTGTTGGCATAAGCCAGGCAATTAAAACCTCAGTTCTGTAAAGTTCCCCATCCAGTGTGTCCTGGTAATGATTCATCATGGAGGAGGACGTCTAGCAGATGTCAAGAAGAGGAGCTTTTCTATTATTTTCTAGACACAGCAGATAGAAAGGTGTTTAGAAATACCTAGGCTGACTCACACAGCTGTATTTATTTCTGAAAAGACCCATTCGCCTCCCACCCGCTACCTGGAGGAGGCTCTTTCTTCTGAGTGTGATCCGTAGAGTCCACGGATGTCCCACTTCATTAATTTTTCAGCGTGAAAATTTCTTGTGCATGAAACGTCAATATGATTTTTTGTTTCTCTGTCTTTAAAGGAAACCTGTGCCGAGGAGTTATGGAATCTGCCACTGCTCGCTGATGAGTTGCCTGAGAAATGCTAGTTGTCTGGCTGTCACGCTGATCCAAAATTTTGGATTTGCTTTGTGGCACAGACCTGCATTAAGTAGGCAGATCACAACTTTCCTGAGATACATGACTGTTCTAGCCAATGTTTACCACCTTCTGAAAAGCATTCTGTGGCTAATTGCTTTTCAGAGGATGGTATAGCATTGGTTGGCAGGTGTTCAGAAGGCCAACCTGCTATCTCATGAATGTTCTGTTTTATTTTTTGAATTAACAAACATGCAATGGTTTTGCACAAAACAGCCCTGATCCTCTTCTTCTCATCCCTCCACCAGTGCTCCTGGCTCCTCCCTCTTGACCAGTGCCCCAAATAGCAAGCTGGGGGCGCTGGTACATGCTTACTCCTGAGCCCCACTCTTTGTGTCCATAAGAGCCACACACACACACCTATCCTCATTGGCTCACTGGCTGTAATTGACAATCAATGGTTCCCACTGCTGTCTCAGCCAATGAGGAGAGAGAGACCTGCCAAGCAAAGCGCTGGATTGTGATCAAGTTCAGGTAAGTATTTGGGGGGCTGTGGGGGAAGCAGCACACAGAAGGTTTTTTATAGAATGCATGAAGCTGGTAAACTCCAGCCTTTACAACTACTTTAACGTAAAGCCACCAGCAGTCTGACAGTTACTGAGGAACAGGCTGAAATTCACTACATACTGTAGGTGGTCCTGTCGGTGCCCTCCTGCCCGGCATCCTTCGAACCAAAAATCAAGAGTCAGGCAGAAAAAGTATATTTGTTTACCATGTTGATGGAGGAATCGGTTAGATATTTTTTGTTTAGTCTGAATAATCCCCCCTGAGATCATTTATGATGGAGGCTAAACAAAACAGTTCTTCTATGGCCAGCTTTACACACTGCCTCCCATTTCCTAAGTGCGCATAACAGTTAGACAAAAGGTCCTGCATTTCTTTAGATTGCTCTTAAAGTATAACTGAAGGCAAAACTTTTTGTTTAGTTTTGGGTAGAGTGGAGAGGGATTAGAACACCTGTCACTTTTTTACCGCTACCTGTACTGTTGTTGGAAAGATTCACCCTTCTTTGTTTTGCTTTCTATTTCATGATAAGTGAAAGAAAAAAAAAGTGTGGGTTTTCTCCAGAACAGCAATAAAGGGAAAACCTTTTAACCACTTGCTTACTGGGCACTTAAACACCCTTCCTGACCAGACCAATTTTCAGCTTTTGGTGCTCTCACACTTTGAATGACAATTACTCAGTCATGCAACACTGTACCCAAATGAATTATGTGTCCTTTTTTTCCCCACAAATAGAGCTTTCTTTTGGTGGTATTTGATCACCTCTGGGGTTTTTATTTTTTGCGCTATAAAATTTTGCAAATTATAATTTTTTTTTCATAAATTTTGGCCACAATTTATACTGCTACATATCTTTGGTAAAAATAACCCAAATTAGTGGATATTATTTGGTCTTTGTGAAAGTTAGAGAGTCTACAAGCTGTGGTGCGAATCATAAAAAATTTATCCCACCTGATGTACTGGTGGCCTATCTCATTTCTTGCGACCCGAACAAGTCAGGAAAGTACAAATACCCCCCAAATGACCCCTTTTTTGAAAGTAGACATTCCAAGGTATTTACTAAGATGCATGGTGAGGTTTTTGATGTTGTCATCTTTTTCCCACAATTCTTTGCAAAATGAAGATTTTTTTTTTCTTTTTTCTCACAAAATTTTCAATGTAATACCGTATATACTCGAGTATAGGCCGACCCGAATATAAGCCGAGGTCCCCAATTTACCCCCAAAAAACTGGAAAAAATTATTGACTCGTGTATAAGCCGAGGGTGAGACATGCCTGTCCATCCCTGTGTGTCGTCCATCCCTGTGTGTGTCCATGCATCCGTGTGTGTGTGTGTCCATGCATCCGTGTGTGTGTGTGTGTGTGTCCATGCATCCGTGTGTGTGTGTGTCCATGCATCCGTGTGTGTGTGTGTCCATCCATCCCTGTGTGTGTGCATGCATCCGTGTGTGTGTGTGTGTGTGTGTGTGTGTGTCCATGCATCCGTGTGTGTCCATCCATCCCTGTGTGTGCATGCATCCGTGTGTGTGTGTGTGTGTGTGTGTGTGTGTGTGTGTGTGTGTGTGTGTGTCCGTGCAGCCTACCTGTGTCCAGCCTGCCTGTGTCCGTCCAGCCTGTGTCCGTCCAGCCTGTGTCCGTCCCGGCCTGCGTCCCGTCCCGGCCTGCGTCCCGTCCCGGCCTGCGTCCCGTCCCGGCCTGCGTCCCGTCCCGGCCTGCGTCCCGGCCTGCGTCCCGTCCCGGCCTGCGTCCCGGCCCGTCCCGCAGCTCTTCGTCGGTGGCCATTCTAGGATTCAAAAGCCGCGCCTCCGTCGGTGATAGGCGGAACACTCAATTTCCCACTGACTGCTGGGAAATTGAGTGTTCCGCCTATCGGATGTCCGTGATAGGCGGAACACTCAATTTCCCAGCAGTCAGTGGTCCGCCTATCATGGACGTCCGCTCATCCTCATACTACGGACGAGGATGAGAGGACGTCCGTGATAGGCGGAACACAGACTGCTGGGAAATTCAGTGTTCCGCCTATCACAGGCGAAGGCGGAGACGGAGGCGCGGCCTTTGAATCCTAGAATGGCCGCTGTCTGTCTGCTCGACACGCTGATCGGGCAGACAGACAGCGATGACTCGAGTATAAGCCGAGGGGGGCACTTTCAGCCTCAAAAAAGAGGCTGAAAATCTCGGCTTATACTCGAGTATATACGGTAGATTATTTCTCTCACATGGCATGTGTATACCACAAATGACACCCCAAAATACGTTCTGCTACTCCTTCTGAGTATTAAGATACCAAATGTGTGAGACTTTTACACAGCCTGGCCACATACAGAGGCCCAATATTGAAATAGCACCATCAGGTGTTCTAGGAGCATAAATTACACATTTAATTTCTCAACCACCTATTACAGTTTTTAAGGCCCTGGAGCACCAGGACAATGGAAATGCCCACAAAGTGACCCCATTTTGGAAAGCTAACACCCCAATGTATAATCTATGAGGCATATTGAGTCGTTTGAATGGTTCATTTTTTTTCCCGAAATTTTGGGAAAATGTGGAAAAAAAATGAAAACGCATTTTTTTTACGCAAAGTTGTCCATTTATAAGATATTTCCAACACATAGCATGTACATAGCAAAAATGACACCCCAAAATACGTTCTACTAGTCCTCCTGAGTATAACGATACCAAATGTGTGAGACTTTTACACAGCCTGGCCACATACAGAGGCCCAATATTGAAATAGCACCATTAGGCGTTCTAGGGGCATAAATTACACATCTCATTTCTCAACCACCTATTACATTTTTGAAGGCCGTGGAGCACCAGGACAATGGAAATGCCCACAAAGTGACCCCATTTTGGAAAGCTAACACCCCAACGTATAATCTATGAGGCATATTGAGTCGTTTGAATGGTTCATTTTTTTCCAGAAGTTTTGGGAAAATGTGGAAAAAAAAATGAAAACGCATTTTTTTACGCAAAGTTGTCCATTTATAAGATATTTCCAACACATAGCATGTACATAGCAAAAATGACACCCCAAAATACGTTCTACTACTCCTCCTGAGTATAACGATACCAAATATGTGAGACTTTTACACAGCTTGGCCACATACAGAGGCCCAACATGCAAGGAACACCATCAGGTGTTCCAGGGACACATAGCATGCACATACCAAGAATTACACCCCAAAATACATTCTACTGAGAAAAGAGTAAACAAAAGATTACCTGTGGTTTTAGCAGCGCAGTTGTCCACAGGATGATAGCACTGGTCCAGGCAGCAGGCAGGGACTTGGTCAGCAAAAGTGAACCCAATTTTCCAGGCAACAGGCAGGTATACTGTCCATAGTCAATATTGGCAGCAGGCAGGGATACTGTCCATATACAGTCCAAGGTCAGTGCAGGCAGAGATTGTCAGCATTGCCAAAATATTGGTCCTGGTAGTAGGCAGGAACATGGTCCATCCATGTGGTGTGGTCAGTTCATGCGACAGGCAGAGGCATGATGATATAGGTCCTACAGGCAGCAGGCAGAAGTAGGGCCTTGTTCAGGACAGAATGGGGATAGGGGTAGAGGCTTCTCCCACCCAAATCTCTTTGAAGCCTCCGAGTCTCCAGACCCTAATCTAGGAATGAGAAAACAAAGGAAATTGTCTTCTTCATCCAAAAAAACTATTCTGGAGCCCCTCACATATGTGAGACCCCTGTTATGAATCCCACTAGTCCACGGAGGGTACAAGATCAGTCCAAGAGGCAGGCAAAAGGCATGGTCAAACAGTCCAGGGTCAGTTCCAGATCAGGCAGAGGTATGTACAGAATCAGTAGGCAGAAGCGTGGTCGAATAACAGTCCAGGGTCAGTTCCAGATCAGGCAGAGGTATGTACAGAATCAGTAGGCAGAAGCGCGGTCGAATAACAGTCCAGGGTCAGTTCCAGATCAGGCAGAGGCATAAACAGAATCAGTAGGCAGAAGCGTGGTCGAATAACAAGCCAGGGTCAGTTACAGAGCAAGCAGAGGCATAAGGGGTTTGAAGGTAAAGGGCAGGAAGTGAGGGTTATGGTTACCATACTTCACTAATAATTCACTGAAGTATGGTAACGGCGGAAACAGTCACCTATGCAGAGGCCTGGTTGGGAAGGGCATTGGGCACAATGATAAGTGGTGTCTCTTCTCACTCCTCGTTTGCTGCACACCCGACATTTTTTCTGATGTCTTCGGCCTGTTGGTCTGGGAGGGATTTTATCAGGAAAATGGCGTTCAGAGAGTCTGCTAATTACATCAGATCGAATGTTTTGTGGTGGGCCATTGGGGTATATAAGGGCAGTGGTGATTTCCTCCTGGTAGCCAAGGAAGGGTATGGGTCTTTCTGTGGACTTACGATAAATTACATATGTGTTGTATATGGCCAAATTAAAGAAATAAATTGAAATTTTTTTATACCACTTGTATGTTCTTCTCGTGGCAAGATAGGGTTCGAGCATCTGGTCGTTCAAGTCGACACCCCCCATGAACATGTTGTACTCATGGATACAAGTGGGTTTTTGTATTGGGCCATCCCTCCTGGTGATCTCAACAAAAGTGTTGTTGTGGATCGAAGAAAGCATGTAGACATCCCTTCTGTCCCTCCACTTCACAGCCAAAATTTCCTCGTTCCATAAACTTGCCGCTTCGCCTTTTCTTAGCCTTTTGTTGACGAGGCTTTGAGGAAAGCCCTTCCGGTTCGTTCTTACGGTGCCATATGCTGGAGTTTGCTTTCTATGGAGGTTGCGGAACAGGGGTAAACTGGTATAAAAATTGTCCACATACAGATGGTAGCCTTTCTCCAGGAGTGGGTTTATGAGTTCCCAAACAACTTTTCCACTCGATCCGATGTATTCGGGGCAATTAGGGGGATGTAGCTGGGTGTCCTTCCCTTCGTATACCATGAAGGAATATGTATACGCTGTGGCTCGATCACATAATTTATACATTTTCACCCCATAGCGGGCCCTTTTGGAGGGAATAAATTGCTTTAGGCCCAGCCTGCCAGAAAATTTGATCAGGGACTCATCCACACATATGTGTTGGTCTGGGGTAAACAACTGGGGGAAAATCTGAGAAAAATAATTTATTAGCGGCCGAATTTTGTAAAGTTTATCAAAATTTGGGTCATTCCGGGGAAGGCACTGGGTATTGTCATTAAAGTGTAGGAATCTCATTATCGTTAGATATCTGGTCCGGGACATTATTGAGGAAAAGATGGGCATGTGATAGATGGGGCGGGATGACCAATATGCACATATTTCATTTTTATTGTTTAGTCCCATACAAAATGTGAGGCCCAAAAAATTTTTAAATTCCTCCACTGTTAGGGCTCTCCACTTGTAGGGACGGGCATAAGAGGACGTTGGGTTGCTTTCAATAAATTGTTGGGCATATAGGTTGGACTGGACCACAATGGATTCAAGCATGTCCTCTGTAAAAATTAGGTGGAAAAAGTCCATCAGGGAAAAATTGTGTGTGTCCACCTGGACTCCTGGGTTGGCAGTGAAAGGGGGAACGTTAGCTTCTCCTGAGTTAGGAGGAAGCCACAAGGGGTTCTGGAGGGAATAGGGAAGGCTGGCATGGGACCTAACCCTTTGGGGCTCAGTTGACACCCCACTTGTACGTGGCCTTTGCCGAGGTACTGTGGTGCCGGTGGATGGCACTGGGTTGCCGGTGGATGGCTCTGCGGTGCTGGTGGATGGTACCGCCTCCTCACCAGTGCACCTTCGTCTGACGGGCGGACTATCATCTTCCTCCTCTGAGGCTGTCATGGTACCGCTGCTGAGGACAGGCTCGTAGTCCACGTCAGATTCACAATCTGAATATGAGGAGGAATCCGAAGCGGAAACCTCCCCGTTGCTCTCGTCGGCTGCAAGGATATCATATGCCTCCTCAGCTGAAAACAATCTTTGTGACATTTTTATTGATCACAAATGGCACTGACAGGTGACGCTGATCTGGCAGATGACACTGACAGGTGACGCTGATGTGGCAGGTGACACTGACAGGTGACGCTGATCACAGGTGACACTGACATGGCAGGTGGCACTGACGAAACGTGGCACTGACAACACGTGGCACTGACAACACGTGGCACTGACAAATGGCACTGGAGACAGATTGCACTGGAGGCAGATGGCACTGGAGGCAGATGGGGCTGACAGATGGGGCTGACAGATGGGGCTGCAGATGGGGCTGACAGATGTCGCTGGCAGATGTCGCTGACAGATGGCACTGGGGCTGGCACTGGCAGATGGCACTGGCAGATGGTACTGGCTATTTGCTCTGGCTAATTGCTCTGGCAAATGGGGCTGGCAGATGGCACTGCGGCTGGCAGATGGCGCTGGCAGGTGGCACTGGCGCTGGCAGGTGGCACTGGCAGGTGGCACTGGCAGGTGGCACTGGCGGCACTGGCACTGACGGCACTGGGGCTGACGGCACTGGGGTTGACGGCACTGGGGCTGAAGGATGGCACTGGCGCTGGCAGGTGGCACTGGCGCTGGCAGGTGGCACTGGCAGGTGGCACTGGCGCTGGCAGGTGGCACTGGCAGGTGGCACTGGCACTGGCAGGTGGCACTGGCACGTGGCACTGGTGGCACTGGGGCTGACGGCACTGGCGCTGGCAGGTGGCACTGGCGCTGGCAGGTGGCGCTGGCAGGTGGCACTGGCGGCACTGGCGCTGACGGCACTGGGGCTGACGGCACTGGGGCTGATGGATGGCGCTGGCAGGTGGCACTGGCAGGTGGCACTGGCGCTGGCAGGTGGCACTGGCGGCACTGGCACTACTGGCAGATGGCACTGGGCTGACAGATGGCACTGGCACTGGGGCTGACAGATGGCACTGGGGCTGACAATTGGCACTGGGGCTGACACTGAAACAATGTTTCAACTCACAGTTCCTCTCTCTCCTCACACGCTGTCTCTGTGTGAGGAGGGAGAGACACGGCAATGGGAGATGATCTCATATGTTTACATTTGAGATCATCTGCCATTGGCAGCTGCGATCGCGCTGTGAACGGCCGCTTTGATTGGCCGTTCACGGCGATCTGTATTTGCCTGTCTCCGGGAGACACGGCGAATACAAAACTTCCGCGATGCGCGCCCCCGGCGGCGCGCATTGCGGAAGTAAACACCAGGCTGTCCAGGGACGGCCAGGCGAAGGAATCCGCCTGCTCTAAGGCCGTCATTCGGCTATAGGGCGGGCGGGAGGTGGTTAAAAATTTTTTTGGGGGGGCTGCAAATGAACTGAAAAATACTGAAACAAAAACAGCAAATGCAGTCAACTGTGCCCAGCAAATGCAGTCAACTGTGCCCAGCAAATGCAGTCAACTGTGCCCAGGAAATGCAGTCAACTGTGCCCATCATATGCAGCCTCTGTGTCCATCATATGCAGACTCGGTGCCCATCAATTGCAGACTCGGTGCCCATAATATGCAGTCACTATGCCCAGCAAATGCAGTCAACTGTGCCCATCATATGCAGCCTCTGTGTCCATCATATGCCGACTCGGTGCCCATCAATTGCAGACTCGGTGCCCATAATATGCAGTCACTATGCCCAGCAAATGCAGCCAACTGTGCCCCACCAGTTGCAGCCTCTGTGCCAATAATATGCAGCCACTGTGCCCTGCCCGCTATTTGCCTGGCACTTGCCCCATTGTGGTAGCAAGTCAGGCGGGAGCTGTGGGACTGGTAGCACGGCAATGGCTCCTGTGTCCTCTGTGCAGGTTTTCTTCCTGGTGACCCTTATTAAAATCTATAAATTGATTTGCTTTGCTAACACACCTGGGTGGACTGCAAGCGCAATAGTTTGCACCCACAGTTCACCTTTTGCATGAATCTATCCATACTACACAGAGGGGGTGGCTGGAGAGAGGGGTCGGCGCCCATGTGCCCTTAATGGATGCACCACCACTGTTCCAATGGGAACATTAGTTCTGGTGACCATCTTGGATTTCCCTCACTATGGAGGGATTTAATCTCACTTCCTGTTCTGACTATGGTGCAGGAAGTGAAGGGAAATTTCCCCAGTGGGGCACAGATTGTAAAAAAAATTACACTAACCCTTCCTTACTATATCCAAAATGAAAAAAAAGATTTGCCTATTCTACATTAAAGTTGGAACGACAGGCAAAAGAAAAAAAAAAGAAAGTATTGTTACTTGGTGATCTTGCCAGTAGCTAATATTTTTCAACTTCATTAAGGTCTACCCTACCCTACCGGCACCTAACAACTGTATTTTCATTTTCTCCATCAGCTCATCCCCCACAGTTATTACCTTTTGTTTCGACTTGACCCTCCCTTCTAGATTGTAAGCTCTAACGAGCGGGGCCCTCTAGTGCCTTCTGTATTGATTTGTATTGTAAGTGTACTGTCTGCCCTCATGTTGTAAAGCGCTGAGCAAACTGTTGGCGCTATATAAATCCTGTATAATAATGATAATAATAATAAGGTCTTGTTCACACCATGGTGCTGAGACGTTCTTCATGCGTACTGCAAGGGCACAACAAAAACAATGGTTCTCTGTGCCCTGTTCATACTACAACATGCAGATTTTTTTCTGCACAGGAATCTGCATGTGTATTCAGTGTTCTGCACCGGAAAAAAAACCTGACAAGACATCAACATTATTGTGAATATAGGGAACATAACTGACATGCATGAAAACTGATGTCAGCGTGCATTAAAACTGATGTGAAACTAATGTGTCTGCAAGTGCAATCTGCACGGTTTTCCCTTCAGTTCCCATCAGTTTTCATGCACCTATGTTGTGAACAAGCCCTTAACCTCCCTGGCGGTATGATTATTTCAGATTTTTGGTGCTGAAAGCGGTACCATTATTATGCATGGAAATTTGGTGTTTTATATTGTAGGCATGTAATTCTTAGGCGTAACTTGCTTAAATCTGTCCAAACAGAGTCTAGTAGACATCCTGGGTATGATAAAGTTTGAAAAACGAAATCCTAAATTATAATAAATAATTATAAATAATTCTACCAAATAATATAATAATAATAAAAATTATTCAATAATGTAATCAAATCAAAAACACTGAAATTTGCTCAGTTGCAGAATTGTCGCTGTTATTACTTTTCAGTGTTTGATGACGGATCTCCCCACAAATCATCGCTTAATTCTGCGAGTGATTCTAATTTATTTTCGCTGTTTTCTAGCTGGTCTAAAACCACTTTTGATGGAAAGGGACAGTTTTGGCTGCTATGGACAATCTCCAGTTTCCAGGCAGAAAGAACAGTTTTTATAATACAAAACTGCACGCAGGGCACTGGACAAACAACTAGGGAAAAAAGGGATGTGTAATAATTTCATACAGTAATGTAATCTGTAAGATTACAGTGTACTGTATGTATTGTGTGTGTTTCACTTTTTGAATTTGGCGCCGTTCGCTGTCCCTGTGCGTCGCAACGCTCGCAGGGAACGGAGCCTGGCTCCGTGATGAATCGAGTGGAGGAAGAGATGCTCACACTGTGGGGAGACATCCAGGGGACAAGGTAAGTAAGCTCTTCCTGGATCCTGCAATGCGATCCCGAGTCTGGTTTGGGGGTACCGCTTTTGGTTCTGAAATTCCACCCAGAGCCAGACACGGGAATACTGCCAGGGAGGTTAAAGTATGACCAAGGCAGACTTTTTTCCTTTCTTTTTAGAGTGAGGGATTAGAACCCCTATAAGGTTTTTATTGCTGTTTGTGTCCCCGTTGGGTAAGAGTCACCCTCTCTACTTGTCCTGCTTACAGTTACCACCGAGAGTATGGTGACCCCTGGGATTGCCTCTCTTTGGAGTGGCTTTGGGACAAGAAGTGAAGAAAAATCTTCGTAGTGGAACACACATGACAAAAATAAAATAAAGTAAAAAAAATAAAAAACTGACAGGTTATAACCCTTCAATACTCTTTCTAACCGTTTCCCGTCCGGCCTATGGCAAAATGATGGCCGTGAAGCAGTTCAGTTATCCTGACTGGGTGTCATATGATGTCCAGCAGGATATGCCTTGATTGCGCGCCCGCATCTCCGATCGTGGTAAAGAGCCTCTGATAGAGGCTATATATATATATATATATATATATATATATATATATATATATATATATATATATATATACACACACACACACACAGTGCCTTGCAAAAATATTGAACCTTGAACTTTTCAACCTTTTGCCATATTTCAGGCTTCAAACCTAAAGATATAAAAATTTTATTTTTTGTGAAGAATCACCAACAAGTGGGACACAATTGTGAAGGGGAACGAAATCTATTGGATTTTTGAAACTTTTTTAACTAATAAAAAAATGAAAAGTGGGGCGTGCAAAATTATTCGGCCCCCTTGTGTTAATACTTTGTAGAGCCACCTTTTGCTGCGATTACAACTGCAAGTCGCTTGGGGTATGTCTCTATCAGTTTTGCACATCGAGAGCCTGAAATTCTTGCCCATTCTTCCTTGCAAAACAGCTCGAGCTCAGTGAGGTTGAATGGAGAGTGTTTGTGAACAGCAGTTTTCAGCTCTTTCCACAGATTCTCGATTGGATTCAGGTCTGGACTTTGACTTGGCCATTCTAACACCTGGATACGTTTATTTGTGAACCATTCCTTTGTAGATTATGCTGTATGTTTGGGATCATTGTCTTGTTGGAAGATAAATTTCCGTCCCAGTTTCAGGTCTTTTGCAGACTCCAACAGGTTTTCATCTAGAATGGTCCTGTATTTGGCTGCATCCATCTTCCCCTCAATTTTAACCATCTTCCCTGTCCCTGCTGAAGAAAAGCAGGCCCAAACCATGATGCTGCCACCACCATGTTTGACAGTGGGGATGGTGTGTTGAGGGTGATGAGCTGTGTTGCTTTTACGCCAAACATATCGTTTTGCATTGTGGGCAAAAAGTTAGATTTTGCTTTCATCTGACCAGAGCACCTTCTTCCACATGTTTGGTGTGTCTCCCAGGTGGCTTGTGGCAAACTTTAGACAAGACTTTTTATGGATATCTTTAAGAAATGGCTTTCTTCTTGCCACTCTTCCATAAAGGCCAGATTTGTGCAGTGTACGACTGATTGTTGTCCTATGGATAGACTCTCCCACCTCAGCTGTAGTTCTCTGCAGTTCATCCAGAGTGATCATGGGCCTCTTGGCTGCATCTCTGATCAGTCTTCTCCTTGTCTGAGCTGAAAGTTTTGAGGGACGGTGTCACGTACCTGGTGTAGGAGCCCAGAATGCAGGGAGCGGCCTCTCGTAAGCCTCTGGCTCGAGAACCCCTGAAAGTGGGGACAGGGACTCTAGAGTTCAGAGGGCACAAGTGCCAAGCAAGTGTAGGACTGGTCCGGACCTCAGGAGAGGCGTAAGTAACACAGGAGCGCTGGATCAGCAGGCAGCAGGTTTTGCACAGGTACTTGGCAGGGACACTGGAGCAGCTGGCAGTGAGGAGGTGTCCTGAAGCGCAGAAGAAGCTGGAGGCCGGTACACTCAGTAGGCAGGCTGGAACAGTAGGTAGCAGAAGGAACACAACAGTCAAGCAGGAACAGCAGATTACCAGGAGTAGTCAAGGTACAAGCCGGGTCGGTAACAGGCGGGCAGCAGACAGTTGCAAGGAAGAGGCAAAAGCGTAGTCAAACAGGCCGAGGGTCGGAGGCTGGCAGCAAGCAGACGTCGTCAGGAACAGGCCGGGTAAACGGGAATCAAGGATAACAGAGTAGCAGATAGCAGGAACACCGGACACGCTGTAGACTGGACAGCAGGGAGGCACAGTAACAGATTCCCTTAAGTAGCCTTCTGGGCGCCAAAAACGGTCATATGGCGCGTCTGCGCGCACCCGCGTGTAACTGTGCGCCCGTTCGTGACCCCACGCACCCGCATGCGCCCGTTCGTGACATTGCGCACCCGCGTGCGCACGTTCGTACCATTTTAAAATGATCGCTTGCACAGTGCTCCTTGGGATGTTTAAAGCTTGGGAAATCTTTTTGTATCCAAACCCGGCTTTAAACTTCTCCACAACAGTATTACGGACCTGCCTGGTGTGTTCCTTGGTCTTCATGATGCTCTCTGCGCTTTCAACAGAACCCTGAGACTATCACAGAGCAGGTGCATTTATACAGAGACTTGATTACACACAGGTGGACTCTTTTTATCACCATCAGTCATTTAGGACAACATTGGATCATTCAGAGATCCTCGCTGAACTTCTGGAGTGAGCTTGCTGCACTGAAAGTAAAGGGGCCGAATAATTTTGCACGCACCACTTTTCAGTTTTTTATTTGCTAAAAAAGTTTAAAATATCCAATAGATTTCGTTCCACTTCACAATTGTGTCCCACTTGTTGGTGATTCTTCACAAAAAATTTAAATTTTATATCTTTATGTTTGAAGCCTGAAATGTGGCAAAAGGTTGAAAAGTTCAAGGGGGCCGAATACTTTCGCAAGGCACTGTGTGTGTGTGTGTATATATATATATATATATATTAGAAATAGATATACAGTATCTCACAAAAAAAGGAGTACACCCCTCACATTTTTGTAAATACTTTATTTTATCTTTTCATGTGACAACACTGAAGAAATTACACTCTACAGCCATTAATGTCTAAACTGCTGGCAGCAAAAGTGAGTACACCCCTCAGAGAAAATGCCCAAATTGGCCCCAATTAGCCATTTTCCCTCCCTGGTATCACGTGACTCGTTAGTATTACAAGGTCTCAGGCGTGAATGGGGAGCAGGTATGTTTTATTTGGTGTTATCACTCTCATTCTATCATACTGGTCCTTGGAATTTCAACATGGCACCTCATGGAAAATAACTTTCTGAGGATCTGAAAAAAAGAATTGTTGCTCTACATAAAGAAGAAGATTGCCAAGACTCTGAAACTGAACTGCAGCTTGGTGGCCAAGACCATACAGCAGTTTAACAGGGCAGGTTCCACTCAGAACAGGCCTCGCTATGGTCGACCAAAAAGGTTGAGTGCATGCGCTCAGCGTCATATCCAGAGGTTGTCTTTGAGAAATAGACATATGAGTGCTGCCAGCATTGCTGAGAGGTTGAAGGGGTGGGGGGACAGCCTGTCAGTGCTTAGACCATACGCTGGCTGCACACTGCATCAAATTGATCTGCATGGCTGTCGTCCCAGAAGGAAGCCTCTTCTAAAGATGATGCACAAAGTCTGCAATCAGTTTGCTGAAGACAGACTAAGGACATGGATTACTGGAACCATGTCCTTTGGTTTGATGAGGCCAAGATAAACTTATTTGGTTCAAATGATGTCAAGCGTGTGTGGCGGCAACCAGTTGAAGAGTACAAAGACAAGTGTGTCCTGCCTAAAGTAAAGCATGGTGGTGGAAGTGTCATGGTCTGGGGCTGCATGAGTGCTGCCAGCACTGCAGAGCTACAGTTCATTGAGGGAACCATGAATGCCAACATGTACTGTGACATAATGAAGCAGAGCATGATCCCCTCCCTTCAGAGACTGGGCTGCAGGGCAGTATTCCAACATAGTGACCCCAAACACACCTCCAAGACGGCCACTGCATTGCTAAAGAAGCTGAGGGTAAAGGTGATGGACTGACCAAGCATGTCTCCAGACCTAAAACCTATAAAGCATCTGTGGGGCATTCTCAAATGGAAAGTGGAGAAGTGCAAGGTCTCTAACATCCACCAGCCCCGTGATGTCATCATGGAGGAGTGAAGAGGACTCCAGTGGCAACCTGTGAAGCTCTGGTGAACTCCATGCCCAAGAGGGTTAAGGCAGTCCTGGAAAATAATTGTTGCCACACAAAATATTAACCCTTTGGCCCAATTTGAACATTTTCATGTAGAGGTGTACTCACTTATTTTGTCAGCGGTTTAGACATTAATGGCTGTGTGATGAGTTATTTTGAGGGGACAGCAAATTTACACTATTATACAAGCTGTACACTCACTACTTTACTTTTTAGCAAAGTGTCATTTCTTCAGTGTTGTCACATGAAAAGATATAATAAAATATTTACTAAAACGTGAGGAGTGTGCTCACTTTTGTGAGAATATATATATATATATATATATATATATATATATATATATATATATATATATATATATATATATATGTATATATATGTATGTATGTGTGTGTGTGTGTGTGTGTGTGTGTGTATATGTGTGTATTATGCATTCAAATATATATATATATATATATATATATATATATATATATATATATATATATATAGAGAGATATATATATATATATATATATATAATTATTATTTTTATCTATACAAAAATGTTTTGCTTTTCATTTCTGTTTTAAACTGAATAAGTTATTTTAAAAGGTGTTAGTTTACAATCACTTTAACTACCTAGTGAACTGTTAAATACTAATGAAAGAAGAATTAAAAACCATAGTATTTTTTCCAGTCTTGATTCCAGCTTTTTTGACACAATAATAACAGCTGTGTGCACATATCTGTCTCCACTGAATGGTATCCTTCTTTTTACCTGCAAGTTATTAGAGAAACATTTTATTGTATGGCTCATGAAAGCTTCTGAAATTGGTTGATTTGTTGCTGTGCTGACTGGTAATCATTTATACAAAACGCTGTTTGCTTGCACCGTGGATCCTTTCAAATCATTGTCAGAGCTGAAGAACATGACCTCTGCAGCTAGATAATTGGTGCAATAGAGTGATATGATGCTCCCATTTCATTTCATTCTGTTTGCTTAGTGGTGTCTGCCGGAGATTACACCGAATACCACAGGCAGGAGACTTCATATCCGCTATATTGTTTCCTTTTTTTTTTTTACTGCTAGCATTTACCAAAGTTTGTATGTCCATCGTTATTTGTCTTCGTGTGGCATTGCTGACATTCGGGGAATAATTCTCTTCTTGGGTCTCAGCATGGTGATCATTTTCCTATGTGGGTCCTTTGCTACTTTAAGGCAACTATTTATTTGCAAAATCAATGGACCATTATGGACACAGGACGTCAAAATGGTGCTTTTACGTTTGCTTTTTAACATCCCTATGTGTCCATGCATGCATAGGTGTGTAGAGTCAGAAAAAAGAAACTCGCAGAGAGGAGTGCTTGGGCGGAAACCTGGTCCATACACAGTTTATATTAATCGCACATACATCTCCATCTTGTGGCCATTATGTGGTATCTCCCGAAGTATGTGCTGTATGATGAGTATGAACCACCCCCCCCCCCCCCCCACACACACACACACACACACACACACACACACACACACACACACACACACTGCTACACCACTGGTCTGTGCTTACATTGTACCAAGTGCAGGCACTCTTATATCATCACCTATGCCAGGCAGACCACAGCAATCTAGAGATTTCTGTGCTTGGGCCTGGTTAGTGAGGGGTACGTTGAGGCACTCGGCGCTCTTATATTTTTTGCACTTTATTCTCAATGAAATGCCTCTATTGCATGTATGTTGCCTATGTAGTATCAGAAATTATCATTTATTACCCAAATATTGCCGTGACAACACATTTGTTAATATATTACCACCTTTGCCTGTTTATTGCCCATGAATTACCACAACTGCCCATATGCTGCCCATGTATTATTGGGATTGTTAATTTGTAACCCACATATTGCCATGACTTGCTATTTTTTGCCAATGTTGCCTGTTAATTTCCAAAAATTGGAAAAAACAGCCTGTAAGTTACCCAAGTATATTTTAAGAATTGGTCATTTTGTTACCCACGTACATTCTTGAGTAGAATTTTTTTTAAACCAGAGTTTAGTGTCACTTTAAATCCCTCACCCCCCAATAGAAACTTACATTGCCCCTAAACAATTATCTCCCCCATGTGTAACTTCAAAGCCTAACACTAAATGAACCCCTAACCTAAGTCATAACACTAATTAGGCCCTACTCTGTATACTCAACACATCCTGTACCAGGAGCCTTTATATCAGTCATTCTCAGCCAAGGTTCAATGGAACCCTATGCTTCCTCCAGAGGTCATTGGGGGTTCTTGGAGCTGTAGCTGATTGACCTCCCATCTGATGGTGCCTACATAGTTTTGGGTCCAACGCCACTCGAAGAGCCAGTAGCATGACACCAATGATCTTTTTAGCTGTCTGTAGGATGGTATTATGACCATCACTGTAAGGGTCACGTTCTTGCAACTGACCACCAATGATTTGGCATATTTTGCCATTGCCACCTCAAATGAACTGTTTTTTAGTAAGGGATCTCAAAGTCAGAAAATAGTTAAAGGGTTCCTCTGGGGTAAAAATATTGAGAAAAGGCTGATCTACAGCAAAATAATGTAGTCCTTGCCTGATATCATAACAAAACCCAGGAACCACAATGAACTGACTTGTGTA
The DNA here is from genome assembly GCF_037356315.1 of Lithobates pipiens. NCBI lineage: Eukaryota > Metazoa > Chordata > Amphibia > Anura > Ranidae > Lithobates > Lithobates pipiens. Next base: position 91,771,952 of record NW_027507788.1, read on the forward strand.
GTTTTGCCCCAGCCATAGAATAAGGTTGGCCTTCTATATACAAGCTGACAGTCAATGTTTTTTTGTTTTAGTTGGAGCTGATATATGCCAAGTAGACTTTTCATTTCCTATACCTACCAATCAGATGTTTTGTTTCATTCCAACTCTGCCTTGCAGAAATTATTTTTTTGGAAGACATTTAGCTACTATAGGTACCAGTTACAGTTATGGACACCAGATGCAAAATCATGTATATATAACACGATAGTTCCATACAATTAAGATTACCCTTTAGGGTCCATCAGGCCATTTAAATTGCATACATTATACAGACTTTCGTCTTGTAGATGACTTACCGTTAATTGTTTACGTTGTACAGTGGTTACACGTTTGGCAGATCTTGCCTGCTTCCTGATCGCATGGAATATCTATAATTGTACATGATTATTGGAATATTTACACAAAAAACATTTTACATAACTCCATACACAGATATACAATTACATAGTTGGTAAGGTTGAATAAAGACACCAGACCATCCAGTTCAACCTGTGTAGGTGTGTCTGTTCATACCGTATGCCTGTATACTGTGCTCGCTAAGATACACAAGAGTTTTGCGTTAGCATTTTTTAGCCCCCAAGTGCATTACTTTACATTCTTCAACATTTTTCAACCTATTCATACTTACAAACAACATATACATCAGTTACTGTACCTACTATTCCATGGATATCCTAGACCAGGAGTCTCCAAAATACGGCCCGAGGGCCAGATGTGGCCCTTTGCTAGCCTTTATGTGGCCCTTGGGGCACAACTCCTTCCACCCATATGAGGCACTATTCCTCTCACTGACACCAACAATAATATCTTCCACTGATACCAATGATGGAATACTATTTCTTCTATTAATAAGGGGAATACCCCTCCTATTGACCACCAACCCTGAGGCCATATTTATTCTCACTGATGCTGGGCTGTGACATTTTCTGCCCTAGCTTGCCACAAACCGGCCCTCCTTAAGTCTGAAGGACAATAAAGTGGCCCTTTATTTGAATAGTTTGCAGCCCCCTGCCCTAGACCCCGAATTTTAGACGTTTAATGTCATTTGTGAATTTGTAAGAAACATTTTAGAGTAAAGGATGGTCCATTGACATAAAAAACTATTTTCTGATTAAGATATGACCCCTTTAAAGTCAAGTCCACAAGAGCATTTTCTTTGTAAGTACTATGGGTACCAATATACATAAAAATATTGGGACCTTCAGACCTTCTCAAAGTTTTGGGTAGATTTCCCCACAAAGTTGACCATAAAAAAGTGGTATAGGACACCACTTTAAGATAAACACCCATCCATATGTATAAAAATATATAAAGTTTATTAAGCAAAAAAATTAGATGCCATTTTTTTACTTAATAAATCTTATTTATATAGATATGTTTGGGCTTTTAGCCTAAAGGGGTGTCCTGTGCCATATTTTTTTTTCCTTTTTAATCTTTAAATACTAAAGTTACATAGTTAGTATGGTTGAAAAAAAAAGAGACAAGGCCATCCGGTTCAACTAACAGAAAAAAAAAAAATACTTATGTGCACCAAAAAATATGAATGCATTTCATACAAAATCTCCTTTGTGTTTTCCTACATCCCAAACAGAAGAACAGATGGGCTGTCAGCATCTTCTATGGGAACTGCTGCAGCTCTCACTTTTTTGTCTGATATTACGGAAGCCTGTAGGTGAATTTTTTATCATGTCTAGAGATCTGCTTTGATATGGACTACCCACCGCTGGCTGAGCCCATACACACATGAGAGGACGGGGGAAGAGCTGCAGTGCAGTGAAGGAAAAGACTGCAGTCTATTGTGTCAGCGGCTGGACGCTCAGTGCAGGCCTGTTTAATGCAAAATGGCATGCAGCAGCTTGATGTACGCCGTGATGTGGGCCAGTTTGACAGGCTGTCAGGAGTGACACGGCCTTTGGACACTCAGGGATGCTGATATTTGCTCACAAGCTTATTTTACTGTTTTATCTCCAGCTGGCTGTTAAGAAACCTGGGAGATATCTAGACACATCTGTTGATAATTTCCTTGTTCTTACTCTGTCCTCTGCTGTGGCTCTCTATTGATTTTATTAATCCTCCAGCCATGTCCTAATACTGCAGCTGAAGAGGGACCGGCCTATTGTTCTGTTCTTCGTATAATTGGGAGAAAATAAACACCAGAATGCCTTCATTTTAAGGAAGCGTAGTAATAAAACGGCGAATTTGCGGTTCGCCAAACGTTCCCTGGTGGTAAATTAATCTCCGCCATTTAAAACATACACCTGCAGTAAATATTTGGTTAGTTGAATTCAGTGCTTTGAAACATGCTCAGTGTTTTAAAAAAATAAATAAAAAATCTTAATATGTTCAGAACTAACTTAGTGTTTTTATATATATTTTTTTCTTAAATATGTTCAGTACTAAAATAGTGTTTTTAAAATATTTTTTCTTAATTATGTTCAGTATGAACAGTGTTTTTTTTCTTTACCACTTGCCGACTAGCCGTCGACGCTGTAATGCGGCAACATGGCTTGGCTGCACAAATCGCTGTCAATTTACGTCGCTTCTAGTTTTGGCCACTGGGGGAGCTCCCCCTGCTCACCTATGGAGCCGATGGGAGTGCCCAGCAGTCGTGATCACTGCCAGACTCCTGCGATCGCTCTGGGCACACGGAGAACCGGGATCTGTGTGTGTAAACGCACAGTTTTCGGTTCTCTGAGGGGAGAACAGACAGATCATCTGTTCATACAGAGTATGGACAGCGATCGGTTATCTTCCCTGCACAGTCCCATCCCCCTTCAGTTAGAACACAGACTAGGGAACACATTAACCCCTTGATCTCCCCCTAGTGATTAACCCCTTCACTGCCAGTGACATTTTTACAGTAATCAATGCATTTTTATAGCACTGATCTCTGTAAAAATGCCAGTGATCCCAAAAATGTGTCAAAATTGCCCGACGTGTCTGCCATAATGTCACAGTCCCAATAAAAATCGCAGATCGCCGACATTACTAGTAAAAAAAAATAATAATAATAAAAATGCTATAAAACTATCCCCTATTTTGTAGAAGCCATAACTTTTGCGCAAACCAATCAATATACGCTTATCGTGAAAAAAAAGGGGTTTTTTTTTATATATATTTTTGGGGTTATTTATTATAGCAAAAAGTAAAAATGATTGCCTTTTTTTTCAAAATTGTCGCTCTTTTTTTGTTTATAGTGCAAAAAAGAAAAAATGCAGAGGCGATCAAGTGGCACCAAAAGAAAAAAGGGCGTCAATTTTGTTTGGGTGTAACGTCGCATGACTGTGCAATTGTTAAAGCGACGCAGTGCCAAATCGCAATAAGTGCTCTGGTCAGGAAAGGGGGTGAAATCTTCTGGGGCTGAAGTGGTTAAATATTTTTTCTTATAAATGTTAAGTACTAATATATTTTTGTTTTGGCTTTTTTTCTTAATTATGTTCAGTACTAACATAGTTTTTTGTTCCTTAATTATGCTCAGTAATGACATCTTTTTAAAATATTATACATTTCATAATATGTTTTTCTTTTTTATAGTCATTACTAACATGTGGGTTTTTTCCCCTTAAATTAAGTAATAAAATGTTTTTAAATATTATTTAATATGATTTTTTCTTTTTTTATAGTTAGTACAACATAGTGTGTTTTTTTATTTTATTTGTTTCTTTATTATGTTTAGTACTAACATTGTGTTTTTTTTTTTTTACATTTTTTTCTTAATTTTTCAGTTTGTTACTTTGTTTTGTTTAAATGTTCAGTATTAACATTGTTTTTTTTTTCTATACCTATGTTCATAACATATTTTTTTTAAATATTATTATTTATTTAATATTTTTTCTTTTTTATAGTCAATACTAACATAGTGTTTTTTTAATTGTATTTATTTATTATGTTCAGTACTAGTATTTTTTATTTTATTTTTCATTATTATTTTTTTGGCTCCCCTGTAGCCAGTGGAGTGACGTTTGATTGCTTTTGGCTGTTCTGGGCTCTGATAGTTGCAGGCCCTGCTGATTTCCCCTGGATTCTAGTAAGTTTCTTAATTACGTTCAGTACTAACATAATCATATTTTTTAAATTAGATATTTATGAAATGGTCCGTAAAAATATTTCATATTTACAACTTGAGTTGTCGACCTCCAAGCAAAACTGCCACTTTTATAGGTTAAAAGAATCTTGCTATTGTTGGGTGCCATCATATTTGCAAAACTGCATAGATCAGATTACGCAGACTAATACATGACTCATCTCTTTTCTCAATTGGCAAGGATAGATTTTCTCAATTATATATACAACATTAATTTACCCTTAAGAAAACACTGCCTATGCGGGTAAGTGGTAAAGGGTGCCTGTGGCCAAAAACAAACTGTGCAGCTTTGACTAAGTTTGGATAATACCCTGGCTATAGGTGTAGGCATACATACCTCCCAAAGCCTGACCAAAAAACTTCAAGAGAGGGCATTATCCCATCATGCTTTGTTGCTAGGGCATTGCTAAGACACTTCAAATTGTTATAGCTCATCTCCTTCATCACAAGAGTGAGGTCTCAATACCCTGCACATGTGAGGTCCACTATCTCCTCCGTTGCAGCATTGCTGACCTTGGAGCTACACGGGGGGAGAGTGCATGTGAGGGGGGTTGAACAGACTGAGAGTGTTTAAGCAATAAAGCTGGATAAGGATAATGCCTTCTCTGGGGGTTCTTTGGCTAGGCTTCAGGAAGTACATACACTGCCTTGAAAAATTATTCACACTCCTTGACATTTTCCACATTTTGTCATGTTACAACCAAAAACATAAATGTATTTTATTGGGATCGTAATCGATAGATTTAAGAGCATATAAAATAAGGGCATTAGCCAATGAATCTCATTGGGTAATAGATTTAAAAGAGCAAACAAAAGTCCTGGATGGCTCAACTCCAATGTAAAAATGCATATAAAAGCAAAGGAGAAGGCCTTCAAAATATTGAAGGTTGAGGGATCATTATCAGCATTCAGACTTTATAAAAAATGCAACAAGAAATGTAAGGGTGCAATAAGGACGGCTAAGATAGAACATGAAAGACACATAGCGGAGGAGAGCAAAAAAAATCCCAAGAAATTCTTTAAGTATGTAAACAGTAAAAAAAAGGGAGGACAAACCATATTGGTCCCATAAAGAATGAGGTAGGACATCTGGTTACAAAGGATGGTGAGATGGCGAAGGGAATCGGGGGGCTTCAGTAACCAAAACTGCAGTATTTATCCTCATGACACATAACAGGAAGCACCTCCATGAGGATTGAATTAAAATTAGACTTGGGAAACATAACATTAATAAATCACCGGGACCAGATGGCTTGCACCCGAGGGTACTTAAGGAACTCAGTCACGTAATTGCCAGACCATTGTTCCTAATTTTTACTGACTGGAATGGTACCAGCTGATTGGAGAAAAGCCAATGTAGCACCAATATTTAAAAAGGGCTCAAAATACATCCCTGGGAATTACAGACCAGTTAGTCTAACATCAATAGTATATAAACTCTTGGAGGGGGTGATAAGGGACTATATACAAGGTTTTAGTAATGAGAACGGTATCATTAGCACTAATAAGCATGGATTCATGAAGAATCGTTCTTGCCAAACCAATCTATTAACCTTCTATGAGGAGATGAGTTGCCATCTAGATAAAGGAAGGCCCACAGACATGATGTATCTGGATTTTGCAATAGCATTTGACACAGTTCCCCATAAACCTTTACTGTACAAAATAAGGTCCGTTGGCATGGTCCATAGGGTGAGTACATGGATTAAATACTGCCTACAAGGGCGAGTTCAGAGGGTGGTGATAAATGGGGAGTACTCGGAATGGTCAGTGGTGGGTAGTGGGGTCCTCCAGGGTTCTGTGCTGGGACCAATCCTGTTTCATTTGTTCATAAACGACCTGGAGGATGGGGTAAACAGTTCAATCTCTGTATTTGCGGATAATACTAAGCTAAGCAGGGAAATAACTTCTCCACAGGATGTGGAAACCTTGCAAAAAGATCTGAACAAATTAATGGGGTTGGCAACTAAAATGGCAAATGAGGTTCAATGTTGAAAAATGTACAATAATGCATTTGGGTGGCAAAAATATGAATGCAATCTATACGCTGGGGGGAGAACCTCTGGGGGAATCTAGGATGGAAAAGGACCTGGGGGTCCTAGTAGATGATAGGCTCCGCAATGGCATGCAATGCCAAGCTGCTGCTAACAAAGCAAACAGAATATTGGCATGCATTAAAAAGGGCGTTAACTCCAGAGATAAAATAATTCTCCTGCTCTACAAAACTCTGGTCTGGCCCCACCTAGAAAATGCTGTCCAGTTCTGGGCACCAGTCATCAGGAAGGATGTACTGGAAATGGAGCGAGTACAAAGAAGGGCAACAAAGCTAATAAAGGGTATGGAGGATATTATTTATGAGGAAAGTTTGTGAGCACTGAACTTATTCTCTCTGGAGAAGAGATGCTTAAGAAAAGGGATATGATTTCAATATACAAATACCGTACTGGTGACCCCACAATTGGCATAACACTTTTTTGCAGAAGGGAGTTTAACAAGACTCGTGGCCACTCATTAAAATTAGAAGAAAAGAGGTTTAACCTTAAACTACATAGAGGGTCCTTTACTGTAAGAGCAGCAAGGATGTGGAATTCCCTTCCACAGGCAGTGGTCTCAGTGGGGGGCATGGATAGTTTCAAGAAACTATTAGATAAGCACCTGAGCAACCACAACATACAGGGATATACATAAGTATAACTGTGGCATGCATTTGTATTCAGCCCCCCTGAGTCAATACTTTGTAGAACCGCCTTTCACTGCAATTACAGCTGCAAGTCTTTTTGGGGATGTCTTAACCAGCTTTGCACATCTAGAGAGTGACATTTTTGCACATTCTAGTTTTCAAAATAGCTCAAGATCTGTCAGATTGGATGGAGAGCGTCTATGAACAGCAATTTTCAAGTCTTGCCACAGATTCTCAATGGGGGGCTGAATACAACTGCACACCATACTTTTCAGATATTTATTTGTAAAAACAAAATGTGAAAACCATTTATACTTTTCATTCCACTTCACAATTACCGTATTTATTGGCATATAACACGCACCCCAAGTTTAGGAGGACATTTTAAGGAAAAAAACGTACATTTAAATGCCCATCACTACAGCCTTATCAGTGTCCATCTGCAGCCTTGCCCAGTGTCATTGCAGCCTTGCCCAGTGTCATTGCAGCCTTGCCCAGTGTCATTGCAGCCTTGCCCAGTGTCATTTGCAGCCTTGCCCAGTGTCATTGCAGTTTAAAAATGGTGCCGCCGAGATACACAGAGCCGGTCCTGTGTATCTCGGGTCTTCTCGCAGTACCGCCCTATGATGGACATAACACAGGTCCAATGGCGGGACTGGGTGTGACTGTGAGCGGAGCCGAGAGGAGCTGAGTGCCACCAAGATACACATAGCCGAGTGTACTCGGTGAGGCTCGGCTCCTCTCAGCTCTGCTAACAGTCACACCTAGTCCCTGTGTTATGTCCATCATAGGGCAGGACTGGGCGTGACTGTGAGCGGAGCCGATTACACTCAGCTATGTGTATTTTGGTGGCTGCTCGCTCCTCCGCTCACAATCAGTGGGGGATCAGCGTATAACACGCACCCACGATTTCCCCCTGATTTTAAGTGCAAAAAAGTCTGTGTTATACGCCGATAAATACGGTATGTGTTACTTTGTGTATCACATAAAATCCCAGTAAAATACCTTTACGTTTTTGTTGTAACATGAGAAAATTTGGAAAATGTTAAGGGGTATGAGTTCTGTTTCAAGGTACTGTAAAAAGTCTACACCTACTATAGCAAGGGTGCTATTGAACTTTGGTCAAAGCTCCACAGCTTGTTTTTGCCTACAGGTGCCCCTTATTTGCACAGGCATCTTTGGTAAAACTTTTATATAGGGGATAGGATATATACACTATATTACCAAAAGTATTGGGACACCTTTACACGCACATGAACTTTAATGACCTCCTGGTCTTAGTCCATATGGTTCAATATTGAGTTGGTCCACCCTTTGCAGCTATAACAACTTAAACTCTTCTGGTGAGGCTGTCCACAAGGTTTAGGCATGTTTCTATGGTAATGTTTGACCATTCTTCTAGAAGTGGATTTTTGAGGTCAGGTATTGATGTGGACAAGAAGGCCTGGCTTTCAGTCTCTGTTCTAATTCATCCCAAAGGTGTTTTATCGGGTTGAGGTCAGGCCAGTCAACTTCCTCCACCCCAAACTTGCTCATCCACGTTTTTATGGATCTTGCTTTGTGTACTGGTCCAAATCATTTGGTGGATGGGGGATTATGTTGTTTTTTAGGGATTGGGCTTGGCCCCTTAGTTCTAGTAAAGGAAACTCTTAAGGCGGTAGCATACCAAGACATTCTGGACAATTTCATGACCTCAAGCAGAAAGAACATCTTTCAGATGAATTAGAGTGGAGACTGCAAGCCAGGCCTTCTCATCCCCATCAGTGCCTGACCTCACAAGTGTGCTTCTAGAAGAATGGTCAAACATTCCCATAGGCACACTCCTAAACCTTGTGGACAGCTGTTACAGCTGCAAAAAGGTGGGCCAACTCAATATTGAACCCTACGGACCAAGACTGGGACCAAGACTGGGATGTCATTAAAGTTGATGTGCATGTAGAGGCAGGCGTCCCAATACTCTTGGTAATATAGTTGGTCTGTGTGTGTATATATATATATATATATATATATATATATATATATATATATATATTATGCGCGTCCTCATTCCCCATCCCCATTGCATGAAACCTCCCAAGATAACCAGGTCAGGGATCCCTGGAGACTTTGGGGGTATGTAGAATACACTATCCTCCACTGTGACCATCATTAGCTGACCATCTGATAACATCACTAGAAAAAATGGTGGTGTAGGACCTGGAGTTCAGTGGATTCACTGGACAGGTGAGTATGACAATCTAGCCCATACCACCCTGTGTGTAAAAAGGGGTTAATACAATTATTCCAGAGGTGAAGTTTCTCTTGAAGTAAGTAGATAGATGGCACTGGATTCTAAAAGTTTTCTTATTGTTCGTGTGGTGGTAATCTACCATGTTTGGACACCGGGCTGGTGGTTTCTGCATACTGCAAGGCTTCAACTATCACCTGAGGCTGTGACTGGAATGACTAAATCTGGGATTAAAACCCTTACCATGATGTTAAAGTCCAGATAGCTTGTAATTGGTAACGCATTATACTATATTTACATATTTCTTAATTGGACTGTTTAACTAGGCTTCCAGGAAACATACAGACAGTGCTGGGATTTCTTATTATGAGCCTACTAACCTCTCAAAACGAAGAATCATTTTCTCTTCAATGCAACTGGAATATGGAATAAGTAATGATTGGCCATCAGCCTACACCATCTGCTAATCATTACTGAGTATTTCAGCTCAGGTCTCTGTAGTGCATTTCTGTACCCTAATCAAGAAAGATTAAGTAGACTGCTGCACAAGTAGCCTGCATTTGATCAAAAGGTCAGCCTTTTTTCTCGTGCTTTGGATAGAGGTCTGCCTGACTCTTCATACCTCAGATTATTCCTGTAAACTGTGTTTGTGCTAAGCTTGTCTGTGCTTCTCCTTATCATTGGCCTGTTATTTCTGCCATTGTCAGTAATTGCTCCGTTGTACCTGCCTTCAACCTGGACCTTCTTATGATACGTTTGTCTGCTTTTGTTCTCACCCTTAGCCTGCAGATTATGCCACTGTCTTCTGTTTACTCTGACCATCTGCGGACTTGTCCAGCATCCATCCTCCCTCTAAATAAGCTGCTCTCCTTGTGAAACATTGGATCCACCATGTTTCCAGAAAGAATATAATTGTTTAGCAAAAAGTACCTTGTAGGCAAAACATCTCTTTGAAGAATGCTGCCACCAAAGTTTTGTAATTGGAAGATGTCCTCCCTGTTCTTTTTTCAGTGATGGCAATTAAATCAAACATTTGACATTTGGGAATCTCACTCAAAATGGTCACCAAGACAGAGTGAATCTCCTAAGGGGGTGCAAGCAGCAATAGCTTCCAATCTTTCCCTACTCTATCCTCCAAAACTTGGTTCATAGCTGTACAGGAGAGTTTTACTGCCCAAGATCTGCAATCCCTTTTCTACCTTGGGTCACTCATCCACTATTCCAACAACCCCCCCCCCCCCTTTTTTCCACCCATTTCTTATTCCAACAACTAGGTTGAACTGGATGTACTATTGTCTTTATTCAACCTTGCCTACTATAAAACTATGCAACTGAAACTCTATAAGCCTAACATTTAAACTTTTTAGACTTCAAATTTTAAGTTTGTATACAAGCTCCAGAAAATGAGCTACTGGAAGTTCATAAGAGCGCACGTTTTTGTCTGCCCTTTAAACACGTATTTCTTCCAGATGCTGTGCCAGTAAAATAGTGACACAAAGTCAAGCAAAAGCAAGATGGCTGAAAAAGCTTATAGGAGCAAACATGTCCTATGGTAGTGTTGGCTCCCTCTTGCTCATTAGCAGCTATACTGGAAGCTGTACATTCAGCTGGGTATCTAACAGCAAAATACGGGCGATTGTTTGCAAGCTCTTACTAGTTGAAGTGGTGCTAAGCTTCATCTGTTGAGTTATGGAGCAAAAATTAAGCCTTGATCCCTTTTGTTGATTCTTTTCAGATGGGTGCCTTGTCTTTCTACTCCCTGATCCAGCCTTAGTACAGTGCACCTATAAATTAGACACTAGGGAAGGAGAATATGACATAGCACTTCACAACCCACTTTCTTCATTTCTACTACGTGTACACACAAGCATCTGGAGCAGGGGTCTCAAAACGTTCTAAACAAAAGGCCAGTTGTCCTTCAGGCTTTGGGGGAGGGGGGGGCAAACTTACCCAGTGGGATTAGAAAATGCCCTGGCATCAGTAGAAGTAAACAATGCCTCCTCATTGGTTTTAGTGGGGGAAATGGTGCACCATTGTTGCTATCAGCAAAAGAAATGGTGCTCTATTGTTGTTGTTTAGGGGCAGCATAGTGCACTGCCATTGGTGTTTGTTTGACCACTGATCTAGAGGTAGCCAGAAAATACAAACAGCAATAAATAAATGTAAGCTTGTAAACCAATTGCAGGAAATAGTAATGACATGATGCCAGCAGAAGGATCCACAAAGTACTATAAGAGACCATAAAGACTGACACTCTGAGAAGCGTTGGTTTCTCAGTTGACTTTCATTGACCATTTCAAAGCAACAAAGGGTTCAGCCACATGGGCAACAGGAAATGTTGCGTATTCTGTTAATTTCTTATAGATATGGGCTTATTTGAGACACTTTTTGTGAATGCACTTAGCACACATGTCTTCTCACAGGAGTCGTGATATTATGTTTTGCTTTAACTCTGATATAGTTTTTCTTTAATGGAAAAAAAAATGTCATTGATGTATTTTAGACCTGTTTTGCTTGTAAATGATTTAAACTTGGGTACTCCTGTGTTTTGTTTGATATGGAAATAAATATAACTGTTGTATTATCTGTAGTTCCTGGCCTTTTATGACAAGATAGCTGTAAGTGGTGACCTTTGCAAGCTTGACTGGACTTCATGTTCCATGGAGCACATCCTCCTTTCCCTGGCAGATCCTTCTTGTCAAGAAGCAGTTTAGCATTCAGCAGACATCGCCTACTGAGAATCAAACAGAGAGGTATTTAGCAAATGAAAACTTGATTAGTGCTTTACATAATGAAAAGAACGATAAGCTGTGGCGCCAGGTTTCAGTAACCCTTTCCCAGTTACTACCCTGACAAGGATCTTACAGTAGCCTCATAGAAGAGGACATTTTTTTTTTTATCAGTGGAGGTAACAATTATTGCTTCCAGGAAGATGGCCTTCAAGAACGCTTGTGTAAATACAGGTGTTATTTACCATAATGGCACTTATGACACCAGTTATTGTTTTTAAGAGTGAAGTGTACAAGTGTCTGCAGAGGTCCTGTTCTGATGTCACTTGGCAGTAACAAAGACAGGAGTGTGGAACATGAACCTTCTCTGGGCTTATGTAAGTCGTTTTTTAAACTTAAATGATTTAGGGCTGTGACAGAGCTAGACCCTGCCATTGTGGAATAGGAGAAGAATATGACACGGGATTCACATTAAGGTTTAATTCGAAGATCCAGACAAATCATTTTTGAGTTTGGATTCTGTAGTCCTGGACCAAGGTCCGGAGCTTAAATTTTCCAAAATGTATTGACTGGGACAGAACCTTCAATCCTGTGTCTGGATTTTTACCAAGTGAATACACAGGTGTGCAGGTCATTCTATATTTAAGCCTTAGGATAGCTCAGAGCTCCCAGTTTGGAGACAGCTCCCATATTGGAGACTGAAGGTCTCACCCAGGGCTCAGAGGTGCCCCAGCCACAAGCTAGGAGACAGGAGGTCTAATTCCAGGAGTCAGATGGGCTCTTATCTGGGTGTTGGGAGAACCCCTATCCAGAAGCTAGGATTAGGATGTGAAGCAGGGCACTGCAATTAAAGACTAAGGGAGTCAAGTGAACCAGCAGAGCTGGACAACACAGTCAGAAAGTACTAGGTGAAGAGCAGTGGTACTGCTAGGAAGGGAGACAGGTGGCTGCATTTTCAGATATCTTCAGTTGTCGTGTTGGTGGAAACCTCTGCATGGGCAACTGATGTTTATGTGAACTTTCTGTTTATTCAATAAAAGTGGGCTGCCATGCCCTAAAATACAGTTTGGACTGGTACAACTCATTGGGAAACACATCTGCCACATGAGAATAATCACCCCAATGCCACAATGCCCATTTATACTTTTTTTTTTTTTGGAACCTTTTTGATGTATTAGTAGCCTTTTGATTTCAATAGTCTGCCTTAAAAGATAAGTTCACCTTTAATAACATGTTACATGTTACAACCCCTATTCAGACTGACCGGCCCCCGCACCTCCCCGATCTGACAGTAGGGACCCCCTCCGTCTGCTTGTAGTTTTCAATAAACCACCATGGTGCTGTGGTGTGCCATAGTAGTTTATTCTCTCTTCCTGACAGATTGTATTTGCTTGCCCACAGGATGTACGGGCACGCAAATACACTGGCAGATTTGCCGGAGACCTGCATGGCACCAGCGATCTGCTGATTACAATGCAATGTACAATGCTTTACAGGCTCTGAAAAAAAACCCATAATAAATGCACATTTTTGTTTTTAACTGCAAACAGAACAGACTTCTGTAGTTAGTGACTCAGTCAACAGTAAGTGAATGTAAACATACTTAGGATATGCATAGATCTATACTTGGGTAAAAAGTAAAAAAAAAAACCTTTTTTGCAATCCCTTGTCTAGGTATTTATGTTTACATCCTGATTATTTTAGGTTTACATAAATGTAAAGCTTTCAGACCAGAGCCTTGCACAATCTGTACAGTGGCCAAACTGTTGCTTCCATGCCTTCCTCAGGGTTTTTAACACTATTTCTTTTGTATGGGCTGGAGCTCAATAAATTAAAACCCCCTCAAAATGTTTACAGACAAATCACTCTAACATTGGACTTTTCATTATGGTCCTATAGTTCATCTTTAACTAGTTGTAATAGGGATCTTTATTAAAGCCCTTCTCCATGGTAAAAATTATGCAGTCTCAGCCAACAGCGCGCATGTAAGTGTCTACGCTCTTAGCTCCATATTGATTTTGCAAGCTCACATAGCCCATCCTATAGATGGAAATACAGGACAAAATAAACAACAGAAATAGCAGCCTGCACAGAGAAAAGACAAAGAAAAGTAGATGAACATTGAACAATAATCGTTTAGCAATAAGAAACAAATCTTTCGTTGAGCCTAATGGTTTGGGTTCAGCTGCTATTAACAAAATAGAGGGTGCCCTATACGATAGGGTCTGTCCAATCTGAGAAATCCACTTGTACTCATACCTAGAAAAAAGCACTAAACAACTGTCTTTGGAGTTCAAACAGTTTTATTATATCCATGGTAAAGAGCTAGCCAACGCGTTTCAGGGCCAGAGAATCCGCCTTCATAAGGGCTTTAAAAATGTATTGAATTTTCTAATGTACTAAAAGCATAGCAAACCTCCTGCATAAATGGGTCTTAGCCAGGGCAATGCTCTGAACTCAGAGCACAGTGGCAGACAGTGGGGACAAGTGGAGGAAAAGTGACCCTGTGGTGACAGTTCTCATGGAAGGAGGACTTGCCATGAGATACATGTATGGAGGTTTGTGGCTAATGTAGCTGTATGTGTAAAGAGGATCAAACATGTTGTGTGTAGTCACAAGGTTCTTTAAAAGTTCAGAAAACATTAATAATTTTTCTTTTTCTGTGTATGGTGGCCTGTAGTGTTGACAGATAGCCCTGCATAAAAAAGCAGCCCCAATGCACTCTAGAAGTAGCAACTTAAAAAAAAAAATTAAAAAAAAACACGAGGTGCAATAAAAAAGTGAAAACACAAGAAATGAAATGAACCACAAAAAAGTGCACAGAGTGTACACTTGGTCCTCCACCGAAAAGAAAGGATTCTGACTCTAACCCCCCCCCAGGGCACAAGACTCCTGATGGGAACTAGGATACTCATGGTCCTCCTGGCCAAAACTAGGCGGACCCCATTCTTCAGGATGCAAAGTCCACCAAAGTAATAGGTGGGGCTTCTCTGAAGGGAGACCCCATGGGATGGGGAAAACCATACGGCCATATGCCCTCCTCCCTCAAGACTTTGAGGGTAAGCCCAAGGATGTACACTCTACTATTCAGTAGCAAGCTAAAGTGCATAATGCTGTGAAAAAATAAATAAGTGCTAGGGATACCAAGTGCAGTAGGGGGGGGGGGGGTGTAAAAAGCATGCTGAGATGCAGTGACCAAGGTGCCATACTAAAAACACTATAAAAGTTAATAATTCTGACACTCCTGGATCACCCTAGGGGCACAAGCACTGTGTGTCATGCTCTTACTATAGCAGCTGATAAAATCCCAAAGGGCAGGGCTTCTACAAAGGGACACCATTAATTATTGTTTTCTAGGCTAGCATGATGTCTAAATGCAGTCTTACAGAAAGGTGGATATCTGGTGGGATTGGTTACTCTTGGTTAATTTAGTTCCTAAGAAAATAATTTCAATAAAATACGGATGAAAATGTTTGACTTTTTATGGGTTGGGTCATTATGGTAAAATGTGAAGCCTGAAAAAAATCTATGGAAATTGATTCAGAATTGGTAGACTAGACATTTTTTTTCCCCTGCATTCATTTTGGCTTAACAAAGGTTCTCCATGGAGGTTTGGCCTGTCAGTTTCCTCTTGCTAATTTACGTATTGTTTTGCTAGAGATTGCATATCCGCTCCCCCTGCTTTACACAATGCAGCCAATCATATGCTAATGTGGATGTAAATTAAACTGTGCAAGGGGAAAAATATCATGACTGCTGGCAGACTCTCTGTTATCCACTTCTAAAGTTAACCTGTTCAGTTTCTTGAAGATTTACAAAGAAGGCGTTGGTGATATGATTGATTTTTAGAGGAGGTGGGTTAATTTTGAAAAACTGGTTAAGAAAAATGGAAAAAAAAAATAAACATTAGAAAAACCCTGCTAAAAACTGGACCATCCGTTGTTCTTCTACTGCAAGCTGGAATAATAATAAACCAAACTCCTGACAGATATAAAAAACACAGTTTAATCCAGTTATGTTCATTAAAAATGTATTAGATGTATTTTACATATACTAGCATAAGTACCTGGATCTGGCTTGATATAAGCTTTCCATAATCTCATGCACAACCGCTATCGGGGAGGGGCAGCACCCTTAGCCAATCAGGACTATTTCTATTTCCTGCACGGTTAGGTCTACGGTTAGGTTCAGATTTTTGCCTGTCAGTAACTCATGCAAAATTGTATGCATTTATGACATGCTGTCATTTAGTAGATGCGTAGATTAATTGTTAACGGCATTCCCTGCATCTGCAAACGTACATGTTTTCACATGTTTTGTGCCAAACCTCATGGTGCGATGCATTTTTGGAAAAGAGTCAGGGTACTCTTTTCCGCATTTCTGAGTGTAGGGCAGCCCATTAAAATGAATGAGCTCAACTATACACAATACATGGGAACGTGCAAAAAACATGCCCACACTTGGTTGTAATTCTAGGTGTGAACCAAGCCTAAAGGCTTGTACACATCAGTTGTGCAGTTCTAGTGTAGGACAAGGCAAAAAGCCTTATTCCCTATGTGAAAAAAAAGAACACATACCAGTATTTTTATTTCAGTGTAGCAGGTCGTGACGCAAACTACCGCATCATAACACAGCTGTGTGAATAGAACTTAATCAAATGTCTCTTCAAAAAAATTAAAAGAAAAACAAAAAGGGAAATAAACGGTGCAACGTGACCATATCAGTGCATTGGCACCAGCTTACTGATGGGAAGATAGATAATTTATTATTAATTATGAAGAAGCAATATCATTAAATAAGCTGGTACTTCTTCTTACTCCTTTTTGGACGGGTGGTGTGGTGGTTGTTATCCTGACTGGGCGTCGTATGACGTCCAGCAGGATAACAAGCTGGCACGCGCGCCCATGGGGGGCGTGCAGCGTGTCAATCATTGTGGCGTGTCCGTCTGACACATCAAAACTCTGATCTAGGTAAAAAGAATCTGATGGAGACTCTTTACCATGTGATCAGCTGTGACAAACACAAGTAGAGGAGAGCCATTCGGCTGCTCTCCTGACAGGGGGGTCTGCGCTGATTATCAGAGCAGCCCCCCCAGGTATGCCCACATAGGACCACCAGGGATGCCCCCAGGATCACCAGGGATTGCCACCACTAATGACCACAGATGTATGCCACCCATGGCCACCAGGGATACCACAAAGAATGCCAATCAGTACCCACAAATGATGCCAGTCAGTGCCCGTCACTAATGCCTGCCAGTGCCTCATTTACAGTGATGCCCATCATTGCCATCCTTCCATGTCCATCAGTGCCCATTAGTGCCACCTATCAAGTGGTGCTTATCAGTGCCACCCATAAGTGCCCATCAGTTTCGCCTATCAATGCCACCCATGAGTGCCAATTTGTCCTGTATACAAATGCTCATCAGTGCCCATCAGTGCTGCATATTAATGCCCATCAGTGAAGGAGAAAACATACTTATTTACAACATTTTATAACAGGAACAAAGAAATACTTAAAGTGACACTAAAGGTAATTTTTTTTTTTTAATAGCAAACATATCATACCTACCTCCACTGTGCAGCTAGTTTTGCACAGAGTTGCCCTGATCCTGATCTTCTGGGGTCTCTCGGTGGCTTTCTCGGCTCCTCCCTGCATCAGCCCCAACCCCCTGGGAAGAAGCGCCCTCCTGGGGGGGTTACCTTGCGGGCACGCTCCAGAGTCCAGCATTCAGCGTCCATAGACGCCGAAGGCAGGACTTGGCCCTGCCCCCGGCGGCTGCATCATTGGATTTGATTGACAGCAGCGGGAGCCAATGCCTGCACTGCTATCAATCTATCCAATCAACAGCTGAGAACCCCCTAGCAGAGAGAAGGTGCGTCCCTGTGGGACAAGTTTTAGGGTTCAGGTAAGTAAAAAACGGGGGGGGGGCTGTGGGCTGGTCACTGACAGGTGTTTTTTCACCTGCATAGGAAGCATTAAGGTGAAAAAACATGAACCTTTACAACCTTTTTTTATTTAGCAACAAATAAAAACCCCAGAGGTGATCAGATACCACCAAAAGAAAGCTCTATTTGTGGGAACAAAATTATAAAAATTTTGTTTGGGTACAGTGTTGCATGACAGCGCAATTGTAATTTAAAAAGCGACAGCGCTGAAAGCTGAAAATGAGGTTGGGCAAGAAGGGGGGAAGTGCCTGGTATTGAAGTGGTTAAAGCACAGCCGGGCACCCACTGCGCATGCACGAGCGTTGCTGCACACCATGATTGGCCGCGCAATCATCTGGGACCTGAGACGTGTCCCAGATGATTGCCCAGAGGGAGGGGGCAGAGCTGATCTCCCTTCCTGCGCTGAGGGAAGTGACATCAAGAGCCCAGGCGCTGAAGGAGGCAGGCTACGAGGGACCCCCTAGCAACAGGCATTTAAAGGTGAGTAAAAGAAAAGATTTTTCCAAATGTTTTTTTTTTTTTATGCACATAAATGACATTTTTTTGGGGGTGTAACTTCACTTTAAGTTTATATTTTTTACATATTTTTAAAAAATGACAAAAAAAAAACCTCCCAGTATACACCAGTGGCCATGCGTTCCGTGTTTATTGCTGGTGTGAACAATCCAGTTATAATGGAACATGCTCACAGCAGGGAAAGTCAATGGATTTTTACTCTGAGGGGTAGGAGCAAGAAAACCCCAAACTCCTGGGTGGGCTGGAGTTTCTGGGTCTACACTGGACATTATGATGGGGTCCCACTCTCCCTGTTTGTTTTTTCATTTATCTTCTATCATGGAGAATGTAATGGTAGGTGCTGGAACAAACAAATGTGAGCAAGAAAACCCAAAACTCGTAGGTAGATGGGAACAGAGTTCAGATCAGGTGGGTCTCACTGTTGGAGTTCTCAACACATACAAAGAGACAGGGTTTGACTAAGCCCACCAAGCTCCGCCTACAACAAACATTACCCCCAAATCCCTTCTCTGTCCAACCCCCCAAACTCCCAATCATTATACTTTACTGACCAGAAGTATTATAAAATATTATAAAAAACTGCAATGTGACACATTGGGTCTTCTTTTTCCCCCATTGATACATTGTTAGTGCAGAGCACCATGCTCGGGGGGCGACGCCATGACACACTGCATGTACAGCATTTTCTCAGCCACTCAACCCAGGAGACTGACATTTTGTGGTCAAAAAGAAGCACTGTTGGGCATGACTTCAGATTGAAAATGAGTATTGCTTTCTTAGTTGCTTTTTTAAACTTTGGGAACATTTAAAAAAAATAGTCAAGGGTTGGGTTTTAAAGTGGTTGTAAAGCTCAGACATTACATATGAACAAAGCATAGCACACTATAGTGTGCCCTTGTCTCAATTGAAAGCACAAGGGATTGATTTACTAAAATTGGAGAGTGCAAAATCTGGTGCAGTTCTGTATAGAAACCAATCAGCTTCCAAATTCTTTTTGTTAAAGCTTATTTGAACAAGCTGAAGTTAGAACATGATTGGCTACCATTCAGAGCTTCACCAGATTTTGCACTCTCCAGGTTTACTAAATCAACCCCTAAGTGTAATTTCTGTCTGCTGCTCTGTTCCTCTGTTATCAGTATGCGTCACTTCTGACAAGTTTTCCTGACACCAAGAGAAAAATGGTAACAAAGGAGGAACCTCCAGCTGATTGACATGCTCACCTCTGTTCCTGTGAGCTGTGTGAAGGGGCGTGTGTTTCTTCCTTCCAATCAGCAATCAAATCTCTCCTCACGGAGCTCTGCAGAGTGTAACTTCAGCTCTCCACCCCCTTTTTCTGACCTCTCAGAAAAGCTTTTAAATTCATCACTTTGGGGGATGTAGAGAAGAAAAAACTGCAGATAGACAGATAAAACTTATGTAGGAGGAGTTGTTTCATATCTGTATATCACCTAAGGATAGTCCCTTCACTGGGTATATATAAGAGTTTACAGCCACTTTAACCACTTAAGCCCCGGACCAATTTGCAGCCAAAGGACCAAGCCCCTATTTGCGATTCTGCACTGCATCGCTTTAACTGACAATTGCGCGGTTGTTCGTGGCTCCCAAACAAAATTGGCATCCTTTTTTTCTCACAAATAGAGCTTTCTTTTGGTGGTATTTGATCACCCCTGTGGTTTTTAATTGTTGCGCTATAAACAAAAATAGAGCGACAATTTTGAAAAAGAAAAATGCAATATTTTTTACTTTTTGCTATAATAAATATCCCCCAAAAATATATATAAAAAACTTTTTTTTCCTCAGTTTAGGCCGATACGTATTCTTCTACATATTTTTGGTAAAAAAAAATCACAATTAGCGATTATTGATTGGTTTGCGCAAAAGTTATAGCGTTTACAAAATTGGGGATAGTTTTATAGCATTTTTATTAATATTTTTTTTTACTAGTAATGGCGGTGATCAGCGATTTTTATTGTGACTGCGACATTTTTGACACATTTTTGGAACCATTGTCATTTATACAGCAATCAGTGCTATTTAAATGCACTGATTCCTGTGTAAATAACACTGGCAGTGAAGGAGTTAACCACTAGGGGGCAGTGTAGGTGTGTTATGTATGACGTTATGTGGTTTTTTTTATTGTAGGGGGCGTGGCCTGGCATGTGACATCACTGATCGTCCTTCCCTATAAAAGGGAACAGACGATCGGTGACAGCCACACAGGGCAGCACGGGGAGAGGTTTGCTGGTCCCGTGGCCACGGTCACAGAGCACAGGACCGGGTTGGGAGCGCGCCGCCGGAGCACTTAAAAAGCAACGTACAGGTACATGCTTGTGCCCAGTCGTGCCATTCTGCCAACGTACATCGGTGTGAGGCGGTCCTTAAGTGGTTAAAGCATGTATATGATAACTGGTGGCTCAGACCAATCTTGATTAATGGCATGCAGCACACAATGAAATTATGTTTTTGTGCTTCCATTTATGATGAAAATGATGGCTGTAACACAGTCTGGTGCACTTGCATCCCCTGTGCCTCCTGTTTCTCCATTGCTCACAGTCCTTAACTCTCCATTAATGAGGACACCAGAAGCGTTAGATGAGATCATGAGACTGGCATGATCAGAAGTGACCAGAAAAACCTTATAAAGCTCACCCAGCCATTTTTTCCTCAAGCCAATAAATATTCATTACATGTTCATCTTGGAATATGAATTTCAATCCATTTTCTCCCACAGTATTAAAAAGAGATTAGAGTTGAAATTGTCATCTTAAATCCCAAACACACATTCGAGCAGGACCAGTTCCCAGCGGGAAAGGAAAAGAGAAAACATGTCTTCACATTGGCTCCTTGCACATGATATGCCGTAAATGAGGAGATATGTTTAAATCTGACAGGAAGACACATACATGCCACATGTGACAGATTAAACAGGGAGGCCGCAGACAGCTGTCGTGTGTGAGATGTTTTGCAGCCTTACAGTGTGATCTCCAGATGAGCTGACAGTAAGATGGGTTCACACATAACAATGATTGAGGTTAATGGTACAGTGTGAAGCAGGGAGAACATTAACAAGATTGCTACAGATTATTGTTTAGTTGATGAGAATGTCCACATCAGAGCTGAGAATGTGTTACACGGATTTCAGATGGTGCAATAACTATACTTTGTTGAACATGATATTTGAAGACTGTAGGAGCTTGTTACAACTTAAAGAACCTGTCTCATCTGGGCTGTCCAACAATCCCAGCATTCAATTTTTAGGACTGGCTCACAAAATGTCCATGAGGTGTTGAAAAGAAGTGACAGCAGAAAAAAGACCGGGTGGTCCATCGAGTCTGCCCGTTTTTTTTTTTTTTTTTTTTTTTTTTTATATATTGGGTATACTTTGGGGTTGATGTACTAAAACTGGTGAGTGTAAAATCTGGTGCAGCTCTGCATGGTAGTCAATCAGCCTCTAGCTTTAGTTTGTTCAATTAATCTAAATTAATTTGTTCAATTAAGACTAAAACAAGACAAAACTGGAAGCTGATTGGTTTCTCTGCAGAGCTGCACCAGATTTTGCACACTCCAGTTTTAGTAAACCATTTTTATAACCGTATTGTATGTTATTATGCTTATATTAACCAGTTGCCGACCGCCGCACGCCGATGTACGTCGGTACAATGGCACGGGCAGGCATAAGGACATACATGTACGTCCCTTGCCTCCCGCGGGTCGGGGGCCCGATCGGGCCCCCGCCCGGTGCCTGCGGCGGTCGGTATTCGTACGGGAGCGATCCCGGACGAGGGGACGGCCATTCATTCATGGCCACCCCCTCGCGATCGCTCCCGACGAATAGAAATCCCCGGTGACATCACTTCCTCTCCTGTAATGTAAACACAGGAGAGGAAGTGATGTATTCTCTCCTCCGTGTCGGTATTTTTCGTTCCGACACGGAGGAGAGCGGATCAGTAAGTTGCACCAACACTCACACACACAGTAGAACATGCCAGGCACACTCACACCCCCCCTTTACCCCCCGATCACCCCCCCAATTACCCCTGCCCCCCAGTCACAGTGACACCAATGTCATTTTTTTTTTTTTATTTTTTTTTTTTGCATTGGTGTCATTTGTGACTGTAATAACTGTTAGGGCAGTTAGAGTTAGCCCCCTTTAGTTCTAATGTACCCCCCTAACCCCCCCAATAAAGGTTTAACCCCGTGATCACCCCCCGTCGCCAGTGTCACTAAGGCTGGGTTCACATTGCAGCGGTTTATGAGAACGAATGTGATTCGCACCGCACTGCAGTGCAAATCACATCCGATCTCTGTGCGATTCGAGTTCAGCCATTCGCCGCACCCGCCGCACCCGCCACACCCGCCGCACCCGCCGCAAATTCGCACGGGACCCTTTTTTTGGCCCGCAGCAGAATCGGATCGCATGGGTGTTCACACCATGCGATCCGAGTTTGCAGATCGCACTGCGATATGCGAACTGATCTGGGGGTGTCAGTAACATTTCACTGACACTCCCAGCAGTTCGCATAGGGCAGTGTGAACTGCCGCCGGGAGGCATGCGATGCGGGAACCCGCCGCGGATTCGCGGCGTTTCCGCATCGCTCCAGTGTGAACCCAGCCTAATAAGCGATCATTTTTCTGATCGCCGTATTAGTGTCACAGGTGACGCTAGTTAGGCAGGTAGGTATTTAGGTTCGCCGCAGCTTTTTATAGCGCCAGGGACCCCCATATACTACCGCATAAAGCCCCCTGATTGCCCCCTAGTTAACCCTTTCACCAGTGATCACCATATAACTGTTACAGGTGACGCTGGTTGGTTAGTTATTTTTTTATAGTTTCAGGGCACCCGCCATTTATTACCTAATAAAGGTTTAACCCCCTGATCACCCGGCGGGTGTCATTTGTGACTAATAACTGTTAGGGCAGTTAGGGTTAGCCCCCTTTAGTTCTAAGGTACCCCCCTAACCCCCCCAATAAAGGTTTAACCCCGTGATCACCCCACATCGCCAGTGTCACTAAGGCTGGGTTCACATTGCAGCGGTTTATGAGAACGGATGTGATTCGCACCGCACTGCAGTGCAAATCACATCCGATCTCTGTGCGATTCGAGTTCAGCCATTCGCCGCACCCGCCACACCCGCCACAAATTCGCACGGGACCCTTTTTTTGGCCCGCAGCAGAATCGGATCGCATGGGTGTTCACACCATGCGATCCGAGTTTGCAGATCGCACTGCGATATGCGAACTGATCTGGGGGTGTCAGTAACATTTCACTGACACTCCCAGCAGTTCGCATAGGGCAGTGTGAACTGCCGCCGGGAGGCATGCGATGCGGGAACCCGCCGCGCATTCGTGGCGTTCCCGCATCGCTCCAGTGTGAACCCAGCCTAATAAGCGATCGTTTTTCTGATCGCTGTATTAGTGTCACAGGTGACGCTAGTTAGGCAGGTAGGTATTTAGGTTCGCTGCAGCTTTTTATAGCGCCAGGGACCCCCATATACTACCGCATAAAGCCCCCTAATTGCCCCCTAGTTAACCCTTTCACCAGTGATCACCATATAACTGTTACAGGTGACGCTGGTTGGTTAGTTATTTTTTTATAGTTTCAGGGCACCCGCCATTTATTACCTAGTCTCACTAGTGTACCCCTAAATTTAGGGGTGTCTACTTTCCAAAATGGGGTCATTTGGGGGGGGTTTGTGCCATCTTGGCATTTTATGGCCTTCAAAACTGTAACGCCCTTAGAAAGCCTGAAGGCGGTGCTTGGTTTTCGGGGCCCCGTACGCGGCTAGGCTCCCAAAAAGTCCCACATATGTGGTATCCCCATACTCAGGAGAAGCAGCAGAATTTATTTTGGGGTGTCATTTCACATATGCCCATAGCATGCGTGAGCAATATATCATTTAGTGACAACTTTGTGAAAAAAAAAAAAAAAAGTTTGTAATTTTCCCGCAACTTGTGGCAAAATATAAAATATTCCATGGACTCAACATGCCTCTCAGCAAATAGCTTGGGGTGTCTACTTTCTAAAATGGGGTCATTTGTGGGGGTTTTGTGCCATCTTGGCATTTTATGGCCTTCAAAACTGTAATAGGTAGTGAGGAGTGAAATCAAAAAATTACGCCCTTAGAAAGCCTGAAGGCGGTGCTTGGTTTTCGGGGCCCCGTACGCGGCTAGGCTCCCAAAAAGTCCCACATATGTGGTATCCCCGTACTCAGGAGAAGCAGCAGAATTTATTTTGGGGTGTCATTTCACATATGCCCATGGCATGCATGAGCAATATATCATTTAGTGACAACTTTGTTAAAAAAAAAAAAAAAAAAAAAAAGTTTGTAATTTTCCCGCAACTTGTGGCAAAATATAAAATATTCCATGAACTCAACATGCCTCTCAGCAAATAGCTTGGGGTGTCTACTTTCTAAAATGGGGTCATTTGTGGGGGTTTTGTGCCATCTTGGCATTTTATGGCCTTCAAAACTGTAATAGGTAGTGAGAAGTGAACTCAAAAATTTACGCCCTTAGAAAGCCTGAAGGCGGTGCTTGGTTTTCGGGGCCCCGTACGCGGCTAGGCTCCCAAAAAGTCCCACATATGTGGTATCCCCATACTCAGGAGAAGCAGCAGAATTTATTTTGGGGTGTCATTTCACATACGCCCATAGCATGTGTGAGCAATATATCATTTAGTGACAACTTTGTGTAAAAAAAAAAAAAATTTTTTTTTTTTGTCATTATTCAATCGCTTGAGGCAAAAAAATAAAATATTCAATGGGCTCAACATGCCTCTTATCAATTTCCTTAGGGGGTCTACTTTCCAAAATGGGGTCATTTGGGGGGGTTTTGTACTGCCCTGCCATTTTAGCACCTCAAGAAATGAGATAGGCAGTCGTAAACTAAAAGCTGCGTAAATTCCAGAAAACGTACCTTAGTTTGTAGATGTGACAACTTTTGCGCAAACCAATAAATATACAATTATTGACTTTTTTTTTACCAAAGACATGTGGCTGAATACATTTTGGCCTAAATGTATGACTAAAATTGAGTTTATTGGATTTTTCTAATAACAAAAAGTAGAAAATATCATTTTTTTTCAAAATTTGCGGTCTTTTTACGTTTATATCGCAAAAAATAAAAATCGCAGAGGCAATCAAATACCATCAAAAGAAAGCTCTATTTGTGGGAAGAAAAGGACGCAAATTTTGTTTGGGTACAACATTGCATGACCGCGCAATTACCAGTTAAAGCAGCGCAGTGCCAAAGTGTAAAAAGACCTCTGGTCATTTACCAGCAAAATGGTCCGGTCTGAAAGTGGTTAATATGGAATGTAAGATGGCTGTGTATTTATCTGTATACACATTGTCCAAAATAAAGAATGGAAAAAAAGGTATTTTCCAT
Source organism: Lithobates pipiens (assembly GCF_037356315.1). NCBI lineage: Eukaryota > Metazoa > Chordata > Amphibia > Anura > Ranidae > Lithobates > Lithobates pipiens. Next base: position 91,797,561 of record NW_027507788.1, read on the forward strand.
TATTTGTGAGCCATTATGTTTAAAACATTTTTTTAATAAACCGTGCAATGAATTGTGACAATGCCTCACACTGCCCTTTACAAAGCACACCAACAAGGGTGATTTATATGCAGCATATTGTGTCCCAGACTGTCTGAACAAGCTCTTAAAGTGGAACAAAGGGCTAAATAGAAAATTACATGTACAATGCTGTCTGTCACTGGCATTTCCACAGTAGGTTTTGTTTTTTGAGTTCTTCTTGTAACGATTTTATGACCCGTTGGCCCTGCCAGTATATCCATTTTTTTCTTCAAAAGACCAAGTAAAAGTTACTGGGGTTGGGACAAACCATATTTTACTAATGGAGGTTCTTACAGTGATCTGATTTTGTTCTAATTTTTTATTATTTTTTGTCTAAACCGAAACTTCATCCAGAAGGGGGAGTTCAGCTCATCCCCCCCCCCCCCGCAGGGGTTGGGTACCTAGTTTTGACCGACACCTGCTCCCGCTTCCACTCAGATTGCCTGGGCAAACTGAATGGATGTTCTCCCTTCCCCCACCTGCCTACAGCCTTCTGGAACACGTCACAGGTTCCAGAAGGCTGCAGGACCATTCACAAAGTGCAGTGCAGCGGGCAGCCAGCTGTGGAGCCACAAGAAGTTACATCTGGCTGCCCACAATTAGGATGCCAGCTCTGTGAACTGAGAAGAATCAGCTTGGGTGAGGACAGCACTGCATCCTTGGCCAGGTGAATGTTTATTAATCCCTTTCATGACTAAGCCTATTTCTGGCATTTGGTGTTTACAAGTTAAAATCCATAATTTTTGCTAGAAAATTACTTGGAACCCCAAACATTATATATATATTTTTAGCAGAGAATCTAGAGAATAAAATGGTGATTGTTGCAATATTTTATGTCACATGGTATTTGTGCAGCAGTGTTTTTAAACTCAACTTTTTGGGAAAAGGGACACTTACATGAATTTTAAAAAAACAAAACAATAAAGTTAGCATCATTTTTTTGTATAATGTGAAAGATGATGTTATGCTGAGTAAATAGATACCAAACATGTCATGCTTTATAATTGCACGCACTTGTGGAATTACGACAAACTACGGTACCTATTTCCATAGGCGACGCTTTCAAAAAAAAAATTTGGTTACCAGGTTAGAGTTACAGAGGAGGTCTAGTGGTAGAATTATTGCTCTCGCTCTGACGATCACTGCGATACCTCACATGTGTGGTTTGAACACCGTTTACATATGCGGGCGCGACTTTCGTATGCGTTTTCTTTGCTGACCGAGCTCGCAGCGACGGAGCGGCTTTTAAAAAAAAAATGTGTCTTATTTATTTAATTTATTTTAAAATTAATAAATAGTTTTTTTTGTTTTTTTTTTTTTTTATTTTTGATTACATTCCTTGTGACAGCAATAAAAGTAAACATCCCTAGTGACAGTAATATATGGTGACAGGTACTCTTTATGGAGGGATCGTGTGTCTAAAAGACCTCCAATCTCTCCTTTACACTTCAAAGTATTCAGATCGCCGTTTTCGGTGATTCTGAAAATATATATATTTTTAAAACCGGCGCCATTGGCAGCCGAGTAAATGGGAAGTGACATCATGACGTCACTTCCGTGTTTACAATTAGAAGGCTGGAATGAAGCCGCTTATGGCTTCATTCCAGTCTGTCCCTAGCCGCCAGAAGTGGCAGATTGTTCATCAGGGCTCCTGTCCAATTGGTAAGAGCGGCGGGAGGTGGTGGGAGGGGGAGACGTCCCCTCCCGCTCCTCCGGCATAACAGCCTAGAGGCTTATAGCTGCATCGGTTGTTATGGCTGGATAACCGATTGCCGGCTCTAAAAAAAACAGTACCGGGATGATGCCTGCAGCTGCGGGCATCATCCCGGTATAACCCCCGAAAGCCAAGTACGCACATCTGCGTACGCTTGGCGGGAAGGGGTTAAAGGTCAGCAGGTAAAGTTTTTGTAGCTGCTGGCTATATTTTTCCAACTAACCGATGAACCTCTTTAATTATACCTCATACATCACAGGACACAGGATTAATCTTAGACAAATAAATTATATTGATTTGAAGACTGACAAATTGGGGTTGAATAAAGGCTAATTCACCGTGCACTTTGCAAGAGCCGTTGCTCCAGATCTTAGTAAATGAGGAGAAGCTCTGCTGACTTTCATCTTCCAGTCATGTGCAAGCAAAAATGCTGTTTTTTATTTTCCCTGCATGTGATTGGGTATTCTTTACAAAGTGAAGCTTCACCTCATTTACTAAGCTCTGGAGCAATTGCACAGTCTAGTTGTCTTTAGTAAATCAACCTCATGGAGTTGTAAGGACAGTCCAGTTTAACCTCTCCCGCTTCCAGTTTTTTGCTAGTGTCCCAAGGAGATGGTGTTTTTTTTTCTCTTGTCTGAGAGGAGCAAATCACTTTTTTTTTTTTTTGAATTATTTTTTTTTTAATGCAAAGACCTCTTACCTCTTTCTCCTCAGGTACAGGCTTTTGTTCAGGGTGTGGCACTCATTCTAGTACGTTTAAATACTTTAGTATGTAAAATCTAGATACAGCTTCTCTTTAGATAAGCAACAAACAATTTAAAGCCTATCTCCAGCTTTTTAACCGATTCAGCCCCGGAAGATTTTACCCCCTTCCTGACCAGAGCACTTTTTGCGATTCGGCACTGCGTCACTTTAACTGACAATTGCGCAGTTGTACGACATTGCACCCAAACAAAATTGGTGTCCACAAATAGAGATTTCTTTTGGTGGTATTTGATCGTCTCTGAGGTTTTTATTTTTTGCGCTATAAGCAAAAAGCGTCAATTTTGAAAAAAAAAAAAAAATTTTTACTTTTTGTTATACGGTAATAAATATCCCCCAAAAATATATAAAAAAACATCGGCCTAAACTGAGAAAAAAAAATCTATTCTAATACATATTTTTGGTAAAAAAAAATTGCAATAAGCGCATATTGATTACTTTCCGAAAAAGTTATAGCATCTACAAAATAGGGGATCGTTTAATGCCATTTTTATTTTAAATTATTTTTATTAGTAATAGCGGCGATCTTTTTATCGGGACTGCGATGACATGGTGCACACATCGGACACTTGACACTATTTTGCGACCATGTGTAAATGTCACTGCCAGTGGATGGGTCAACCACTAGAGGGCCATAAAGGGGTTAAGTGTATCCTAGGGAGGGATTCTAACTGGGGGGGTCTGGGCTACTAGTCACATGACAGCGATCACTGCTCCCGATGACAGCGATTAGTGATCTCTGTCATGACACAAGCCAGAACAGAGATGCCTTGTTTACATAGGCACTTCCCTTTTCTGAGACTTTGTGACACTATCGCTGGGAAACATTGAGTCCGCTGGTCCCGTGGGCACGGTCACGCTGTATGCGGCGCACACATTCCTGCTATCCCTGCCTCTTAAAGGGGACGTACAGGTATGCCCATTTGCCAACCGCTACCATTGTGCCGATGTATATCGGCGTGCAGCGGTTGGCAAGTTAAGCAGTTACAGCAACAGGTCTTCCCTGAATGGGCTTCCTGTCTCATCCTTCCCCTAGTGGTTTCCTGTTGGGTAATGAGACAACCCATCATGGTGGGTTAATAGAAATGTTGGAGGGGGCAGGTGGTGGAGGAAAGATTCAACACTGCCAGAACGACTTGAGATTTGGCAGTATCTGTAGGCTTTTAGAGACTGCTGCCAGTATGTGCACCTCCAGGCATCTGCAGCTAATACAATTTTTTAAAACAATTTCCTGACAGTCATTTGTAGGTGAGTATTACAGTAATATGTAAAAAAATACAGTATTCTCACTAACAAAACACCGGCCTTGCTCTTTAACGTACAAGCAACTAGTGATCTTGCTGGAGCTCCACAGATAAGCTTGGTTCTGCACTGCGTTGATTATTTTAATAATGGATACAAGGAAAAAGCAATCTTCCTCCACACTTCCCCCGATCTCCCTGTGGAATCACCTTCTGTGAGAAGCCATTTACTCCCACAGAATACTGTAGAATCTCCTTCTTAAACATACCATTTGTGATACCAACCTCATGCTGGTAAAACTTGTATTCTTGAAAAAAAGTAATTAATGCATAATGAACAAAACCAGGGGATGTCAGCGCTCATCATAAGAAGCAAAGATCCATTGGTTCCCTAGCAGCGGGACACGTGAAAATAAACCTACACCCCCTACTGCATTCTAACAAGCTATATAAAAAAACTTTGGTAGCCTTAGAGGCGTGCCATTAGGATTCAATGTGAATTCCCGGCAAGACTGGGAATTGCTTTGCCTGCAAAAAAAGTGTTATTTTGTTCAGCCAGAGTTGTGATCCAAGCACCCCTGCCAGATAAGTCCGCAAACTGGGCAGAAGCTTTGTGCATCATTATACTTATGCCCCATAGACACGGTTGGACATTTCGACCACAAAATCCGTCTGATTTTTTTGTCATACTTACCTGCTCTGTGCAGTGGTTTTGCACAGAGCAACCCAGATCCTCCTCTTCTTGGGTCCCTCATCATTGCTCTTGGCCCCCTCCCTCCTGCAGATTGCCCCCACAGCAAACAGCTTGCTATGGGGACACCTGAGCTGAGCCGCTGCTCTGTACGTCTATTCAGTCATGAAGCCGGGGTTCAGCTCCGCCCCCCATCTCTCCTCATTGGCTTACTGACTTTAATTGAGAGCAGTAGGAGCTAGACATGTGCATACTGAAATATTTTGTTTCAGAATTTTGTTTTCGTCCGAAAAATACATTTATTTAGTTACTCCCGAAATGCATTTTTATTTATTTTGTTTTGTTAAAAAATGCATTCTTTCAAAAATCCAAAATAATTAAGGTCCATCTGTCATTGAAGCCTTATGCCGTGTACACACGAGCGGACTTTTGAACATCCAAAGTCCGACGGAATGATTCCGTCAGACTATTCGATCGTGTGTGGGCTGCAACGGACTTTTGATTCGCCAAAGTCTGACGGACTTTAGAATATGGAACATGCTTCAAATTTTTCCGACGGAACTCCGCCGGACCCGGTCCCTCCGAAAAATTTGCTAATGTGTATGCTATTCCGACGGACTAAAACCGACGCTAGGGCAGCTATTGGCTACTGGCTATGAACTTCCTTATTCGAGTCCAGTCGTACGTCATCACGTTCGAAACCGTCGGAGTTTAGTGTGATTGTGTGTGGCCAAGTCCGCTCAGTCGAAAAGTCCGTCAGAACTCTGTCGGAACTCCGGCAGAACTCCGGCAGAACTCCTTCGGAAGTCTGTCGGACATAAGTTCTCTCGTGTGTACGCGGCTTTATGGTGTCTGTTGAATGTTCTAAGAAGATTCGACGGAGCAGCTAAACTGTACGACGCTGCAATCATACATTTCCGGTCGAATGTTCGCCTGCAAGCTATAGTAGAATTCTAATGTCGTATGACACTAGTAATAATTATATTTATTAATTATTATTACTAGTGTCATACGACATTAGAATTCTTCTATAGCCTATGGGCAGAGCATTTGACCATAAATGTCCACTTTTGGCGACTGCTTCGTCGAATCTTCGTGTCAAATCTTTTCTCTCTATGCCAAACAATCTTGGGCTAATAGAGCTAAGGTTAGGCACAAATCCGACCACAGGTTCGATGGACACAGATCGCTATTGTCAGTGTCATGTCAAACCTCCTATCTATATCGAACTGTTCTCACAATGAAAATGAAAATAAAGCATTTGTTTGTCGGATCTTTCAGTTTTCGGATTCTGCGTGTTTTTAACAAACGATAACGAAAAAACCCGAAATTTGGACGAAAATGCATTCAGATGAAAACAAATGTACATGTTTAGCATGAGCCGATAGCACCTCACTGCTGTCTCAGCCAATGAGGAGGGGAGTCCCGGACAGCCAAGACTCTTGTGCAACAATGCTGGATTGAGATGGGCTCAGATAAGTATTGGGGGGCTGAGGATACCCTATTATAGACTTTCTGGTTCATAAAGACATCTGTTTTTGCTTGGTCCTGAAGTTCAGAGCGCCCTTACAAACTGTATCTTGGGGGGCTGAGGGGGCTGCTGCATACAGAATGTTTTTTTTTTTTTTTTTTCCCAAAATTTTTTTTATTGAAAAAAGGTATGAATAGATACAAAATGATGAACAGAAATAAAGTACATCAGGTACTCAACAAGTCATTCAAACGTGACAGATCTATGAGGTGTATAAATACCCTAAAGTGATACAATACTTTGAAATAACTTGACTAGCTTTGGATTCTTAAAAGGCTCTACAGGAATATAGACCCCAAGGAGGAGAATAATAGATTAACCCAGTATCAAGGATAATAGATGTTCACATTCTCGAGTATATTTCTAACAAAAGGACACCAATAGACAAGTTACTAGACAGGGGTGAATGAATTAGGTACATGCCCTAAAAAAATGGTGCAAGGTAATATATAAATGCCAGGACTTAGGAAAGTAATGAGGAGTATTCCGATGAGTTTCGGAAATGCTGCCAGCAAGCCCAAATTTTCCAGAAGCCTAGTGGGGAATCTTTCGATTGGTGTATTAGTTCTTCCATCTCAGCCACCTTAGAAACGCGATGGAACCAATCTGAGATGGAGGGTGGGGTACTGGATTTCCATAGGACCAGGATGCACATTCTCGCGGCATTAATGAGGTGTTGCGCCAGTGATCCTCGATATTTTGATCTCGAAATCGAGGAATGGTGAAGCAGTAGTTGTGCTGGTGTAAAATCAATGGAAGGTGGTGATCTTACAGATGAGACGGTGTACCTCTGTCCAGAAGGGTTGGATACGGGGACATGACCACCAAATGTGGAGGAGAGTTCCCTCTTCCTGGGAACATCTCCAGCATGTAGAGGGTACGTGGGGGAAAAATTTATGTAACTGGGATGGAGTTTTATACCATTTTGCAGCTATTTTGAAACCGTTTTCTTGAACTGATACATTGACAGATCCCTTGTGTATATGGGAGAATATGGTTTCCCACTCCTCTTCTGACCAATGCAAGTCCAGGTCTGATTCCCAACTGCTGGATGATTGAAGAGATCTGGGATTACATTCCGTGAAGAAGAGGGTGTAAATTTTAGATATGAGGTGTCTTTGAGGTTCTAGAATGTTTTTATCTTAATGCATAGAATGCATTAAGATAAAAACAATTCTGACTTTGCAACCACTTTAAACAGAACTAAAGTCCACAATACATAACCTTTCCTTCAACAATCCAATATCCCTCACCAACATCTTCTACCCGGCTTCTTCCAGGTGCTGGACTGCATTAGTCTTCATTGGTCAACACAGGATGATGTCACTCCTGCGTATTTGCAGGAGTGCAGCCGCCTCGGCACATAGGATCTGCGCACAAGTGCAGCTCAGTGAACTCTCTTAAAAAGACTTAAAACACCTGCTGGTGGCTCTGTGGTTCCCTAGGTGGAGAGTTGCAGTTTATCTGTTAAACAGGTGTAGCACTGACCCTCGAAGGAGTGGCTGATTAAATTGGGCTTACCGTTACCTTCCTGACCTCGTGTAAGTCTAGGGGTTTCCCGAGGTAGATGGCCCAAGAACTGCAGAGACTGACGCCAGATCCACTTAAGGGATTTTTATTTGCAAAAAGAGTAAACGAACACAGTCTCTTAAAGTAGGGTTAAAGGGTTTAGGTAGGAAAGTCCAGGTACTCTTGAACTACTTCAAATAGATAAAAGAGTGTCTCACATTAGGAAATCCAGAGAATAGCCATTCACAGCTGGAGCCTTACTCTTATCGGATTGTCCTTCTCTCACCAGGCCTAGCAGCCAATAGGGTGCTTCAATAAAACAAAGTCTCTACCACAGACTTGCTGTAGAACACTTGAATAAACTGAAAGATGTAGACAACTCAGAGAACCCTCGTACGGTGCCAGTATCTTGAAGCCGGTCCGGCGATACCATACGAGTTTGGATTCGCTAGGGGTCTTTCAACTTAGCCTCCAGACTCCTGCTGAGAAGCAAACCTTTCTGTTGCCTTCTCCCGAAGAGTCCTCCCCTGGATGCTTGTACAGTTGCTGGGCCTCTCCACAAACCGAGACGGCACCGGACCATCTTTGAATCCTTCTTTCAGTTACATTGCCTCGGCCCAGCCAGCCCCGAGACTTTGAGTCGGGTGGACTTGCACCCCAGGCCATGAGAGCCCTAGGGGCTGGTTAGGTGGACCAGGACCAAACAGCCAGAAAGCACTTATGGATCGGAACCCCAAAGCACATGACGTGAGCGCCTTAAGTACCCTCTCCCAGAATGCACAGCAAGAGTGACACTCCCACTGGGCTGGTTCCGAGACAGAGCTGGCACTCAATGCACCCAACTGGACTGCGTTATAGCACCTGCCAGGGATAGCAGCATCACCTATGGTCAATCAGAACACAATGCAATCCAGCCAGACTGGTACTGAGGCCAAAATTTAGAGTAATTAAACCCAAAACCAAACTGCGGTTCCAGGAATATTAAATGGCAAAAACACATAGCGTGTGTTCTTCAGGAGTTGGCGCTACACAGGTATGTCCCAGCAGTTTCTAGTAATCAGTCTCCACCTGATGCTGGTTGCTGGAGGATATTTAGTTCTTCCTCTACTAATACACTTCATTTTGCTTTGCTTTGCCAGATACTGCTAGCCATTTATCCTTTGCTTGCTTTTGACCATGCTCTTGCCTTGAATCCTGAATCCTGCTACCTTTTTCTGTTTTCCCCTTGTTCCTGATCCCAGTTTTGGTTTCTCCTTCCTTATATGTTCCCTGTACCTCCAGTTTCACCTTGCTTTCCTGTGTACCCTTTTTGTATATAATTATATACAAATAATGTATATAGTTAGGATTTCTGTCATTTAGATTCAGGTATTTTGTCACTGGGTTTTTGGTTCACTTATGAGATTGTTTGCTGTTGTTTAGATGCCTTTTGTTTTACTATTAAATAAAATGAAATATGTAGCTTGGTTCTGGTTTCATATTGTAGCTACACAGATTTTGCCATCCTTGCTGATGATTCCTGACACATGGATTTTTATTGTATTGCATAAAATATATTAACACATGTCTACAATAAAGATCCTGATTTCTTACAGGTTTTTAAATTAAGACTTTAGTCTCGTTTTGACTTGAACCCTTCTTTTGTCCATTTAGTCTGGGGGGGGGGGGGGCTATTGAGGAGACCATAGTACGGCCATAGTACAAGAGTTTATATTGAAATGTTTTTTGGCTAAAGGCATGAAATAAAGCCAACGTGTTCATGCCCCATACAGGGCAAGGTAAAAATTGATTTTGCCCCTTCACTCACTAGCAGTATACTTACCTTTGCTCCCCTGGGTATGTGGGAGCATGTAACTCATGTGACCTGTTAATTTGCCCAGTGCTGTCAGACTTGGTTGGGGAAGGAGTTCATAGCCCTGCATGAATGCGTTAACACCAGGTTGATTTTGGGGATACCCAGTGCTTTCTTTACTCAGTAAATGCAACAGTGGGGGAGTGAGAAAAGGTGAGTAAATGCTTGTGTGTGTGTGTGTGTATGGATTTAAGTGAACCAGGGTAAGGATAATTTTCACTTTTAATGATACAACTCCTTAGATGTTCTGCCTCTTGTCTATAAAGGGCCAGTAGCAAACTGCTAAGGTAAATCACTCTGCTCTCTACTACTCTTAGCAAGTTCTCAGATTATGAATCACAACACCATGCAGTGTAGCAGAGCCTAATTTTGCATACTGTTGACCCCTTCCTCTTCTGATATGCTATTATAAAGATACATTCAGATACTTGTACTAGCTGGAATAATTTTTTTCAGGAGTTGATCTTTAATATTTGCTGAGAATTCAGCTTGACTCTAGTCAAGTAAATCAACATTCACAGGTCAAGCACACCCAAAGCTAATATTTCATTTTATTTTGGTTGCTACGCTTGTTCTATTTCTTGAAGATGCCACTGGTTTGGATTTCCCCACCGGGATTTTCAGTTCCTTCTAATGAGACTCTGTTAGACAACTAAAGTAATGGGCTGGAGGGGGGTGGGGACCAGGTGGGGATCCCCCCCCCGTCCGGCTGGGGGCCCCCCCCCCCGTGCCGGATACCATTCGACCATATCGAATAAGAGACCATGATAACGAATAAACTTGTTAGGTTCCTGGAGGTTTTTCCTCACCAGTAGGGTAGAGTTTGGCTATCCTAATGGAACCTAGGGCGTGATTGGGATTCACTTCACCTGCAAAGGAATATTAGGAAGCTGGCACTATGGACTTCTAAGATGCTAATATCTGGAATGAATATATAAACTGACAGTGTAACTAAGAAATACTTGAATGTCGAATGCTGAATATATTGTAATGCAGATTTGTTAATAAACTTTTTTTTTGTTAAAATAAAAGTAATTGTAAAGGATTTTTTTTTTATTTAAATGCAAAAATGTTATACTTACCTGCTCTGTGCAATGATATGCAATGTCCGCTCCTCCTTTGTCCCTGTGCTGAGGTGGCACCCTTGCAAGCGTGCTCCCAAGCTGGGCTCTGTGCGTCCGTAAATAAAACCAACAGGTCACAGACAGCAAAATATAACCTGACAAACAATTTATTAATTAACCAACTTTAACCAAAAGTAAAAAATGTTTTCATGAAGTAAATATACTTTAATAGAAAAACAAGTTAATGACCTACTCTAGATAACCGTTTTTAAAGCAGAACTTTTCCACTTTGCTTTCTCCTCCTATCAGCATGCATCTTGCCAGAACAAGAACTGATTTGATTCTTGTGCTGCTCTTTCCTTTCACGCTTCAGTCTTGCTGTACACTACTTAGGCTAGATTCACACTAACTCATGCTTGGAAAGTAACCCGCGGTGGACCGCTTTTAAGATTGCGGCTAAGCAGATTCTTTTAAGTGTTAAGGAGATGATGCTTCCACCTCCTTAATGCCTGTTTTGTGTTTTTTGTTTTTTCTTATCCATAGTCACATGGCAATCCTTCTCTCTCCCTCCTTTTACTTCCTGGGGTTCTTAACTGGGTGTCCATCACTGTCTGCTTGATGTACTTTACTCCTATTGGTGAAGCCAACACTTCCCTTGACCGGGTCCTCTTTCACAGGTTCCAGAAGCCAGAGAACTCACATAGGTAGTGAGGGGACCAGTGCCTAAGAAGCTAATGAGCAGAGAAAAAAATGGCTGGTCCTCATGGCAGGTCGGTAAGGAATAAGGCAGTTGATGCACAACTTGCAATTTAAATTACATGTTTTCCTGGTGTTAGGCTTTATAGCTGAGCTCCAATAAAAGTGAAGACCCACTGCAAGAGTTGGTTGTTCATTTATATCTAGGGAATGTCACTTACCCGATCCTCAGTTCCTTTATGTGGCTAGACCAGAGTCCTATTCCTGACCTTATCAAGACCAATGCAAAGCATTTCCAGAACATAGGGTAGCAGGAGCGGAGGATTGGGTAAGTAAAAGGACTTTTACTCTCTCTCCCCTACTGCAGGGGGTACATTTTTAGAGTTCCCGTTGTTGGACTTTGAAACAGACACACCATAACATGTATACAAGTGGTGGTTACTGTTGTGTCCACCATGTTTTTTTTAAAAATAAAATACTCCCTTTGCAGCATTTCGCTGTATTTGATTCGCCAGCCGCTTTTTACACTTGATTTTCCCCTTAATGGTGATGGATATGTTAATATTACCGACAGACCAATTTTACTTTATCCTTCACTCATAGGGAATGTATGCCTTTTGGGTAAAACTGTCTAAGAACCATCAATAGATTACTGAAACCTCCTTTCAATAAAGCATGAATAAAAATAAATGCGTTTCCTGGGCATAGGCAGCACAAGACTATCTTTCTAATAGAAATGTTCTCACCAAGCTTTTCATCGTTTCACATATTTATTTTTACTTATTCACACTTGGGAGACGAGCTTTATATGTGCTGCTGTGGAGGGAAGATTACGGAGCCTTTAAACAGGCTAATTGCAATGAGATTTCAGGGTTTCATTTTAGGCTGTAATGCTGCAAGGCTTAGGGCAGCTGGTGATGGGAAAAGGGCTGCCGGTTTTACCAGAGACAAGGGCAGACAGGGAGTCATGGGCATCCCTTGTGAAAACAAGGGATCAGGACTGTAGTTACATGATACAGCCCACATAGCTAAGGCCGCGTACACACGCGCGGACTGTTCGCCCAACTTTGTCCGTCCAACAGTTTCGGCAAACAGTCCGCTCAAAATTAGCATGGACGGACATGGCCACACACGACGAACGAACAGTTTGCTGAAACCGTGCGCGATGACGTGAATGGCACGTACGACGGGACGAAAAATACGACGTCCTATACACTGGCGGACTGTTCGCTGAAACAAGGTTTCAGCGGACAGTTTTACGGAATTTCCGAAAAACCTTGTTCGTCAAACTGTCCGCTGAAACTGTCCGCTGAAAGCCCACACACGAGCGGACTGTCCGCCCAAACACTGTTCAGCGGACAAAGTTGGGCGAACAGTCCGCGCGTGTGTACGCGGCCTAAGTCTTTAAAGTGATCCTAAAAACTGAAAGTTAAGATCTGCTATCTTATAGGGAACATTTAAAAATTGTAAATGTATCTCAACAGTTCCTTAAAATAATTCCTCTTAAAAAGTAAGTCCCCCTGTACCTTGAGTCTAATAACTTTATCTGTATTATGAGATCTGACTTGCTGTTGTCTATGACTGCTAATCTCTCCAGATCCGGTGATATTTTGCTGGAGAAAACGCTCTACCTAATGACCCGCAGTACAAAGAACTACCTATTCTACTTAATTCATTGCTGAGGATCTGGGCTTCCTCCACCTCTTCTGATACCTCTCGAATATTACTGCACTAATAATAAGTTTACCAGTTATCAGGGGGGCATCTCTGACATGAGGAAGCAAAGCCCTGTTCTCTACCAAGATGGCCACCTCCACCAAAAAACACATTGTGGAAAAAGGCAAAAATAACTCAGGTAACAGTCTTCACGAGGCCTGTTGACTAGACCTCTGTTTAGCTTTATTGGGCACATCTTTTACAGTTCAGATTCACTTTAAGAGGCTTCCTATATCTCCAATCTATAACCCTAAGAAAAATCTGCTTGTGATACAGAATACAAATTTTTTCCAGACATTTTAGACACCCAATTTGTGTATCCACGCATTGTAGCTAAATGTGTTGGCCTTTTACTACCACTACATGTATCAATCACTGGTAGCCAGAAGGCTCCAGGCCCTTTGTGCTTCTCGTCCTCATGATTATATGATCTGCAAAGGCAATAGTTATGCCCTTGTAAGATGTGAACAAGATTTATTTTTCATTTATATGATGGCTTTGTAAGAGCTTCACACCACCAGGAAAGACAGATTGTGCCATTACACCAACTGTAGATATTGTTTCTGGCATCACTGTATTAAGCTGCCAATACACTATACATAGCTCCCAACTGCTCCTTGTTTGGAGGGACTGTTCCTCTTTCGGAAGGAAATCACTCTGTCCCTCTTTCCTTTTCAATTGTCGCTGATTTTGATCTGATGTATATACCTCCTATAAATTTTTATTATTTGCCTACCGACCTAATGTCTTATATTATTCTAAAAGTTTAATCCAACCTCTAAAATATCTAATGTATTATTTTTAAACCCAGTAAAAGGGGAAAAATAGCATTTATTGGTTTAAACAATTATTTCTTGCATATTAATTCTTTGGCTGGTTCATAATTGTTAGCAAGTATGTTTGTTGCCTAGGCACTTTGTATTAAATGGTGCCCCTCTTTCTCATCTCAGAAAGTTGGGAGGTATGACTATGAGTTTTTGGTCAAACCCTGATAAATGTATTATGTGGGTGGCTCTGTTGGCCCCCTACTGCCCAACAATGCATCCAAGAGGGGGTCTTCTGGTGTCCTAAAGGCACAATTTATAACTAGAATCATCCATGTTCTCAGCCGTTCCCCAACCGGTTTGAAGATGTTACAAACATGTTTACATTTTTCCCTACAGGACCTAGCCCCTGGGAGAAATATCAATAACTAACCTAGTGGAAGCGCTAAATGCCAGATAGCCCCCCAGTTTTGTAATAATTGAAGTATTCACTGACATAAAGACACCCCCCCCCCCCCCCCCCAAGACCCCCTGACCTGCCAAACTGCTGTAATACTTTTTGGTGAATTAATACCTCCCCACACAACCCTTGCCTTACAATGAACCACAAGTCAGAATGTTAGTACAGCGGCTCTGCCCTGAGCTCTCAGTAGTGTGTACGAGGCTTTAGTCATGCAGCCCCTATGTCCATTTGCTCTTCTCTGGGTCTCACTTAAGGGACACATATTAAACTAATGTGGAACACCCATAGTCTCCTTAGTGCAGTTGCAATCTGAAAAAAAATGTCCCTGCTGCCCTCCAGAAGCCCCAAGGGTTGACCATATACAGTACAGTGTAAGTCCTCCCTTGTCACATCATGCATGCATGTGTGCTTGATTTCAAAGCCAAGACACCTTCATTGCACATGGTGTCCTGGTGGTGCTTTTTGGAGCAAAAGGTGTCTTGCACGAAGGACAAAAAGTATTTTGCATAAAAATCTTTTTTTATTTTTCATCTGAGGAAGCAGCAGCACAGCATATGAATCTGAAAAGAAAGATGAAGATTTAAGCTCTTTTTTAGGTACTGGTGGATGGCAGTGGATTGCTGACAGTGGTACTTTATGACAGTTCATGTGCATACTGTGATTCAGTGTCTTGATAGAGCACATCAAAAATGGTATACTAAACTGTGACTGGACAACGATGAACCAATAAAAGAAGAATTTTGAACTAGAGGGCAATCCAATACCTATCACACCCAACATTACCTACTCTAAAATGTTCAGCAAAACCTTAAAATGTTTTAAAATACAGGTGTATCTCATAAAATTAGAATATCATCAAGAAGTTAATTTTATTTTTGTAATTCTATTCAAAAAGTAAAACATATATTTTATATACTGTAGATGTGTTACACACACAGTGATATTTTTCAAGCATTTTTTTTTTTAATTTTGATGATTATGGCTTACAGCTAGTGAAAACCCAAAACTCAGCTTCTCAGAGAATTAGAATATTACATAAGACCAATAAAAAAAGTGTTTTTTTAATAAAGAAATGTTGGCTTATTAAAAAGTACGTCCATATACAGCAGGGGTGCCCAACCTATTGAAGAGTCAGGGCCTCTTAAGGGACTTGGTAACTGGTAGCGGACCACAATGAGCGGAGCGGGTAGATGACAGGTCCGTGTCCACTTTGCATATGCAGAGCAGACACAGACACAGTCCACTCTACTCTATATGCCCTCCGATCAGCCCAGATGGAAGAGGATGGATCCTCTTCTGTTTTTTTTTTGAGGATCGGAATGGAGGTAGGTGGGTATAAACTGACACAAGTGCTGCTCCATAGAGGTGAATGGAGGGTCCGATCGCGTGAAAGGGGCCTAAGGTTTCTGATGCGATGCGGTACAGCACAATTCACCTGTTGCTTTCCTGCGGGTTAGCTGCACATTGCCATAGTCACTTTCTGAAAGCACACAAAAACGCAGGTAATAACAGAAGTCTATGGCTCAGTGCAGGTAACCCACAGGTGCACTGAGCTGCACCCGTGGATCAGTTTTGAAAGCAGCACAGTAACAACTGCAGAACAGATATGCCCATATATACACTGATTTTAGTAATAAACTTACCTTTAATAACAGTCTTCTATTCAGGTATTCAGTGCATTTGTTATCACTCCACCTGTGACAGGTTCCGGCGCTAAACAGGAAGCATTGGCTTATGAGGCTCTACTCCGCAGCCACTGGTTTTCTCTACCGCTGGCTTCATTCACAACACTGATGCCCTGGGATGTCGAGTTGGCAACCTGTGATCTGGGCTTGCCAACCTGCCATCCCAGAGCAAGAGGTCGTGGGCCACATCAGAGGGCTCCGCGGGCCACTGGTTGGGCACCCCTGATGTACAGTATAGTATGCACTCAACACTTGGTCGGGGCTCCGTTTGTATGAATTACTGCATAAATGTGGTGTGACTTGGAGGCGATCAGCCTGTGGCAGTGCTGAGGTGTTATGGAAGCAAAGGTTGCTTTGATAGCGGCCTTCAGCTTATGTGCAGTGTTGGGTCTGGTGTCTCTCATCTTCCTCTTGAAAATACCCCACAGTTTCTCTATGGGGTTTAGGTCAGGCTCTCCAAATCATCACTGACTGTGAAACCTTACACTATACTTCATGCAACTTGCATTCTGTGCCTCTTCACTCTCCCTCCAGACTCTGGGATGTCCTCAGTCTTCCAGGTAGAATAATAGCCAGCATCAACCTTTTTGACCTGAGCCCTCGCTGTCATGGTACCCTGAGGCAGCATCATTAGCTTGTATTACTACAGTGCATGATCCTCACACATCATTATGTCATCATGGTTCAGTTCAGCAGTTAGGGCTCATTCACATGTGCTTTGATCTCAGAAAAACGACCTGCGTTCAAATCGCTCTTCACAGAGCATTTGCCAGGCAGCGAGCAAGTGTTGTATCGCCTGCTTTAACATCTTGACCCCTGCACTAGCACAGCACAACTGTGTGCATTGCACGCAGTGGAAGGGCTCTTGTAGAGCAGCCCCGTGGGTTGTGTTTGTGCACTACACCCACCAAAAGCTGCAGGCGGAAGTGTAGGATCATGTATATATATGTGATCCTGCACAGAGCTGCCAACCTGTTGCAGTAAAGCTGCTATAGGGTGGTCAGCAAGTGATTAAATGTTACATAATTTTAACAAACAGTTTATTTGGTAATGTGTATTTTTATAGTTTTTTGTATTGAGAGTTTAATACTTCTTTAATGTTTAAAGGTTGTCCAGGTCTAGTGTAAGCAGCTTTTCTCTTTTGTCTGGGAAAGTAAGAGTTAAGTTGTTTCATTTAGAGATTTCAAAACTGGCTCTTTACCTTATTATAAGGCAAAGCCAACAACGTCTTCCTTATTTGAAGACTGGCTTGAGAAGCAAAGACGGCTTTATTCTTTCCGTGCATTGCTGTAGTAATGTATTTGTCATTGAAATGTCAGCAAGTAATAATGTATGATAACATCTCTTATGTCTTGTAGATATACACCATGAATGGTTGATAAAGTATTCACTGCTGATGATGAAGGTGGTTTTAAGTTATTATTATTTTTTGTATTTAAAGCAAGAACCTCTTGCACAACTTTGTTTTATTAAGCCCGATCTATGTAGACTCATTTATCAAAATCTGCCATGATCCTACTTTTAGAGCACTTTGGATCTTAAAAGCTTTCAACAACTAAACTATATGGATGGTTCTAAGTTTCATGCCAGTGAGTGATTTAACCACTTGTTGAAAACCGCTTAATCCTAGTGTGTTTTTTTTTTTTTTGCTCCTCACAAATAGAGGTTAAAGCTGTACAGGCTCCTTTCCCATATCAGAATTGCTTACACTGATCTTAATAATCAACCAAAGACACCTTGTGCGCTCCACCACATATGAGTCTGTTACCAAATTGTGTGGACCCTTAAAACAGAGATTAACACAGAATGATGTCTATAAAACAACTCTAGGCACTCTTCGATAGTCCACATCAGACCACCAACAAATGGATCTTGCATGGCTCCAAGGATTAAAACACCAGGCCAGACAATAAGGGGAGAGGAAACAGAGGCCTAACATAGTGTAAAACTGCTAATTAAGTATTTATTAAAACACAGACAGGTACTTACATATTAAAAACAAGATCGGTGCAAAATACAAAAGCCACACCGGCAGCACCTCGGCTGGATGATGCCGTTACCAGTTCAAGCCCCTCCTAATACATTTCGGAACAGTGCACTTCAGTGGAACAGGAGCGCATGTTGTTGCCTCATGTAGAAATTTTCTATCATAGGAGCCTTGGTAGAATTTTTAAAGTAAATAGCTCAGGCTATTTTTGGCTTCCCAATCCATTCTGCATAATTTGACATAATTTGTTGTCATAAAGTTTTTTGGAACTTGGTTTGGATTTTCAATCAATGGCACTTCTGGTTATGAAATTCAGAATTTTGGAGACCTGTGAAATTATTTTAAAAAGTCACATCTAATAAACTTTTCCATAAGTTTACTTAACCCTGAGTAAGAACCTTGTTTTTTTTTTATATTGGACACTCCCCTCAACCCCTCAGTTTATCCACACCCCCTAAAAGCCCTCAGCTCCCACAGTGCATTTACCCCCCAACATGTGCCTATGCAATGCTTCCTATGTTGCTGCAGAGCATCCAGCTATCCAAAGTTTTTCAACCTCCAACAGTGTACCACATAATCTCCTAATCCCTACATTTCACTCCAGTCTACTGGAAAGTCCCCAGCCTCCTGGAGAGACCTTCAGCCTCCTCCAGAGATCTCATCCCCAACAGTAGCTCCCTCCAGAGTCACTTCCTTATAGGGCCACCAAGTCTTATGCAAACCACATTCTTGATGCCCACCATCCACAATGTCACCCAGCCAAATCTAGAGCCTTCTGGCATTTCAATGCATAATTTGCATACTTTTATTGTTTTAGTATACGGTAAATTTTTTGGGGGGAGGAGGGGCATGGGAGGTTTTAGAAGAATTTCTGCACCCTGGTCTACTGGTGTACATGATTGAACAATGCCTTGTAAGCACCATGCATGTGTGTTGTTGCTATGAATTATGGGACATGTAGTCCTAAGGGGGATCAGATGGCTGTGAATAATGTGAATAGTGTGCACTTTCCAACCAGAAGTTCAGGAACAGCAAAGAAATTCAAGACCGCTACCGCAATATCAAAATAAAAGTATTTCAATTTATTTAAATATTTATGAAAAGTCTTTAGTACTATGTTAGGATTAGGGATGGCCGATCGGTTCGATCCGAGCTTAAGTTAGGGCCGAACTTTGGTTGTTCGGCGAACAACGAACATTGTGCTGTGTTGGCGGCAAATTCGAAAGCCATAGAACACTGTTAAAGTCTATGGGACACTGACATGAAAAACCTAAAGTGCTAATTTTAAAGGCTTATATGCAAGTTATTGTCATAAAAAGCGTATGGGGGCCCGAATCCTGCCCCAGGGGACATGTATCAATGCAAAAAAAAGTTTTAAAAACAAGTTTTTTCGAGAGCAGTGATTTTATTAATGCTTAAAGTGAAACAATAAAAATTATTATATTATATTACTATTCCTTTAAATATTGTGCCTGGGAGGTGTCTATAGTATGCCTGTAAAGTGACCAATTTTTCCGGGGTTTAGAACAATACCACAGCAAAATTACATTTCTAAAGGAAAAAAGTAATTTAAAACTGATCGTGGCTGTAATAAATTGTCTCGGCAATATAGATAGAACTCGTTGAAAAAAACAGGATGGGTTTCCCCCTAGTCCATTAGCATGCATAAAATGGTGTAGGCCCCCCCTAAAATCCATACCAGACACTTATCCGAGCACGCAACCTGGCAGGCTGCAGGAAAAGAGGGGGGGACGAGAAAGCACCCCTGTTCCTGAACCATACCAGGCCACATGCCCTCAACATGGGGAGGGTGATTTGGGGTCTGGCTCCAAAGCACCTTATCCCCATGTTGATGGGGACAAGGGCCTCGTCCCCATAACCCTTGCCAGGTGATTGTGGAGGTCTGTGGGCTTATCAGAGTCTGGAAGCCCCCTTTAACAAGGAGACCCCCAGATCCCGGCCTCCCCCTATGTGAATTGGTAACGGGGTACATTGTACACATACCAATTCACAAAAAATTACAAAAAATCATAAGAAAAGAGACAGCTTGGGACAAGTCCTTTATTAAAAAATAAAATTGTCCAGCGATTTACATCGCTGGACATTTTTATTTTTAATAAAGGACTTGTCTCAAGCTGTCTCTGTCTATTTCCATACTTTTTGATCTTAAAAACCATTATTATCCCATTATAAA
Source organism: Lithobates pipiens (assembly GCF_037356315.1). Lineage (NCBI taxonomy): Eukaryota > Metazoa > Chordata > Amphibia > Anura > Ranidae > Lithobates > Lithobates pipiens. The sequence continues at coordinate 91,817,490 of NW_027507788.1, forward strand.
AGAAGAGAATGTGCGCTGCATTTCGAGATTTCATAATTTGCCACGTCATGAATGTTAATTCTCCATTACGAATGCTAGTTTACAAGACCGACTGCTTCTGTCTCGTCCTTGCTTCCGAGCATGCGTGTTTGTACTTTGGACTTTTGTCCGAGAGACTTGTGTACACACGCTCGGAAAATCCGACAACAAACATTTATCAGCGGAAAATTGTATAAACCTGATATCCAACATTTTTTATCCAACATTTTTTCGCCAACAGCCTGTCATCACACATTTCCTGTCGGAAAATCCGATCGTGTGTACGCAGCTTAAGGTTTAATTCAAAACTGTTATAGGAAAAACAGATAGCGGCACACCTGCATATTCCAAAGCAGCTTCTTTTATTGATCCATAAAATCAATGGGACAGGAGATGAGCAGAGACTTCTAACATGTTTCATCCACATAGGCACTTAGTCATAGAATTTAATTTAAAACTGTCTGAATGTTGGACATCAGCGTTGTTTTAGGTTTGATCTGTCAGATTATAAAAACACACCAAAAATTGGGTATAATTTAAACTGATTTGTTAAAGAAGGCTCTCACATTATATTGTGGTTGGTACATTTTGTTCATTTGACATACCAAATCATGAAACAAAAATGAACAGTGGAAAAAAACCCTGAAGTTCTGACATCCTACAAAACGTGTCCACCTTCCTGTACTCCATGTTAACTGACAGCACAGTTTAAAGGATCACGAAAGGCAATTTTTTTTTGTTAAAATAACAAACATGTTATACTTACCTCCACTGTGCAGCTCGTTTTGCACAGAGTGGCCCCGAACCTGGTCTTCTGGGGTCCCTCGGTGGGTGTCTCGGCTCCCTCTTGTAAGGACTCCACAATTTCATGCGAGCTCCCTCGCATAGTGTGGAGTGCTTGCGGGAGCGCTCCCGTGATACAGCGAGCGGCAACGGTATCACTCGGCCCCGCCCCCCCCGGCGCACCACATCATTGGATGTGATTGACAGCAGCGCGATCCAATGGCTGCGCTGGTTTCAATCCATCCACTGTAGCCAATCAATGGCCAGGGTGAGCGGCGAAGAGGATGTCGGGGGCGAGCGTGGGACTTTCAAAGGGTTAAGTAAGTAAAACGGGGGGGCTGGGGGGCCGGTATTGTCAGATGTTTTTTCACCTTAATGCATAGAATGCATTAAGGTGAAAAAACGTTTACCTTTACAACCCCTTTAAAGCAATATTAACGCAAAAGCAAACATTTATTATATTGCAGCTTACCAATTCTTAGATGTGATGGCTGCATTCATTTTCCATTTTCTGATCCAGCCAGTAATTCTGTTGTTTTTCAAAATGGCAGGGGTGCTTACAATGATCAGCTTTTATTCATGTAAAACCTTTATCCCAAAGAAACTGCTTATAAAGCAGTGGCGGCTGGAGGCAACTGACCCCAACCCACACCCATGTCCCCCCCGACCGTGCTGCCACTTGATTGTGTCACCCGCAGAATCCTACAATACTGTGTTTTTTGTTGTTTTTTTATTTTACCGAACATCAATTTTTAATCCACAATCATGAGGCAATTCATTGACTTGCGAATTTGATGGAAGGTGCCACCTCTCAACTGAGTAAGTCTCATAAAATTTGCCACATCATTTGTCTTAGCTGTATGCTATATTTTAGGAGCAAATATGTTACCCCAACATTTCATATTCCTGATATGTGCCTGCTATACCATGTACTTGCATGAAATAGTATCCTGCTCTCTTTGTATTGCTTCCTTTGTGTGTAATCCCTGGTGTTCCTGCCAGTCCCTCTGCTTTCCTGTTAGAAACTGACCACACTCAGCAGGAGAGCACAGTGTGCTGTCCTTGAATGATCAGATTTCTGCTCACACGCCCCCCCTGCACAGTCTATAACTAGGATGTTCAGTGTACTGCTGTTTCTCCTCCCTCACTTCTCTGTGCTGCTGAAAACAGAAATGTTGTGATCCCTTATAGGAAAAAGTGGAAAAAAAAAGTGTTTATAATGTTTTTTTTCTATCTATACACAAATGTTGTGCCTTTCATTTCTATTTTAAACTAAATTGGTTGTTTTACAAGCTGCGAATTTGCATATGCTTTAACTGTCTATTTTTACAGCCCCCTTGTCACCCATGTGAAAGTTGCCTTAATAGTAAAGATATAGATAGGATTTTTGCAGAAATATTTTATTACTATTGTTGGGATTATGTTAATGTTTTAAATACCTTGTGTCTTATGCCCCATACACACAGTCGGATTTTCCCACGGAAAATGTTTGATAGGAGCTTGTTTTGCGTCAACAAAATCCGTTTGCGGAAATTCTGATCGCTTGTACTAGGGGGTTTCATTTTTCCAAAGATGTGATTTTCATATGACTTTGCTTACGCCCCGAGTCTCAGTGATGTAAAAGATATATATGCCAAATTTCAAAAAGATTGGATAATATTTAGGTGTTGCACACATTGATCACTTTTATCAAAGCAAAGTCTGTGGGCTTCACTTGATAAGAAGTCATATACAACAATGCGGGATGAAGAAAGTCCTGTTCAAGGCTTTCTAGAAGAACGAGTGAAAATGGTTAACTACATCCAAAATGTCCTAAATGATGGAAGTAATCCAAGAGAAGACTACACAGTGTTATTACAACTCTCGCTACTTACTGTACCTAGGAGGTTGGTCTAAAAACGACTTCAGTTTCAGGATCCCAGGGGCACTGCATCAAGCAAGGTGGATGGCAAAGGCGCAATATATGCACTTAAAATTGTCTTCTTCACTAAACAGTTGAATATTCCTCAACGACAATTGTAAGGAATGAAACAGGTTGCACATTTTGTCAGCCCCGTTTAATGTTTGATTTTGGCATGAGGCAATTGTAAGTCGATGGGCTCCAAAGAATGATTTGGATATGCTACAGCTTTTGAGCACTTACCCAGATGCTGACATCAAAAAATGTGCTCTCACAGTGGCTAAGACACACTTTTTGGTATCTGTCAGAAACAAACATAGGATTGGCTATTTTGGACAAACGTATTACTCAGGCTGTTAAGGAAAATTACTAAAAATGTAGAAACAAAAACCTGCAAAGACAAAGGAAGGGAAACGATTAGAGGGTAAAAACATGGTTTTTGAAGGAAAAGACCTGAGTCATTTCGTTACTAATAAAACAAAGACGTTCTTTGAATTGTTTGGGATCCACGACATGACAAAATACAAGGGATTGCATCGTTCAAAGTTGATTAATATAACACATGCTTTGCCATATTACCTATTAATCTTGGTGTACAGTTTTAATAGTATTTTAAGTTTGTGATTTCTAGTTTTCCCAATAAAAGTAATTAACATTGAAAAAAATATTATGTTTTGCCTACTTTTACAAAACAGATCAAAGTGTGCAACCTCTAAATATTATCTGAGCTTATTGAAATTTAGCCTACTCACTCAGACTCGGGGCATAAGCAAAGTCTGAAATTTTTTTACAGTTTTTTTTCCATTATAACATGAAACACACTAGCGTGTACACACTTCAGACGCACAAAGTGTCACGCATGCTCGGAATCAAGTAGAAGAGCAGCACTGGCTATTGATCTTATTTTTTCTCAGCTCGTTGTACATGTTGTACATCACCGCATTGTTGATGTTTGGAATTTCCGACCAACTTTGTGTGACCGTGTGTATGCAAGACAAGTTGGAGCCAACATCCGTCTGAAAAAAAACATGGATTTTGTTGTTGAAAAATCCTATGGTGTGTACAGGGCATACCTGTACACACCATAGGATACCTGGCAGACCTGTTTCAGGTCTATCTGCCCCTCCAGCACTAGTTTCTATTTTAGAATGAAAGCTCAGGTCTGCCCCTGATTAACAGAGGGAATTCGGTAGTTTTCTGTATGGAAAGCTGCTGCAGATCCACAGCAGCTCAAGCATTGTCATAGGGCAGTGATGGCGAACCTTGGCACCCCAGATGTTTTGGAACTACATTTCCCATGATGCTCATGCACCCTGCAGTGTAGTTGAGCATCATGGGAAATGTAGTTCCAAAACATCTGGGGTGCCAAGGTTCGCCATCACTGTCATAGGGGATGCGATCTGTCAGACATCCCTTTTTATGCTCGTGCAGTCATTAGAGTACTTGAGCAGAGCCTACAAAATTAACAGCCTTCCTCATCCCTCCGGCCCTGAGCAGAGCAGGGATGGCAGAGAAATTTCAGAGCATGTAACTGCATTTTTCATAGTCTTTGTGCAGCCTGTCACGGACACTGGAGAACAGAGAATGGATCACTCCGGTTATCAAACGGATTAATTAACAAATAAAGTATCCCCTAAATTTTTTATATTTAGGAGAGAGGTGCAAGTATCTGGTTGGGACCGCTTTTTAAGCGCTTAAGGACCAGCCACCTTCATTATACTGTGGCAGTTTGGTTCTTCTGTGCGAATTGCCATAGGCGCACGTCGGCCGCTTTAAGAGGGAAAAGGGGTGCACACATGTGCATCGCAACGCCGGAGCTGATTCATGTGGCTGGTGGCCACGATGTTCGCCTGCCACCTGCGATTGCTCCACAGAGGGCCAAAACGGGGATCTGTCACTGTAAACAGACCGATCCCCATTCTGATAGGGGAGTCGAGAGAGATGTGCTGTTCCTAGTGATTAGGAACAGCAATATCTCTCCTCCTCCAGTCAGTCCCATCCCAACCACAGTTAGAAACACCCCCCAGGGAACACACTTAACCCCTTGATCGCCCCTTAGTGTTAACCCCCTTCCCTGCCAGTGACATTTACTTAGTAATCAGAGCATTTTTATAGCACTGATCACTGTATGAATGTCTGAAAAATTGTAGTTTGATCCGCGCAGTGGAACAAATGCAGTACAGGAAAAAAAGATATTGGTCCGTTCTTTGTTTATAATTTTTGTATATGTAGGTTCAGCCTGAATTGCTGCCCCTACTTATCACTACCACCTGAAAGGTGGAGCAAGAGATAGAAAAGGGGAGATATTGCAGTAGGCTTTGGTGCTGTTCCTTGTGGCTAATGATAATATATCAAGTCCTCTGCAGATCATCTTATGTAAGGGGGAAACCCCAAGGTTAATTAGGCAACATCACTTAAGCAGAACCAATGGGGCTCGGGCTGTATGTCCCTTTTTCCTACCCCACCTTGCACCACACACTATTTATACGAGAAGGAGTCCTTCCCAAAAAGCTGTTTTGATCACAGGACAATTTTGCTTGTTTATTATTTTGAGCACTAGTCACTTTTTGTGTATGGCATATACATATGGAATTAAACACAAGTTGTTTTTTCCTCACAGATGCACAGTCACTTTGTTTTAGCACTAGTCACTTTGTGTATATGAAGATAGAGCTGCACAGGTGATATATATAGGTACATACACCTGTTTATCTCCTGTGCACACATGTATTTGGAGTATTAATGGAAATAAGCTTAATGAATTATTCACGGCTGTAATTATATTTTTATATTTATATATTTTTATATTTCTTGTTGCATTTGTTAACTTTATGCATTTTGTTCTTAGTCTTATCTGGGTCACGTTGTTTATTTGGAGCATAAACCACTCAATTAGCACAGTTTTTCACTCAAACAAATTGTTTTATATTGGTGTATCATTATATTTATTTCATATAAATCCCAGAGGATCCAACACAGGTTAATCCCACAAAAATTTCACTCGAGTAAAAAAATGTTTGTTGTTGGCATCAGGCCCAAATAAGGGAAATACATTGGAGGGTTATACAGATAACAGTAAAGTACAAGCTGAGCTTCAAACACATAAAAACATTTTTAGACCAGAGTGCATTTCACTACAGAGTGGGATAGGAAAAAGGGACATACAGCCCGAGCCCCATTGGTTCTGCTTAAGTGATTTTGCCTAACTAACCTACCCTTACATAAGATCACAATCTGCAGAGGACATGATATATTATCATTAGCCACAAGGAACAGCGCCAAAGCCTACTGCAATATCTTCCCTTTTTTCTAACTGTATGAATGTCAATGGTCCCAAAAAAGTGTCAAAAGTGTCTGATCTGTTGCCGCAATGTCACAGTCCTGCTAAATATTGCAGATCACCGCCATTACTAGTAAGAAAAAAAATTATAAAAATGCCATAAATCTATCCCCTATTTTGTAGACACTATAAATTCGCAAAAATATGTAGAAGAGTACATATTAGCCTAAACTGATGAAGACATTTTATTTTTTTTATTTTTTATTTTTTTACATTTTGGGATATATTATTTAGCACAAAGTAATTTTTTTTTATTTATTTTTTTTAAATGTCGATCTTTTGTTTATAGCGCAAAAAATAAAAACTGAAAAGGTGATCAAATACCACTAAAAGAAAGCGATATTTGTGGGGAAAAAAGGACGTCAATTTTGTTTGGGTACAATGCCGCACGACCGCTCAATTATCAGTTAAACTGATGCAGGGCTGTATCGCAAAAAATGGCCTGGTCATTAAGGGGGCAAATCCTTCAGTTCCTTAAGTGGTTAATAACACCATTTAACTTTATTTGATAGAACATTGACATTGATACTACAAAGTTTGATAAAATCTTTACACGTTAAGTAAGATTAAAGAAAGTAACAATGAAATTGTTTTGTGGTTGTCCCTATTGACATTGTGGGGGCTGTTTAGCCTTGAATTCTCCTTTCTCTGACTTCAGTACACATTAGTAAATCAGGAGGAAAGTGTCTGGGAAATTAGAGCACGACAGGAGAGCCACTCGACCAATAATTGTGTGCTGACATAATAATTCAGGTTCAGCTAAGCTAATATACCAAACAAGCGTGAAAACAGCAAAGGGGCCAATCCCAGCTTCATAAATAACACCTGAGTGCAGCTGTTCACATCTCCATTGCATTCTTATGGATCTATTTATAAAATGTTCTCTAGCATGCTGCTGTAATTGGCCACGGATGACAGTCACGCACCTGGGTTTGAATTTAGCACTTTTTTTTTGTTAAAAGAAAAATCTCTCAACTTATTTCTCTTTTTCAGTTTTACGGATTATTCCTCTGTGTATAATGCATGGCATGGGAATTGTTCACTAGAAAGAATTAACATTGTTTATATAAAGTGGGCGGGGGCCTAGTCTTATTACTACAGACTGAAGAGCAAAGTATGGGACTTTTGGGGCGCTGTGCACTTTACAGAAAAATAAGAAATGCAAATGCAAGCAGTATAAAAACCAACCAATCAATGTATTGTATAAAGTCACTCAGTGCAATACATGAAAATATTTGGTTATCCACATACAGTGCCTTTCAAAAGAATTAACCCCCCCCTCCCCCCCCCCCCCCCTTGGCTTTTTACACTATTTTGTTACATTACAGCCTTTGCTTCAATGTTTTTTTTTATATCTGAATTATATGTGATGGATCAGAACACAATAGTCTAAGTTGATGAAGTAAAATTAGAAAAATATATACATAAAACAATTTTCTCTTTTGTTCATTGACGGACACAGCTCCTTTAATTCTTGGCCTTAGGGTTATCACACCACCTTCAGGAGAGGACTAGGCAGAACATGTAAAACTTGTAAAAACAGCAAGATTGCACAGCACCGCCCAGGGGGTTCTTCCTGTAGCTGTTTTTTTTTCTGCCTAGTGTAGGAGAAGGACCTGGCTACCTGAGGGGACCATTGGTCCTGGGAATTTTTTTATTTTTTCTGCAATTTTGATCCTGTGACCTACTATCAACAGCTGGGCTGTGTAACAGGCTCGATAATATAGATACTTGTAGTCTCCCCAGCCTGGCCATCGAGCTCGAGCAGACCCTGGCTACGCACTGGATCAGCCACGACAGGCCCCTTCTGCTCCAGGGGCGGCTGATGAGCTATATGTTCCGGGGCACACATATGACCAGCTACTGCTGTCTGTGTCAGTGTGCTGTGGCCAACAGCCACCTCGTACTGCTTGGGTGATGGGTCTGTGGTGGAATGCATCCAGCAATCCTGACAGGAGGGGTAAGTACTGCTCCCCCTGACTCGACAGGAAGTAGCAGCTGGGCATTCCCTGGGGGGTTGACTAGGGAGTCTCTCACTCTCCCTTTCCTCTCTCCTTATCCCTCATTCCCTCCTCCCCCTGCTGGGGCTGCTGTGTGACTGGGCATGAGGTGTGGTGCATGTATCTGGCCTGGAGTCCTCCAGGGGGGGCACCGGGCTTTGGCGGGGGGGCTGCGCTGTTCCATTTTTTCTTTATTATACCGTGTCCATTTTGCTGAAGCTGCAGCCATTTTCCTGTAGTCTTATGCATTGTATGTGCTGTCAGCCTCTTCTAGAAAGTTTGGAGGCCATTTTCTTGGTGATTTTTTTTACTAGGACGGCAGGCGGCCATTTTCTTGTAGCCTCAGAACAGCGCGGTTTTTACTCTGGGCACAGGGCAGAGCAGTCAGCAGCAGCACAGCGCAGCACTCGGTCAGGATGTTGAGTCCTGCGGAGGGGCCCCTCAGTCTGCGAGCAGCTAGGAGGGGTGGGATTTGTGTACCTTACCTTAAGTCCCTAAGTTGTGGCAGGCGAGTGAGGGTCAGCATGGAGTCAGAAGCTGGCGCTTTTTCCCCAGACATCCCTGCTATTGCAACTGGCTCACCTGCTGAAAATGCGCTGCCTATGGATGCCTTTTCGACAGTCCTGGAGACCTTTGTTGCCAGGGGGGAAGCAGCGTGCGGGCGCAAGGGGGGCAAAAAGCAACCCCCTGTCTTCTGAGGAGAGCTCTGATTCAGACTCAGGCCCGCGGTAACTGGTGGCCCCTGTTCTGACGTGTCAGAGGATGCAGACCAGGACTGTTCGGACAGTGAGAATGACTGTGTCTGGGTTAGAGCAGGAAAAAGTGCTAGTAGGAGCACTTATCACTGCAGTGCTCGATACCCTGAAGATACAGGATGCAGCAGGAACTTCTGCTGAGTTGGCGGTCCCGTTTGGGTCCAGCAAACCGGCTCGCGCGCCTAAGGTGTTTCCGTATTTGACTTATTTTGATAAGTTCATCTACAAGGAATAGGGAAGTCTGTAACAGGCCTTTTCAGTCCCAAGAAGAATGGCGGTGTGTTGAGGAGAGCCTCCTGAAAAAATTGGCGTCTCCCCCGGTCGTCGACCCCCTGATATCCAGGTTAAATAAAGTAACCACAATTCCAGTAGAAGGGACTCCTGCCTTCAAGGACCCTGCCAACAGGAGGGCCGAGGCAGTGGCCCGGTCCATGTTTACAGTGGTGGGGTCAGTGTTACGACCTATGCTGGTCATGGCCTTAGTGTAGCAGATGCTTACTGAATGGGCAAGGTTGTTGCACCGTGAATTGTAGAAGCAACAGTCTTCCCCAGTCTGTGTAGAACTGGCAGATCAGTTAGTGCATGGCCTTAAGTATATCTGTGATGTGGTCCTTGATACTGTCCCCCTGCTTTCTAGAGAATCAGTATCTGCAGTGGTGCTATGGCGCCTGATTTGGCTGAAATGCTGGTCTGCGGACCAGGCATCTATAAAAGCACTGGCGGATTTGCCCTTCCAAGGTGAGAGGCTATTTGGAGCTTCGCTGGATGACATTATTAAAAATGTTACCGTCGGGAAGAGCACGTTGCTCCCACAGTCCAGGAAGGATAAGGAGACACACCGCAGGCAAGGGCCCACTTTTTCTGCTCAAACACGGCTTTTCCGCTTGCCCGAGTCGGCAGTTAAGCGTTCCCAGTCCGACAAGGCGCCTGCTGAAGGATAGAAGCGTCCCTGGTTTTGCAAGCCAAACAAGTCTGCAAGCAAAAATGTTAGGACGTTATCTTCGGGAGTTTGCAGCTTGGTGGACCTTCCTACTGTCCGACCAATGGGTTTGCGAACTGGTTTCATCGAGATACAAGATAGAGTTTCTTTCTTGTCCACCAGATTTTTTTCCCTCAAACCTACCCTCTACTTCGGGCTCCTCTGGAAACCCTCTTAGGGGCAGTATGGGACCTGCTGCTACGTGGGGTTATAGTACCTGTACCGACGCTGGGAAGGTTTCAGGGATTCTACTCCAATCTGTTTGTAGTCCCCAAGAAGGAAGGGGTACGTCCAATCCTGGATTTGAAGGCCCTCAACAGCTTTGTGAAAGTGCAAAGGTTCAGGATGGAATCAGTTTGCTCCGTGGTTGATGCACTCCATCAGGGGGACTTCCTGGCATCCCTGGATATCCAGGACGCGTACTGACATGTACCCATATTCCTCAGGCATCAGAAGTTTCTGCGATTTGCAGTTGGGGAAGAGCACTACCAGTTTGTGGCTCTCCCTTTTTTAGCCTGATGTCGGCACCCCGGGTCTTTACCAAAGTTTTAGCTCCAATTATGGCGCTGTTAAGGCAATGTGGGATCGCAATCGTGGGTTACCTAGACGACCTCCTTCTGAGGGCACCTTCCACCTCAGAATTAAGAGAGGATGTAGCGCTCACCATGCAAACTCTCCGGGAGTTTGGTTGGGTGCTGAACCTAAAGAAGTCCGTGTTAGTGCAGACTCAATGCCTGGAGTACCTGGGCTTACTGTTGGACTCCCGAGACTCCAGAGACCGAGAGTTTTTCTCTCTTCAGACAAGCTGCAGACTCTTCAAGCTGCTGTAAGGTTATTGTTAAACCGTAGGTGGTCGTCTCTGTGCTTCTGCATGCGAGTTATGGGCCTCATGGTAGCCACTTTCGATGTGGTACCGTACGCTCATTTTCACTTGAGTCCTGCAAAAGGAGATTTTGTCAAAATGTAGCAAATCTCCATTATCCCTGGATTGTCAAATTCGGGTGAGCCAGTTAGTCAAGGATCCCCTTCTCTGGTGGCTTGAGGTCTCTGGGCCTTCGGTCTGGGAGATCGTTCCTTCCTCTCCATTGGACGGTGATCACAATGGACACTAGCCAGACTGGTTGGGGTGGGGGAGTTTTGGGTGTACTATCAGCCCAGGGCCTCTGATCAGCAGTTGGGATTCTTCCTGTGACCAGTGTGCTCGAGCTTCGGGCGATCAGACGGTACCTCTCAACATGATCCAGTCGGACAACGCCACGGTGGTGGCATATCTCAACCATCAAGAAGGATCAAGGAGCTCGGTCACAGCACGGGAGGTCGCTTGCATCCTCCAGTGGGCACGTGCCAGCCCTGACGGCCATATACATTCCGGGTGTAGAAAACTGGCAGGCGGACTACCTAAGTCGTCAGATGCTGGACCCAGGGGAATGGTCGTTGCATCCGGATGTATTCCAGCTCCTTTGCCTAAGGTGGGGCACACCAGATGTGGACCTTCTGGCCCCTCGGCTCAATCAGAAGGTGCAGAGGTTTGTGTCCAGGACAAGAGACCCCTGGGCGGACGCGTCCGACACGTTGGCGGCTCCCTGGGGCATTATCGGCTGATTTATGCCTTCCCCCACCTCAAACTTCTACTGCGCAGAGTGAAGGCTGAGGGGATTCTGGTGATTCTGATTGCCCCAGATTGACCTTGGTGTCCTTGGTACGCTGACCTAGTAGGACTGGTGGCGGATGTTCCTGGGCAGCTGTGAGAAGACCTTCTATCGCAAGGTCTGATACTTCATCCTGCTTTACCATCGCTGGTTTTAACGGCATCTTCCCAAAAGATTTACCATCGTATGTGAAATGCTTAAATCTCCATGTGTAAGGCGATGGAATGGTGTCCATGCACATATTCAGTGTCCAGGATCCTGCTGTTTTTTGCAGCGAGAAGTGGATCAGAAACTTGCCTTAAGCACCATCAAGGGGCAGCTTTCAGCCTTGGCTGTCTTTTTCCATTGTCCCTTGGCGACTCTCATTGGTGGGTACTTTTGTGCAAGGGGTCTGGCACGTAGTACCTCCTTTTGGACCACCACTACCTCCGTGGGATCTGAATCTGGTGCTATCGGCACTCCAGAAACCGCCGTTTGAAAACATTAGAGATTTCCTTTTTAACTCTTTCTCAGAAAGTAGTCTTTCTAGTGGCTATTACATCTGCCAGGAGGGTTTCTGAGTTGGCAGCCTTGTCATGCAAGTCTCCCGCAGCCCACTTTCCTTCCAAAGGTGGTTTCGGCATTCCATCTAAATGAGGACATTGTGTCTCCATCCCTATGTCCTAAGCTGACATACCCAAAAGAGGTTGCCTTACATTCCCTGGACGTGGTACGGGCTCTACGGGTATATGTCTGCTACGGCTCCCTTCCGGAAATCACACTCTCTCTTTGTCTCAGTGGCTGGTCTGAAAAAAGATCTAGCGGTCTCGTCATCCACCATTTCTCGGTGGATCAGACAGATCGTGGTTCAGGCCTATGCCTTAAAGGGGTGGGTGACCCCCTTTCCTGTCACGGCTCATTCCACCAGGGCAATGGGAACCTCCGGGGCTTTCCAACATCAAGCGTCTGTCTCCCAGGTGTGTAAGGCGGCGACTTGGATGTCCATTCACACTTTCATTAAATTCTACAAGGTTGACATAAGCGCATCTTCGAATGCTTGCTTTGGTCGCAAGGTTTTGCAGGTGGCTGTTGAAATTTACACTTTAAGTTACAAGTTTGTTGTAAACGCATCTTTTGATGCATAATTTGGCCGCTGATTTTGATGGCGGCCGTTTTAGATGGCAACTCCACCGTTGAGATGTTCCTTTTGTTGTGGGTGAAGTTATGTTTTGCTGTTTCCACCCCTCGTTTTTTGACACTCCCTAAGGTCAAGAATTAAAGTTCTGTGTCCATCAATGAACAAAAGAGAAAATGGGATTTCTGTACTCACCGTAAAATCCTTTTCTCTGAAGTTCATTGACGGACACAGAACTCTCCCCTCCTATTTATGTTTGTACTGCTTTTTGGTGAACTGATCTGCAGGAAGCAGGGTGAGGGGTTATAGCCAGAGGGACCACCCCCTGGGAGGTGCTGTGTAGTCTTGCTGTTTTTACCTAGTCCTCTCCAACAAGCAACACTTGAGTGGTTTAAGGGGAAACATGTAAATGTGTTGGAATGGAATGGCCTAGACCTCAAATCCAATAGAAAGTCTGTGGTCAGACTTAAAGATTGCTGTTCACAAGCGCAAACCATCCTACTTGAGGGAGCTGGAGCAGTTTTGCCAAGAGCAATGGGCAAAAATCCCAGTGGTAAGGTATGGCAAGCTCATAGAGACTTATCCAAAGCGATTTGGAGCTGTAATAGCCACAAAAGGTGGCTCTACAAAGTGACTTCACAATAAAAAAAAAACATCTTCAAAGTTTTGGGCATGTTTTGTAAATTTTATACTATAAAGTGCATGTATACAATGTTTTGTAAATTAAATGATGCAAATCCTCAAACAATCCATGTTAATTCCAGGTTGTGAGGCAACAAAACACAAAAAAAACGCCAAGGGGGTGAATAATTTTGCAAGGCATTGTATGTAAAGAGAGAGAGATACGCAGTATGTAGCCCTCCCCACCTTGTATGTATATAACACACTTTATGACATCAGCAAATGTATCCTGTTTGTGAATGATATTCTCTCAGATACAGGTTAAAAGTAATAAAGAAAGAAATGCACAAGCAGAGCGCTGGAGAGCTTCTAAGGTTTTCTGCAGGCAGCCTGTAGTGGGTGGGGCCTGCTGTGCCCCTCCCACAGTCCTTCTCTCTGCAAACGCTATGTATTACAAGGTTAGATATGGGTTTGCAATGGCACTTAGTGTACACAAAGTGCAATTATATCCTTTTTGGCTATTGAGGAATATGTTGACAAGTTTCTATGCCTGGAGTTTAGCTTAAATGAAGGATTCACTGGGAAGTTTACCCAGTGAATCCTTTACTGAGATTTGATGGCATTTGCCTGGGATTCCACAGTCATATTCATTCTATTTACCAAAGAATAAATGTGCAACAGGCAAATGCAACAGCCAGCCAACAGCTGTCAAATCTCACATGTGCAAGTAGGATTTAAACACAGGCATTTAACCTGCAGGCAAATCTGCTGGCGATAGCTCTCCATGGTGCTGAAACACTGTTAATGCACTTTCAGCACTAGAAGCGTTGGCTATTAATGGCTGTGTGTTGTGTTATTTTGAAGGGACAGCAAATTTACACTGTTATACAAGCTGTACACTCACTACTTTACATTGTAGCAAAGTGTAATTTCTTCTGTATTGTCACATGAAAAGATATAATAAAATATTTACAAAAATGTGAGGGGTGTACTCACTTTTGCGAGATACTGTAGTGCTGTATCATTTTTTTTATTTTATTTTTTCCAAAATAAATTTTATTGAAGAAAAGGTCACCATAGCAAGATTACAGTATCATCATACAGTCGTTTCGAGATCAGATAGTAAGTGAACAATGATCAATGGTTGTTGTGAGAGAATAAAAAACAAGGAAAAACATACAGTATCTGCTAAACATCTTGTCAACACCTAGGTTCTCTTGTGCACACAGTGTAGGATCCAGATGGTGGTCAGATGGTAGGCATGGTAAAATGCGCGATATCGAGTCAACCTTATAATAAGTACTACTAGGTACCATAGCTCATTGTTCTGTCTTGTGGTTCAATTATTCAGGGGAGATTCTGAGGGTTAGAATAATAGAGCGGATGTCTGCATGATGATTTGGTCTGTAAGAGTGTGCAGTTGCCGCTTGGGTGATCCAATTTGGGCACCCGAGCCACAACAGGTAACAATACAAAGTTTGGTATGATGGGGAGAGACGGGGATGCAGGGTCAGGGTGGTAGGCAGGGGAATGTGTTGGGGGTGGGAGGCGGGGCTGGGGAGTGCGGGTCAAAGGGGGTTGAGGGGTTAGTGGTTGTCTCCTCGGTCTCTGCTAAATGGTGGATGGTTTAAGTACTTTATTGCTCTATGGTGGTGGGGATTAGGTAAGCAAGGCATCTGGTATCAGGAATGTCCCACCTTTGAGGGGTAGTATTGACATGTGGGCTCCCATACTCGTCCCTTGGGAAGGGGTGGGAGGCCCAAATCACCCAAACAAAGAACCCTGAAAGGGAGGGTGCAGGGTATTTTACTCAGTTGATATTTGTCATAAAAGAGCAGGACGTGTTCACGGGATCATTTTTTTTTTTTTTTATATATATTTGAATTCATCCTGTCACTTTTGCTCAACTGTTTGGAATTTATTTGATGAATATGATCACGTGGTTATCAGAATATTTTTAGTGCTCCTTAAGAGCCAGTTCACACAGGGGCGACTCAGATCCGACTTCAGGTCGCCCCTAGTCGCCTTAAGTCGCGCTACATGTAAAAATCAATGTAAGTGAATGAGAGCCGTCTTAATGCACATTACTGAAGTCGCTCCGACTTCAGAAAAGGTTCCTGTACTACTTCTATCCGACTTGTAGGCAACCGGTACCCATTGATTTCAATAGAGGTCGCCTCCAAGTCGGATCTCCGTCTATACGGAGGCGACTCTCACAGAATTATCAGCTTTCAAAAGGGAGCTCCACGCCAAATGTATTAAAAAAATTTGGCGTGGGTTCCCCCTCCGAGAGCATACCAGGCCCTTAGGTCTGGTATGAATTTTAAGGGGAACCCCCTACGCCAAATAAACGGCGTGGGGGTCCTCCCCAGATCCATACCAGACCCTTATCCGAGCATGCTACCCGGCCGGCCAGGAAAGGGGGTGGGGACGAGCAAGCGCCCCGCCCCCCCCTGAGCCGTACCAGGCCGCAGGCCCTTAACGTGGGGGGTGCCTTGGGGAAGGGGGGGCACGCCCGCAGACCCCGACAACCAAAGGCCAGAATTGTCGAGAAGAAGCCCTTGTCCTCATCAACATGGGGACAAGGTGCTTTGGCGTGGGGGGCCCTCCCATGTTGAGGGCACGCGGCCTGGTACGGCTCAGGAGGGGGGGGGGGCGCTCGCTCGTCCCCACCCCCTTTCCTGGCCAGCCGGGTAGCGTGCTCGGATAAGGGTCTTGTATGGATCTAGGGGGACCCCCATGCTGTTTTTTCGGTGTAGGGGGTTCCCCTTTAAATTCATACCAGACCTAAGGGCCTGGTATGCTCTCAGAGGGGGAGCCCACACCATTTTTTTTGGCGTGAAGTTCCCCCTTGAGAGCTCATTCTCTGATTTGCCACGGCAAAAGTCGCCTGGCCTGGGGCGACTTAAAGTCGTGTTGTAAGTTGCCCCAAGTTGTGTTTAAGTCATGTCCAAGTTGCCTCCAAAAGTCATGTTGAAAGTCGTGTTGCCCCTGTGTGAACCGGCTCTAAATGTGTACCTGCTAGGCAAAACCTTTTTTTGAGTAGACACTCTGTTAAGTTATTTGTTGAGTCTGTGTCCCCATTGGATTGATTCACTCCTCTGCTTGAATTAAAAGCCATTGTCATGAGAATGAAATCCCCAAATTTCAGAGTTGTCCCCAAGAGGTGAGGGGAAATCTTCCAATGGGGACACCTGTTGCAGGGACAGCTCTTTAGGGAGGAATTCCCTTTACTTTGAGTGATTTTTCTTTTCTAGTTTCTGCATTTCTGGGACAGAAAATGAAGAGAAATCGTCCCAAACATATCTGAAAGAATAAACTGGCAGGATTTTAACCATTTCCCGCTCTCCAATTAAAAAAAAAAAATGTTGGCTATAAATACACTTTAACAGCCACACTAAGACCCTTTTCACACTGGGGCATTTTTCATGCGCTTTAGCGTTAAAAAAAGCACCTGTAAAGCGCTTGAAAGAAGCCACAACTGCAATCCCAATGTAAAAGCCTGAGTGCTTTCACACTGAGGCGCTGCCCTGGCAGGGCGTCAAAAAAAGTCCTGCAAGCAGTTTCTTTGCAGCGCTTTTGGAGCGGTGAATACACCAGTCCTATAGCGCCCCTTCCTATTGAAATCAATGGGAAGCGTCTGCAGAACGCCTGAAAAGCGCTTTTGGAAGCAGCGTTTTGCAGGCGCTTTTAACCCTTTATTTGGCCACTAGCAGGGGTTAAAAGCGCTCCAATAGTGCTCGAAAAACGTTGGTAAAGCGCTGCTAGCTTAAGCGGTGCCTTACGAGCATTTTTCCAGCGCTGACATTGTGAAAGGGCTCTTAAAGCACTTGGGCTTTCACATTGGGATTGCAGATGAGGCTTCTTTCAAGAGCTTCACAGGCGCTTTTTTTAACGCTAAAGCGCCTGAAAAACACCCCAGTGTGAAATGGGTCTAAATGTTTTCTAGTACAGGCTGTCTATGATGTTGTAGATTGTAATAAGCATGGGTAGAGAAATTAAGTGGAAAACATGTCCATATGTTTAAATAGCATTTTGTAAATGTGCTGTGATCTACCCCCCAATAAAGGTTGTATACAAGGCAGTCTTTAACGCAGGCCAAACGGGGCAGGTGCCCCGGGGTCTGTCTTTATGGGAGGGCCCAAAGCTGCACCTTTAGCCTGCATTTCATATTTGCCAAGTTGCCAACAGTCACATATTCTAGTGAGCCACCTGTTAGACCGTTCTCTTGTGCCCGGCTGCATTCTGGAAAACAGAGCCATGATTGGAACAGCTTACAGCCATTTCACTCATTGCTATTGCTGTATTAAGTTTTGCTGCCCACCCCGTCTCGCACATCTCCACCCCCTGCACCTCCCCCTACATCGCTCATCAGTAGTTTTACCGTTCTCCTGCAGGACCAAGGACCATCCCTAAGGTGCTTGAGTGGGCAGGATGGGGATCTGCCAGATCTCCGAGATCGCTCCTGAAAGAGGGTGGTGTGACAGTAGCTGGGCAGAGGGAGCCGAGCCAAGGGAGTGTGCCTGGAGGTAAAATCACCTAGCAATTAATTGTGGATTAGCTTGCAGGCACTTCTATGCTAAGTCTGCTGAGCTACTGCAGTATAGCAATAGCATAGAAGTGCTGCCTGCTAGCTGACAAATTGGAAGATGTTTTTTATGTAGAAATAATTAAAGTATTGTCACTGCCCCCTGGTGTGTGACCTCACAGTCCCATAGTGTGTGCCCTCCTGACCCCCGCGTGTGCCCTTCTAACCCCATAGTGTGCCCCCCTCTTGACCCCCGTACTGTGCCCTCCTGACTCCCTGGCATGTGCCCTCCCAACCCCTGTTCTGTGCCCTCCCAACCCCCTGGCATGGGCCCTCCCAACCCCCGTTCTGTGCCCTCTGATCCCCTGGTATGTGCCCTCCTGACCCCCAGACTGTGCCCTCCTGACCCCCTGGTATGTGCTCTCCCAACCCCATAGTGTGTGACCTCCTGAAGCCCATACTGTGCCCCCCATGGTGTGTGCCCTTCTGAAACCCCCTGGTATTTGTCTTACTGTCCCCCACGTACTGTTCCCTCCACACCCCCATACTCTGCCCCCCGTACTGTGCTCTACTGACTTCTTATCCTCTGGCCTGTCAGTTTTTTTGAGATGAGTGCGTGTTTATTTGTTTTTTGGGTTGTTGGGGTGGAAAGTGAAATTGCACAGGGGGGCCCCAATAAAAAGTTTGCCCAGGGCCCAATCAATATTAAAGACAGCCCTGGTTGTATAGAGAATGCAGATGAAATGTAACAAAGGCTGTCCATTGCTTTATCTATGTGTGTGTTAGTGAAACGTGTTTGATTTAAATCTGCAGGAGACGTGGCTGTGACCTGTGTTTATTCTCCTATAGGCTTCCCCATTGTTGCCTGTTAGTGGCACAACCTCAAGACAAACCATTAAGAATAAAAGATATAAATACAGAGAAAAGGACACTAAGTGATTCCAGGAAAGGGTAATTTAACAACCGATTACAGTTTTGTGACTGGAGAGTGACATTTCATTTTCCCTGCTGTCTGCAAAAGCTTTATATGGCAGTGACTGTATTCATTATTAACTGCTGCCTAATGGAATCCTGACTGCCGGCAGTAGCCTCTAACGGGTGATTATTTTCAGCCAGGACTAGAAAAACAAAGGGTCCCCAGCAACTGGCCTATAGACAGGGCATGCTCAGTGCAGAGCAATAGGCGGCATAAACTTTTTTAATATAGTGTTGCTTCAGTCTTTTTTTTATTTTTTTATTGCCATTTGTGGCCTCAGTTGGGGTCATTTTCTTAATTTTCTATCCTGGTAAAAATATTGTCACTGGGACAGGAAGTGAGGGGAACGGTAGACAGCAATAAAAGCTGATAGAGATATGTACCCTTTCACACTCCTTGAAAAGTGGTCTTTTCATTTTTTTTTTTTTTTTTTTTATTATGGCAAGTTAGCTTCTTTTCCTGTCCCCTAGACGCAACAGGAAGTAAGTAATAATGTAAATACTATATTATTATATAATATAGTATAGTTCTAGCTTCCACATGGAAGCTAGAAATCACTCTAGTAGGCACCACTACTACAACTATTGCTGCAAGCGTCCATGTTTCTTGCCAAGCAGATGCCCCACTGCTTGCTGAACACAGAAGGTCGCCCACTTAGCACGGGTGCCTTTCAAAGAACATTTTGCCTTTTCTTAATAAATGCAAAGTGTTCTTTTGATCAGACGAGGTAAAGATTGCATCATTACCGCCCGCCTCTCCAACTTGTCCAATCAGAGAATACTTTGCATTCATTGAGAAAATGCAAAGTGCTCACTGAATGGTGCCCATTCCAAGTGTGTTCACAATGCAGTGGGGGCAACCACTTGGCAGTAGACATGGAAGCTAGTGGAGGTCACTAGAGTAGTGGTGCCTATTACAGTCATTTTCAGCTTCCACAGGTACAATGCATCCGGAAAGTATTCACAGCGTTTTGCTTTTTCCACATTTTGTTATGTTACAGCCTAATTCCAAAATGGATTCAATTCATTATTTTCCTCAAAATTCTACAAACAATACCCCATAATGACAATGTAAAATAAGTTTGAAATCTTTGCAAATTTATAAAAAAAATAAAAATAAATCACATGTACATAAGTATTGCTCAATACTTTGTTGAAGCACCTTAGGCACCAATTACAGCCTTAAGTCTTTTTGAGTATGATGCAATAAGCTTGGCACAGAAAAAATGTGGTAAATACCGTGCTGTCAAAAAACAGCAGCTAGCACCGCAAGTGACAGTTCCAAGTAAATACACCTTTGGAGCTTCCTTTCTTGTTGACTGTGGCCATTGTGAGAAGAGTGGGATTGCTACATATCCAATTGTTTCAACGCCTATATCCATTGAGGTTATCGATCCTTGGTGCGCAATCACCGACAAGCCTGAATGATTTATGGGGCGTATGTCCTATTGAATCCATACACTCTAGTAAGCCTCAGTGTTATCGGTGGTGGTGCTCCATCTTCCGTTTTTTTATGCACGTTTAGTGGTGGTTTGAAAATAAATACTTGGGCCATCAAGATTCATATATATTTAAGATATATTTATCTATCAACACTTTTTGTCACTAAGTGGACATTCAGTTGATTGGGCATGATTTGGAAAGGCACACAACTGTCTATAAAAGGTCCCACAGTTAACAGTGCATGTCAAAACACAAACCAAGCCATGTAGTTTAAGGAATTGTCTGTAGACCACCAAGACAGGATTGTATGGAGGTACAGATCTGGGGAAGGGTAGAGAAAAATGTCTGCAGCATTGAAGGCATTTCTTACCTTTCAAGCAGTGTTTTAGCACTGTGATATTATTGCATTCATACAGTTTTTCTTGGAATTTTTTACATTTTTCTCACTTGGATATACAACGATCATTGTTTTGATATATTGTGATTTCTACTAAGGTTGTGTATTCATTTTAGATCACATAGATTTTCATTTGATTTATTTTTAAATGTTATTAGCGCTGCACCATTATTTTCTCATATAAGCTTGGCACACTTATTTTTTCAGTTTCTCCCATTCTTCTTTGCAAGACCTCTCAAGCTCCATTAGCTTGGATGTGGAGTGTTGGTGTACAGCCATTTTCAGATCTCTCCAGAGATGTTCAATCGAGTTCAAGTCTGGGCCACTCAAGGTCATTCACAGAGTTGCCTGTAGCCATGCCTTTGTTATCTTGGCTGTATGCTTAGAGTCCTTGTCCTGTTGGAAGATGAATCTTTGCCCCAGTCTGAGGTCCAAAGCGCTCTGGAGCAGGTTTTCATCAAGGATGTCTCTGTACAATGCTGCATTCATCTTTCCCTTGATCCTGATCCATGAACAGTTTTGTCGGTGAGGAAGGAGCATCAGTGTGGCTTTGAGCGAGCTTGTTACAGGGACTCAGTTCCCATTCTTTTCATCCTCCACTGCACTGCCGCTTCCACCATTGATTGGATGTACCCTCAATTTAACATATCAGGCTGTAACATCAACAGGTAGTCCCCCTTGCCTCTGTTCCCCTGTCATCTTTTGCACATGCTAGTTGATCTGATCCTTCATCTCCCATTAAGCGCCTGCAGGCATCTGTTTAATGAACAAGAAGTCCACACCATATGGACAGATTGGTTTCCTTCATTGTTTACAAGGACTATTTTTGATGTGTCCAAAACATTGGTCTAGCTATATTCACACTGTTTCAGCAATTCCTTGGCCATCATTGCTTGCAATTAAGTGCCTCATCCCTGCATATGGCTTACTGTTGATATGATAGTGGATAATTCATGTGAGCCCCGATCTTTTTATTTGTTTTTAGCACTATTGACAACATTGTCTTTAATGGTTTTTACTGTGGTGTGGTGAATGTTGCTTTTTTGTGGAAATCTTATTAATAAATATTTTCTATTTTTGTGATTATTACACTGCTGTGTGGTACCCTTTGGAGTTACTCTCTCTTGGTATATTTTTTATATCCAAGTCCTCCACTCCTTCTCAATCCTGATTAGTCTCCCAGCTCCTGCCGCAGAAAAACATCCCCACAGCATAATGCTGCCACCACCATGCTTCACTGTAGGGATGATATTGGCCAGGTGATGAGCAGTGCCTGGTTTCCTCCAGACATGACACTTGTCATTCAGGCCAAAGAGTTCAATCTTTGTTTCATCAGACCAGAAAATTTAGCTTTTCATGGTCTGAGAGTCCTTCAGGTGCCTATTGGCAAACTCCAGGTGGGCTGTCATGTGCCTTTTACCGATAAGTGGCTTCCATGTGGCCACTCTACTATACAGGCCTGATTGGTGGAGTGCTGCAGAGATGGTTGTTCTTTTGGAAGGTTCTCCTCTCACCACAGAGAAATGCTGGTGCTCTGTCAGAATGACCATCGGGTTCTTGGTTACCTCCCTGACTAGGGCCCTTCTGCCCCGATCGCTCAGCTTGGCCAGGCAGGCCACTCTAGGAAGAGTCCTGCTGGTTCCAAACTTCAATTTATGGATGATGGAGGTTACTTTGCTCATTTGGACTTTCAATGCTGCAGACTTTTTTCCCTTCCCCAGATCAGTGCCTCCATACAATCCTGTCTTGGTGGTCTACAGACAGTTCCTTGAACTTCATGCCTTGGTTTGTGTTTTGACATGCACCGTTAACTGTGGGACCTTTAATAGATAGTTGTGTGCCTTTCCAAATCATGCCCAATCAACTGAATTTACTACAGTTGGACTTCAATCAAGTTGTAGAAACATCTCAGTTTATCTCAGATTATCAGTGGAAACAGGGTGCATCTGAGCTCAATTTTGAGTGTCATGGCAAAGGCTGTGAATATGTATGTGATTTTATTTTTATAAATTTTTTTGTGTGTGTTTTTTATTTCTAATACACTTGCAAAGATTTCAAACAAACTTATTTCACATTGCCATTTTGGGGTATTGTTGTAGAATGTTGAGGGAAATAATGAATTGAATCCATTTTGGAATAAGGTTGTAACAAAATGTGGAAAAAGTGAAGCACTGTGAATACTTTCAAGATGACTGTACAGTACATCACATACATACTTACATTGGTTCAATCTTTACTATGGAGGAAGTCACCATATCTAAACTTAAGCTTTGAAGTCACACAGCTAAAATGAAGAGATGTGGAAATGGAGGCATTTTCCCTTACTTCCTGTCCTGACAATACCATTATTGCTGGAACAGGAAGCAAGGCAAAATCTCAGTAAAATTAATAAAGCACACATTTCAGCAGAGCCACTTGAATTTATAGGTAGACATTTTGACTCACTGATCCAAGTGGTTCACCACACCCAGGGCTTTTGCAAACCATGGGTGAACTTCCATTATTTCAAGGGTATACGATTTGGAGTCAGTAAAAAACAGCTAATAAATATATTGGTGGCCCAGTGTTGAAGTATTTTTTGTAATAGTTTCCCTAGTGACCAGACTAAGCAAGCAGAAGCTCTGGTGTCTTCTTTCAGAATCAAGATTGACAAAATTCCTTACGTTGGGAAATAAACTGAAAGTCTATTTTAGATAGAGTTGCCTTTTAATGGCATTAAAACTTTGTATAAATGCACTTAAGTTCTATATATACATTTGCAATGGGCGTGATGATGGTGATAATTAGCTTTACATCTGCTGTTCACTCCTCTTTCAACTAGATGACATTTTCTACCTGTCAAAACTTTTATTATATTTATGGTAATAGTTCATGTGCTTATTTTCATTTCATTCCAATAGCAATTGTCTTTGCCAGAATATATTAAGATAATTGGATGCTAGCTTTAAAGACACAAGAAAGTTGCAAATGTAATCAGACCTGGCAATAAGAATAATAATAAATTATTTTAAAGCCACGGTTCTTTTTGCTATTTACTTATGTCTTTAATAATAGTATTCAATTATGTTGAAATATTCTGGCAAAGACAATTGCTATTGGAATAGAATGAAAACGAACACATGTATTATTATCACATATAAAATCAAAGCTTTGACAGGTAGTAAATGTTATCTATTTATAAGGTGAGTGAATAGCTAACATAGAGTTGATTATCCTCCTTTTTACAGTTGTCTTATCTATTGCAGATGTATAAATATTATTATTAATACTATTATTATTTAGTGCTTTTACCCCCTGTTGTGCTGTACAACGTATGTTAACAGGCTAATCAATATCGCCAGTCTAATTGGACCCTTTTCTCACTGACCACCACTGCAAGCAGCATTCTTCTTGCTGACCACCAATGAAATGAGCATTCTTCCCAATGCCCACCAATACAAGGGGCATTCTTCCTATTGCCCACCAATGTAAGTGGTGCCCTTCCCACTGGTCACCAATGTAAGGAGCATTCTTCCCAATGCTCACCAATACAAGGGGCAATCTTCACATTGCCCACCAATGTAAGTGGTGCCCTTCCCACTGGGCACCAATGTAAGGAGCATTTTTCTCACTGGCCACTAATTTAAGAGGCATTCTTCCCACTGGCCACTAATGTAAGGGGCGTTCTTCCCACTGCCCACCTACAGTATATAAGGGGAGTTCTTCCCAGTGGCCCCCTATGTAAGGGGCTTTCTTCCCAATGGCCACCTATGTAAGGGGTGCTGTTCCCACTGCCCACCAATGTAAAGAGACATCTTCCCTGTGGCCACCAATGTAAGGGGTACTCTTCTCACTGCTCACCAGTGTAAGGAGCGTTCCTCCAAATGACCACCAATGTAAAGGACGTTCTTCCCAATGGCCAGAAATGTAAGGGGCGTTATTCTGACTGACCAACAATGTAAGGGGCATTCTTCCCACTGGCCACCAATGTAAGGACCATTCTTCCCACTGACTGGCAATGTAAGGAACATTTCCCCCACTGATCACCATTGTGAAGGGCATTATTCCCACTAAAAAACAGTCTACAGGGCCTTTTCTTCTTTGACCACTCTTGTAAGTGGCCACTTCACAGACCATCAATGTTAGGTCTCCTTCACACCTTAATTTGTTGGCACATTTAGACACGTTAAGAATGATTCATATCCATTGTATTTTATCACGTTTAAACATATTTTACGTGTACATTTACACATGCTTAGGCGCATTTACACGTGTTTAAGTGTGTTTGCATATGTACCTGCAGTAATAACGCTATCTGTACAGCCACTGACACATCTGTTCTATTTTTTTTTTTTTATTATGCTACAAACACAGTTCTGCAAAATGGTCCGTAATTCACCTATCTGAATGTTATTTATTTGTTTTTTGCTGAATACAGATGTGTGCAGAAATGGACACCGCACATGTCTATTTGCAGTGATTTTTACACCTGTGTGAACAAGCCAATAAGTCAGCCATGGATAATTTGAATTTCAACAGGTTCAGAAGGGATTGGCCAAGATTCGATCCATGTATGGGGAGCCTGATTGTACCCAAGTCGATTTATCAATTGACTTGGGTACAACCAGCCTGTCAGATTTTTAGCATGAGATTACTGCCTGCTGCTATAGTCCCCAGCAGTTATCATTGTGTTCTCCTGAGACACAGTGACTGTAGCCCATGGTTGCAGGAAAGAAAATCATATAATCTTTGGCCTGCCTTATGGAACATTTTTCTACTGACCACATTAAAATTTAACTGTCTGCGCTTCTTCTCCTGCCAATATTGCTGTTTCCTTAATTTCATTGTTATCACGGAATATAATTTGGTCATATATAGTGGTTGCCTAGGGTTATTCTATTTAAAAGAGTTTGGGAAAGGATGTTTTAAGGAATTACATTTTTATGACCTATTTGACATTGTAAAGCTTATCTGATACTAAACGCAGTGAAATATACAATATGTGAATTTTGATTAAAGCATTGGGTAATATACTGTAATATATTACTCTTTAGGGATATTGTAGATTAAAGCAGTATTAAACCCAACAGCAAACATTTATTATATTACAGCTTACCAATTCTTAGATGTGATGGCTGCTTTAGAATTTTTAGGCTTTCTTTCTTCTATTTTTTCTGATGATGTAGTCAGTGAGTCTGTTGTTTTTCAAGTTCTCTTCCAGATGTATTAGTTTGCAGAGATGAGACTAACCATTTAACACTGACAGAGGTGCTTACAATGGTCATCTTTTATTTATTGTAATACCTTTATCTCACAAAAAAAAGAATGCATCCTATGCATTAAGGTGAAAAAAACACTTAGCAGTGACTGCCCCCCCCCCCCCCCCCGGGTTGCTGTCCCTCTCTCCATGGGGTCCCGGCTCTTGATTGGATAGATTGATAGCAGCGCAACCATTGGCTCCCGCTGCTGTCAATCAAATACAATGACATGGGCGCCGAGGGCCAGGGCCAAACCTGGCATTCGTGTCTATGCACGCAAATGCTGGACTCAGCAGCACGCCTGCAAGGTAGCCCCCCAGGAGAGCGCTTCTCCTAGAGGGTCATCTGATGTGGGGAGGAGCCACGAGAGCTGCCGAGGGACCCCAGAAATGGACGATCAGGGCCACTCTGTGCAAAACGAGCTGCACAGTGGAGGTAAGTACTGTATGATATGTTTGTTATTTAAAAAAAAAAAAACGAGTCTTTACAATCACTTTGATATCACTTTAAGCTTTCTGGCTATTGACTCTTGTCCAGAAAAAATTCTGCATAGTCTACAGTTCTGCCATGGCAAGGAAACACCTGAACTTTTTCTGCAGGATCACGTGCTTGTGAATTTGGTATATTTTTTCCTCCACGTACTTCCCTCGCTAATTATAAATGAATGAACTGCTTGTCCTTTTGTTGATTTTTCACCTGCGGGTAGACCATTTAAGTTGTTCACTTACCATTTGGTTAAAGTGTATGCAAAACCTAACAATAAACTTACTTTATTTGCACTCTTAGGATCAGTAAAAATTGTACTTAAAATATTTTGTTAACTGTTCAATAAATGCAAAAAAGAGCTGACCATGATACACTTAAGTTGTGCACATTGTTATCAGTCCTGCCGGAGTTCCCTCTGTGTATTACAGAACAACCCCCATGTTATAGAGATGAAAAAGGGGGGTGATGATATGTAGTCAATGAGGAAGGAACATATGAGGGAGACAACCCTGCTTGCTCCACAGATACAGTACATCCTAAAGCCACAAAAACACTCCAGCTCTCAACACAAGATGCTTTCAAGGACACTTGAGGTGCATAATTCTTCCTCAAGTGCAGTCCTCCACAGATCATGAAATCTTAAGTAAACTTGAAAAACACACACAGGAGGGCACAAGCTCCTCGTGCATTACCACCAAACTATTTATTATAGCGCCACAGCCAAATGGATACTCACAAATATATAAAAACAGCAGGCATGTAACATAGATGCTTCATCCCATTATTGGACCATATGGTCAGAAAGCTGATGTGTTTCGGAGGACTCACTCCCTTTCTCAGAGCCCAGTATCCAGACCAAGATGGCTGCCAATAGTGCATTCTGTCATGATTTTATTAACATTTCTCAAGTCCTGAGGAATGGGGGTGGCTTTTTCCCACCAAAACACATTGGCTGTATTTAATGTTCTTAACCCGGGGTCTCCAAATTTTCTAAGCAAAGGGCCAGTTTACTGTCCTTCACGCTTTAGGGGGGCTAGACTGTGGAAAATGCCCCGGCATCAATGCCTCTCCACAGTGAAGTTACAGCAGTTTTTTTTGTTGGTTTAAAGGGAGGAATGATGCCCCATTGTTGGTATCAGGGGAAGAAATAGTGCTCCATTGATGATGTCAGTGGGGAAAATGGTGCCCCATCATTGGTGTCAGTTGGCGGAAAAGTGCCAGATAAAGGCAAGCAAAGGGCCACAGTTTGGGGGCCACTGCTCTTAACCATTAAACAATTCAAAAAGTCCTTCAAGTGAAATTAAATTTTGTACCAGGCGCTTCTTCATACACAACCAAGAATTTTCCATTTGACAAGTGCTCCTAGCTTTTGTCGTTAGCCTAAGACCAGGGTCAACCTATATTATATTTTAATCACTGAACTGCTTTTTTGAAGGAGAACAAATCACTTTACAGCAAATCGATCAGAACCAAATGTCATCATATTTTCACTTTCTGTACAGCACTATCACACACATCGGGCACTTGTAGTGTTTTTACATATATACACAGTGTATATCCACTGCAAGTAGAACCTGAAGAGCTCTGGAATCAGATCCTAAACTTTGGTATTTTAAGCAAGCAATTATACAAATGGCTCTAAGATAAAATTTATATTAATATATCAAAGATAATACTAGCTAAAAACACCCATCCTTTATATGGGAAACCATATCCCTTTGAAAATATTTTAGATATTCATATTACCTGTCAAAACAGAAGGACTGTCATTGACTTTCCCTAATGCCCAATATGCTTGTTCCAGCTCAGTAAATCTCTGGGTGCTGTCAGAAGGATAGCAGTCCTGGAGCTTTTATCTCAAGAAAAGAAAAAAAATGCAGCTCCCATATTTCTACTCTGACAGGTCCCATTGAAAGGAAATTAGTTCTGGGACCTACTGAGACTTTTTCTTTTTTTGGTATATTTTAGTCATCTCTGTTTCATTAGGGAGATTTCCCTTCACTTCCTGTCCTGTAGACTCAATAGGAAGAAAGAGGTTATCTTTCTAAAACGAGGGATATCCCTTCCTAAAGTGATTGTAAAGTTTTGTCTTTAAAAAAAAAAAATAACACACACGTTATACTTACCTGCTCTATGCAGTGGTGTTGCACAGAGCAGCCCAGATCCTTCTCTTCTCAGGTCCCACGCCTGCACTCTTGGCTCCTCCCTTCTGCCGGGTGCCCCCACAGCAAGAATTTTTGTTCATATTTTACACCATTAGTGGGCTGCAGCAACATCCAATTTTTGCACGACCATCGAATTTAAGTAATCGGACATGTTGGAAATTTTTTGAAAAACAAGCGATTTTCTAATTGATGATGAGAGAATCGTGTAAGAAATGTAATTGAAAAAGAAATGCACAAGTGCAAGAAAAGAAAATTCCCGGAAAGAAAAGAAGATTCCCAGCCACGAAAATTATTTTCTGTAGCAACATGAGGTAAAATTGAAGGCTTGGTTAGTCGAATTTCGAAATCAATGGTGGTACCATCGGATCACAAAACGCACAAGTTTTCTGATTTTCAAAAGATATTCTTTCGAAATTCGACCATGTATGGCCAGCCTTAGTCTGTAGGGTTCAATAAGGAGTTGGCCCACCCTTTGCAGTTATAACAGCTTCAACTTTGACCATTCAGCACTCTGTACAGGCCAGTCAAGTTCCTCCACCCCAAACTCGCTCATCCATGTCTTTATGGATCTTGCTTTGAGCACCGGTCCAAATCATTTGGTGGAGGGGGGATTATGGTGTGTGGTTGTGTTTCAGGGGTTGGGCTTGGCCCCTTAGTTCCAGTGAAGGGAACTCTTAAGACATCAGCACATCAAGACATTTTGGACAATTTCATGCTCCCAACTTTATAGGAACGGTTTGGGAATGCCCCCTTCCTGTTGACTGCACAACATGACTGCTCACCAGTGCACAAAGCAATGTCCATAAGACGTGGATGAGTGAATTTGAGGTGGACTGGCCTGACCTCAACCCAATAATACTTTTGATAATATAGTGTAGGTATCGATATATTTTGGAATAGTTTATAATCTAAATTTCATATGGGAAATATGTTGAACATTGTCTACTGGTGGCCAAAATAATATTTGACTTGTTATTTGCTTGTTATTTTTATTTTGTTGGATTCACTTAAAGACCACTGAATTACATCTGTAATGATTACTATGAATGAATGTATATCATGAACACCTTTCACATTGGTCTTGAAATGGATTAAGATCTATGCAAGCCTCTGACCTTTTCTTTGAATTGGGACATTTACAGTGTATAAATATGCAGTGGCCAAACCTAAATTGTTATCCTCTGGATGTTTTTGATCATTTTGTAGCAATAGATTAAGTATGTTTATAAAAATGTATGTACTTGAAGTTTGAGTGCTATATGACACATTTAGTTGCTATATATTTGGGGATTGATAGCACTTAAAGGTGTATGTGTAATGCTATCCACCCCCTCTGTTTTAAATGTATTTTTGTACGTATCTTCCAAAGTCTTCAGGCTAGCCATGTGACACCACAGGGATACATATAAACATGGAGGAATCAGAGACTTTAAATATACCTCCAATAGAGTATTATTTTTTTATATTTTTATGACTTGTTTTTAGGGATGATACCTCCTCTAGTGTCCCTTGAACTATGCTATACAACACTCCATTGTTAGCTGATTTTTTTTCTATGACAACTCAGAGACCATGTCATTTTTAATTAACCTTGACATTTTTGCCCCTTCTGCAGGCTGGGTAGCCCTTATAGATGCAGAGTGTCGTGGTAACATCAGTGCCACTCTCTGCACAGTACTGTACATAATGGCAGCTGTTGTGACCACCCCCAGTGCACCAAGTTGAGTGACAATGAATGTCATTGAACGCAGAAGACTGGGGACTACTTGTGGTCAAAAGGGGTACAGGAGGGGACAGCTCTGGATTAAAGGTTATTACTTTATACAGCACCTCCTGGAGCTTGACCTTTATCACAATTTGTGTTTACGTCCTTCAACTTTCTTTAAAAACATCCTTACTAATGTGCCTTTGTTTCCTTCTTATATGCTGGTGCTTAGAAATGAGGGGCAATAAAATAATACATTGACAAAGCAGCCTTGTCAGTTTTGTTCCAAAATAGACACATTTTGTCAGAACTACCTTACAATTATCCTTGCAAATTGTCAAAACTCAGATACCGTAAAACAGAAATGTTTGTTCCAACAAAATCCTTCTCTATTGTTTATTTGGATCTCCGTGTTCATCTGAGAACAGTCATTTTATTTGATCTCTCTTACAGCTTGACTCTTCAGGGATCGGCTGCAAGGGGAATGCCACTTTAACAATGTAAATCTTGGCCACCCATCAATCAATGAGCCAATTCCAATCATTTGCCAAAAGGCTTGGAAGTCAGGAAGATCTCATGAGAAGACTACAAAGCCACTGGCATGTTTCTCAGTTCAAAGACGCTACTACAAGACGACAAGAGCCTGAAAATTATGTGAAAGTTTCAGAAAAGGTGAGAGGCAGAGTAAGTAGGATGTGATGTATTTTTCTGTCAACAATTTCATTTATTTGGGAAACTCTCTTGTGTTCATCACTGCCGTTATTAAATGCAGCTGTGAGCAATCCACTCTGTTGGAAGATGGTTTAAAGGGCACATGGCACTAAACTAGTTTTCTTTCTTCAAAGCTATGATAATTACATTGGGAGAGACATTTGTTGGAAAAAGGGAAAAATGCAGAAAAGATAAATTTCCTTTAGTGCTCATTGCTTGTAACAGACGTTATGCTTTAAAGGGAACCTGTCGCTTAAAAATATTAGACCTACCAACACTGACTGGTTTTAAAGGAGCACTCTCTGTGGCTGCCATTCTAAACCAGTGTTTCTCAACTCCAGTCCTCAAGGCGCACCAACAGGTCATGTTTTCAAGATTTTCCTCAGATTAAATGGCTGTGGTAATTACTAAGGCAGTGAAACTGATTAAATCACCTGTGCAAAATAATGGAAAGCCTGAAAACATGACCTGTTGGGGCTCCTTGAGGACTGGAGTTGAGAAACACTGTTCTAAACATTGCCTGATGACCTGGTGATTAAAAAGTGTGCAGCCAATGAACTAGGAATCTCCACCAGCATGCTTAGTTGATGAGTAAAAACCCTGTTATGTTTTTTATGGGGTCTCTGTCCCATCGGGGAGATTTTTCATCATTCCTGTTCTGTAGACACTTCAGGAAGGAAGAGGAAATCAATTCAACATGAAGGTAATCTAGTGTAACCATTGGATGATCTTTTCACTTTTCAATGACAACTTAAAATTTGGGATTTTTTCCATGACTTTCAGTCCAAGTAGAGAGGGTGAATCTCTCCAGAGGGGACAGATAGCAAGTAAATAAAGGTTGATAATTCTTCCATTACTCTATAAAAAACAAACAAAAAAGACGTTTTGGTCTTATGTTACATTCTGACTTTAGCTTTACTTAAACTATGTAATATAAGGAACCTCCAAAATCATCCTTAACCTGTGGTTGCCATGGGTTCCTTGAGCAATGGCAAGATGACCAATGTGTGGACAGAAATGTAAATTGAAGTGCCACACAATTGCTAAAAGATACAGCTTTACTCCAGTAAAAATTAGGGGGACAATCCAAAAACTAACAAATGCATTTGTTGGGTCTAAAACTGCCCCTTTCATCAGGGCTTGATTGAATATGGCTACCAAATCAGCTGCCAACATGATCTTTGCTTGAAATTGCACTGGAAAAAATACCATTAGAGATTTAGTAACTTCAACCCCATTCATTGATTTCAATCAGGCCCTGGTAAAGGGAGTGTTTTTTGGACCCCGGAAATGTGTTGACTACTCCTTGAATTGTCCCCCCTTACTTTTATTGTAATGATGTCTTATCTGGACCTTTTAGCAGCGGTTTTGTGCTCTAATTTACATCTTTGTTATATTACATTACAAGCCAAGGGGATCTTGGAGATCCTCTGGGGTGTAGAAGCTGCTTGTCCAGGAACCAGATCACTTACATCAACATCAGTACTTCAAGATAGTAATATCAATAAGATAACTTTGCAGGCCCAATCCTATTTTTCCACTTTCCTCATTTATCAGTTCATTAGGCCACTTCTATACTGACCACTGTTAGGGGGCACCACAATTTCCACTCTCTGTTATTTTTCTGTCATTATTCATTTGAATTCAAGATTACAGATTCAAAATGAACAATTAACTTCAAGTAGGGGAGCCCACACACTGATTGAAATTCAGCAAGTCTCTGGTTGTCTGGCCAAATATCGATCAGAGGGTCAACCTTAACCACTTGCCTACAGGGCACTTTCACCCCATTCCTGCTCGGGCCATTTATTTCAGGTTTCAGCTCTGTCACATTTGAATGACAGTTGCGTGGTCATGCAACACTGTACCCAAAAAAATTTCTATCATTGTCTTTACACAAATAGAGATTTATTTTGGTAGCATTTAATCACTGCTGTTTTTTTTTTCCTTTTTTAGAAAATAAAAAGAAAAAAGACTGAAAATCTTTGAAAAAAAAAGTTTTCCTTAGTTTCTGTCGATTACATTTTGTAAATAGGTAATTGTTCTCCTTCACTGATGGGGACTGATGTGGCAGCACTTATGGGCACTCATTAGGTGGCACTAATATGCGGCACTGATATACGGCACTGATGGAAGGCGATTCAGTTCGCATTGTGCGCTATACAAGTATTTCATTCATTCATTCACTGGTGAGCACTGATAGGTGGCATGGATAGGCACTGGCGGGCATTAATTGGCAGCACTGGGCACTGAAAGGCAGCAGTGACTGACACCTCTAATGGTCACCGGTGGGCACTTATTGGTGGCACTGGGGTGGCTTTATTGTAATCAGGGCACTGATGATCAGTTATGAACAAGCACATTTGTGTGAAACGTGTCCACTGAGCATCTTTGGTTCTTATGTATGTCATGTTCCTTTGATTTCATGGATGCTCAATACATTTCTTTGAGTTCATTTCCGGATGTGCCGCCACTTCTCTTTGTTTTACCTGGATTTCTCTGGCTGTGGACCAGGCAGGCACCCAGGTTCTTTCAGCAGCTTCTACAGATCCTAATCAGTTGACTTTTTCAGCGCTGAGCACCCCGCTCTTTCTTCAATATTGAGTTGACCCACCATTGCAGCTATAACAGCTTCCACACTTTTGGGAAGACTGCCCATAAGGTTTAGGAGTGTGGAAATATTTGACCATTTATCCAGAAGTGCATTTATGAGGTCAGACACTGATGTTGGACGAGAAGGCCTGGCTTGCAGTCTTGGACCTAATTCATCCCAAAGGTGTTCTGTCGGGTTGAGTTCAGGACTCTGTGCAGGACAGTCATGTTCCTCCACCCCAAACTTGCTCATCCATGTCTTTATGGACCTTTCTTTGTGCCCTGGTGCGCAGTCATGTTGGAACAGGAGGAGGCCACCCCCAAACTGTTCCCACAAAGTTGGGAGCATGAAATTATCCAAAATTTCTTGGTATGCTGACGCCTTAAGTGTTCCCTTCACTGGAACTAAGGGGCCAAGCTTAACCCCTGAAAGACAGCCTCGCGCCATAATCCCCCCTCCACCAAATGATTTGGACCAGTGAACAAAGCAAGGTCCATAAAGGCATAGATGAATGAGTTTGGGGTGGAGGAACTTGACTGGTGCCGCACAGAGTCCTGACCCGAACCCTACGGACTAAGACTGGGATGCCATTAAAGTTGAGGTGCTTGCAAAGGCAGGTGTCCCAATACTTTTGACAATATAGTGTATGTTGTATCACTGCAACGGTCAGGAGTAGAATAATTAATATTGGGCTGTGCTTTGGTGGTAGGTTATGGTAATAGCAAGAAATATATAGCTAAATTTAAAAAAATATATATACTATTTTGTACCAGGAAAACAGGATAGAATTCACCTGGATACATTAAGCAAGTGTGATAATATGTACCGTTTTACTAACACATGTCAAAGTTTCAAAACTGTTTAGGCATTGGGATTTGATTTGCCCTTGTCATGAAGGGGTTAAATATGAACTGATGAAGTCTTTTTAATCTCCTGTGTTTTCACTTTTCAGGCTGTGGAAAAATCAATCCTTTGAGACCCAGGACAGAGCTCCGCCTATTACTGTGTAGGGGCGGGGCTAACGAGCTGCTGAATCTCATCATTTGAATGGCGGGAGAAAAACCGCTTCTCCCCAACTTTTTCTAGTACAGGTTTGTTCTAAAAAAAACTGTCTTGGAGAATTCAAAGTGACCCTGCTATGAAAGTAAATTTGAAAAAGGAAAAGAAGGCTTTTATTGTTTTTTTGGCATGGCCCAGCTTCATTTTGTTGAATACATCTGTCTGGCTAAAGAATGTTCTAAATTTAACACACTTCCAGGTGTGGCTCCATCCATCTGTGCTTGTTGTTTCTTTTGTGTCCTATAGAAGTGTTTCTCAATCTTTTTTCAGTCAAAGCGCCCTTTAAAATTATAGACAATCTCAAGGCACCCCATTCTGATGGAAATGTAAAAACTATTCTGATAGTTTTACATAAGGCAGCAACATCCACAAGTCCACCCAATGTTAGAGGTGATTTATTCTTCCAAAGAAAATACACTTTTATAAACTGGTACTGACTAGTATTCCAATGTTTCTCTTCTCGCTCAGTTTTTCTCCATCATTTAGCTAATGAGAACCAAAAGCTGATGAAGAGAGGCAAAAGGAGGGTCAAACAAGGAAACAAGGATGATATTCTGGGGCCACGGACTTCCTCCTTATCAACTGATGATGTCATTGGTCTTTAGGAGGTTGGCAGCAAGAAGGTTGTAATGGTGTACAATGGAAACCTGTGGCTTTGTGTAACGAAAAAGGGCAGGCTCCATCCACCCACAGGCTTGTATACAATTTATGGGCAATTTATAAGCATTTTGCCTAAAGAGACCTCAAGGTGCCCTGGTTGAAAAAGGCTATCCTTAGTAATATAGGGACTGGTGAATGGAACCACAGAGAGAGTAGGGGAACCCTAATGTCATGAAGTGACATAGAGGCTGGTGGATGCAATAAGAGTGCATAGGGATTATACCGGAAATGTGTTGAATGTCGAAAATTTTCAGCCAGTGATCTTTCTCTAATCCAGTAAAGGTTGTTGGTGGGAGTGGCAAGACAAAAAATACTGCAAGATTAATTACAGGCTGGTTTCTGCTATGTTTTGTATTATCCATTAGCGAGGGTTCAGGATGAGAGTGCATCCTTTCTGTATACTTATGCATACTGTAAAATAAACCCAGCAGAGAGATTGTGATCCCCTGGTCATGGCTCCCATTGGTGGCCAGATCTTGGATCTCTGGTATATACGAAAACCTTTTCTATAGTTTCAAATAGAAGCTCTGCTCTTCTCTCTATGGGGCATATTTATAGAAAAAAAACATTTCTGTGCTCAGTTTGAGCTGGGTTTACCAGCCGTTCATTGGTATTTGCATCTAGATCTCAATGAAGCCACGAGAGGAAGCGAGAGCAAATATTGACGTATGGACATGACCTTTTAGGTTACAGTCTGGTGAAGTGAATGCATGCAGTGACTGCTGAGCTTGATCAAATGTGATAAAGCAGTGGTTTTTAAATCTACTGAGACCAGGGCATGACATTTTTTTTTTTTTCAAAAACCTCCCATGCCCCAAAAGTAAAAAAAAAAAAAAAAAAAAAAAAAGTCATAAACTCTCACAAGTATGGGGATGCAAAATATGTATTGAAATTCTAGAAGGTTGAAGACTAGGACTGGGTGTCACTGTGGGGAGATAGGAAAGTAAGAGGACTCTGCAGCAGACTTGGTGGCCCTGTAGGTTTCTGGTGGGGGCTGGGTATACTGTAGGGAAAGGGACCTTGGAGAAACTATGGGAGATGGGGTCTCTCAAAGGGCTGGGGGTATCTTCAGGAGTCTGGACACTGTGCAGGGGCACCAGGAAAGACTGTAGGGTTTTGTAGTGGCTATTGGACAGTCAAATGTTGGGGGCGGCATGGGACACTGTAGGGAGTTGAGGGGCTTTATGGGGGGCTGGAGGCTCTGCAGTAGCCTGGGGAAACTGCAAGGGGATGGGTGGACATGTGTGACGTTGATGTTTTTGGGGCACTGTGGGGGCTGTGTGGCACTGTGGTCTATTATGGATGGTTTGGGGCCACTGTGGGAGTTTAGGTGGATCTGCAGCTGACTGGAGGGCTGATAGGAGAGAATCACTGGCCTGTGGCCTGCTGCCCGGCTGTGCTCTAAGAACCACTGCTCTCTAGGTTTCGCTTGTTGCATCATTGGCACACTCTATGATTTTAGGCATTTTAAAGCACTTTTGCCAGCAATTGTAGAGTTCACTAAATTGTAAATACAGGTTTGCAACATTTACAAGACGTTCCTTAAAGACTGGGAAATAAACAATTGCAGACCATAGCTGTAAATGTGACTGTTTTGAACAAGTTATGAAAAAGTTGCACATTTAAAAAAATGAATAATTCACTACTTATAAATATGCATTCAATTTTACTTAGAAACTTTGTTTTAATTTCTGAAGCAGGTAAGGCTGCTGTTTGTATGTTATCTGTTCTCCTTTCCAGGGATAAATGTGTTGTCAGTGCTTGCCTTAATGTAATATTATTGGCATTAATGGAAGGTCTGTTGCCTGCTCCCAACACTGACAGCTATGACATTAAAAAGAGGAGGCCACTTGTGTTTTGAGGTTTTATTTTATCCAGTCATGATTCTAAGTATGTTTTGGCCCAAAAGTGAAGTCTAATTTCACTGTTTTGTTTCTAGTTCTGAGAGATGGTATTGCGAGATGTCTGGGGATTATGAAGAGGATTTTTGTCGCATCACAGCGATGCTGATGAGGGAGCTGTGCTATAGGATTGAGCAGGATGAAAAATGTCTGGAGTTCTATGAACTACAGAGGACTCAAGGGATACACTATTCAAACGCTGGTAAAGTTGGCTCATTATTATTCTTTGTGTGTGTGACCATGCTGTACACAAATGCACCCTGCAGTCAGACCAAGACCACATTATTGTATCAGAGAATTTTTGCCACTTGAACATTTCTGATCTGTTTATTTTTATAGGGAAACAGTAGTCCTTTTAAGTTTTTATTTTTTAGATTTAAATGTGAATCTGACAATTTTGTTTAATCAAACCAATGTGCGCTAATGTTTTAAAAAACCTTGCTACTACACTATGTAGAGTCTATAATTATATATGAACCTTATGGGCAGTCATACTTTTTCATTACATAGACTTTTCCAGGACTTGTTTTGGAGTACGGTAGCTGTTGCTTGATTTGGAACATAACCTGGGCAGCACCCTAGAATTGCTGATCGGGAAAATGTACACCTGACCTTAATACCAACAATTTATATTATATACCCCTCTCTTCTTGATGCATTCCAAACCAACTGGCCTTACCCTTCGCCACATTACATGAAGATGTAGACGTCTCTGATAGAACTAACTTCAGACTTTCCACTCTTCCCCAACTCATCCATTGTCTGAAAAAGTGTTGAAATGACTAGAGCACCACGCTAATTTGTACAAGATTTTGATTGCAACAGCCAACACATTTGGGGAACCCAACATTCCCCCTTTGTCAGGGCTTAAATATTGAGGCTTGATCATCTTCAGGTCCTCGGTCTGGTTTGGCACCACTGAATGATCTGTCCTTGCCCAGTGATGGATTCACACTATGCTTAGTGTTGCCTTCCTACCCTTGTCCCTTTTCTCTTTTGGGGCCTTAATGGTGGTATGAGCTGGCTTGGCAGCATCAAGCCTTTGTGGTTGCAATTTGACCTTCCTCGGTTGGGGTCATTGGTTTGATTCCCAGTGGGACACAATACCCAGAAAACTTTCTTTATAAAAAATAATAGCATTTGATTCAGTATAATTTGGAGTAAGAAAAACCGGTGTAGGCTCAAAACTGACTTATCAGAGGGTCCATATAACCTTTAATTTTTGGGATATTTAGTGCCAAGTCAGTAAGTTGTTTTTTTCAATATACTTCTGAGAACACAAGAGGCAAAGTGAAGAAAATGTTCTGTGATTTTGTGATTGGGCTTAGACCTTTCATTTGTGGTAATTTACTGAGAAAACACAGTTATTTCATTTTTGAAACCTTTTTAGCTTGAATATGAGTACATTACCATTTGATTGCTGAATCTCTATTCTATAGCTTCACACTGCAGTAGCTCACTGCCCACACACAACTCACAACACACAGAGTAATATGTCAAGAGATGCCATATTGACCTATGTCTAATTTTTTATTCTTGCAGCGTCTCAGACCTATGAATTATCCGTCAGCTCCTTTAATATTAAGGTTAATTTTAGGAATTATTTTAATATATATATTTTTTTTCTTGTGCTGTGCAGTTGAGCAGATTGAAGGTTTTCACAAAGTATGATGCCCTTGGCATTTAGGGAGGTTAATCGCACCTTAAGCTTGATAAATACGTAGCCAGTATGAAAATGTCAAGACAAGTTCAAAATAGAAAATTGTATACAATTAGGAGTTAAGCAGCAAATAATTCTGACTGCTTCTAGTTGACCTTAGAATATGTACAATGTCTTAATAGATGCAAGCTAGTCAAGTATGAAAACGCTGTATTAAAAATTACTTGTGGACATAGCATACCTTCTATGTGGCTGTAGATTTCATTGTGGTGTTCCACTTTTGTGGACCTTGTTGCATCACTAGCTAAATCCCAACATTAAAGTTGCCGGTATCCTCACTCTCTAAATTGATTTGAAAATAATTCTGATTTGCGTGTTCCCTGGTTCAAGCACGCACTTTTTTTTTTTACACACTGCTATCCTGCCAGCCTACATTAATAACCTACTGAAAAAAAAGCAGCAGTTGTACTCAGAAGTAGGGTACTCAAGCCTTGGGAGAAGGCTACTGAATTGCAATGGATAGAATTCTATACAATGAAAAATAAACAAAACCTGTACCAAAAGAATTCGATTTGAATATGATCATTGCTTGTCTCTGACATTAATATTTTCTGCATCACACTCTTAGGACAAGTATGCAGCAAGTGAAGTCAGAACATCAGGTTTGCACACTTGTTCCCAGATGAAACTAGCATTTGCAAAAGGAGTGTTCCGCCGTGAATGTTTCCATGTGTCATTTACAGCTTGCCATTCCTGTGCATTGCATTAACACATTAACTTGTTAAAATATTTCTAAAGTTTTAAGATTTTTTTTACCTTAATGCACCTTCTGGGAGAAGCTCGCAGCACCTCCCTTATACTTTTCTGAGCCCCATCTCAATCCAGCAATGTGCATGAGAGCAGCAGTTCTCCTGGGTCTCTTTCTTCTCATTGACTCACACAGCAATAGAAGCCATTGGTCCCTACTGCTGTCAATCACAGCCAGCAAGCCAATGAGGAGAAAGCAGGGGGCAGGGCCGAGCTACGCTCTGTGCGTGAATGGAGACACACAGCACGGCTAGGGAGCAAGCATGCTCCAGTGCACCCATAGCAAGAGGCTTGCTATTGGAGGCACTCAACAGGGGAGAGAACCAGGACCACCAGAGGGGGACCCAAAAGGAAGAGGATCGGGGCTACTGTGTGGAAAAAGCATTGCACAGAGTAGGTAAGTTTGTTTTGTTTTTTTTAATGATTTCCTTGAGCCCGGGTTCACACATGTGCATTGCGGATTGAAGCTCCATTTTCACTGCGAAGATAAAAATCAGTTGTTCAGAGGTTCCTCTGCATTTTGCTGCGGATCAGTGAGCCGGTAGGGGGGATGTAGCGAGGAGAAGGAGAGAATTTGTGTTCAGAACAGAATGCATCTGCAAATCAGATGCGTTCCCATAGAAGATAATGGGCTTGTAATTCGCACAACAATGCCTAGAAAACGCACATGTTTTTGTGCAATGCGCAGTGCAAATGTAACGCACATATGTGAACCAGATGCATTCAAATGAATACATTTTAAAATGTCCTGCAAATTGGATGCGGTATGCAGCATCTGATTCACATAGGTGTGAACAGGGGCTTAGAATCTCTTTAACCTTAATGTTTAAAGAGGAGCTTCACCCTGTTAACAAAAATGTAAAAGCCAGAAGCTGCACATACTGTAGCTGCTGACTTTTAAAAAAAAACACACACTTACCTATCCCAGGATCCAGAGATGTCCTCACCCAACCCAACTCTATGCCAGTCTTTGGGTCCAGGTGCCGGTATCTTAACTGTGGGCAGCTTCACAGCTGGCTACCCACTGCACATGCGCAGTGCTTTTTGAATGGTTCACCAGTCTCCTGGGACCTATAATGTGTGCCAAGAGACTGCATGGGGGGGGGGGGGGGGGTCGAACTTCTGCTCAAAGTGGAACTTCTCCTTTTGGGTGAAGTTCCGCTTTAATTTTGAATTAGCTGCCAATGCACCAGAACAGACTAAAAAGTTCATGCAGCATTTTTTGTGATGCAATGCACCCAAATTGCATGGCAGTTGGTACAATGCATTGTGGTGCTCTGCAAGAGCAGAGCTGCATTGTCTTGGTCATGGATGGTACCTCAACTCTCTTCTAAAGGTGTCTTGATGTTAAAGCGTAAATGGGCCTTAAAGGTAAATTGGGTAGACTTTCTGACTTTAGAGTAGTGGCTATGTTTCCTGTATTAGTTCTCTGGCTGGCTACTTGTTGTCTGGGGTTGCTTTCTAAAGAAGACTGTGTATTAATAAAATGATAATTGAAAGTACTCTTTCGGGTTTGTCTGTTAAGTAGTTAATTAGTTAATTTGAATAACATTGTTCATATTTTGAAGTTCAGTAACTTTTAATGTGACACTGTAATTTTTGTATACCCAATTCTGGAGAGGTTGTATCTACAGCAGATCTAACCAATTAAAGTGTTTGATGTGGCTTAGTGCACTCTGTATTTGATTCACCCCTCATTTATCAACTACTATATTCTTGGAGAAGGCCTTGTACAAGTAGGAGATGTAGTGTGGCACCCTATAGTGTAATATCTAGCTTTAGTTCTTAAACCATGAATTGATGACCAGAAGTGCTGGTTGTGCCAGATGGTTCCTAGTTATATGTCCTGCTCTGCTAAAGCAATGATGTCATTGTTGGTAATTGATGAGGAATTGGTTGAGCATTTGAAGCTTCATTTTGCCAGTTGCCATTTTCTAACACTAGTGGGAAACCTAGCATGACCTCCATGGCAGTGAGAACCAGTTGCCATTTTGTCAGTGATTTTGTCTGCATTGAAGGAGGGAAATTGAAATACAAAAGCAGCTGTATAATACAGAGAATACGGATATATTTGGGCAAGACAGATTAAGGCAACCATGTAAAATTTTAGAATGAGAAAGGCTCTGCATCATATCAGAAACGTAATTTGGTAGGCAGAAGAAAAGAGCTGTGCAGTGACACATATATGGGACCTTTTATAATACAGATTGAAATATCTAAATGCATTAGGGATTTAGGGAGGACTAAATAGGACCATGTTTTAGAAAACTGGAGTTGCCTTAGCATGAGGCCGCTCTGGTGTGGTACCTAAAGATATAAACGGTTTGTCATCCAAAAGCCACATTAGAAAGCTCCCATGACAAG
This sequence comes from Lithobates pipiens, assembly GCF_037356315.1. NCBI lineage: Eukaryota > Metazoa > Chordata > Amphibia > Anura > Ranidae > Lithobates > Lithobates pipiens. The sequence continues at coordinate 91,859,340 of NW_027507788.1, forward strand.
AATTCTTATTGGAGCTTTCTAACAGGGTGGATATAAATCAATAATTTAATCAATAATAAAAAATAAAATAATAATAATAAAATCTGATTTTTTTATTTTATTTAAATGAGATTTTTTTTATTTAAATCAGAATTTTTTTTTTTTTTATCAAATGTATTTTATTAAGATGCTTTTGTAGTAAAAATCTATCTAACAATAGTTTTCTATTTAAGATAAATTAATAATTTTGTTTATGCAGCATGAAATGGAGCTTAGTTGTGTAGCATGAGGCTGTATATTCTGCACATTTTGTTTTTACATTTTTGGTAAACTCATTTGATGAATCCAAGCTCTGCAAGCTGAGATAACATGCACTGCATTGATGCATTCACACAATTTCACAGTAAGCCCCAAAAAAATCCCAATGTACAGGAATATTCCTTTATCCCATTGTTTTGCAATCCTAATTACACTACAAACCGTATGATTAAATCGGTTCTGATATTGCTGTTTTAATAACCAAACAGCTTATTATTCTAAATTGGAAACCTTCATTGTGTTTGCAAATATTAAAGATTCTAACTACCAGCAAGAATAAGTGCTTTCATTTAAAGAGCATTGTCATTTCAGATCCATTATGGCAGCGCCTGTTAGCGGGCATCCACACACCTGCTGCCGCCACGTCCCTCACTTTGTTGTGTTACTGCCGCAACACCAGCCGTCCTATTAACCAGTTCCCGACCGGCGCACGCCGATGTATGTCGGCAGAATGGCACGGACAGGCATATTGGCGTACAGGTACGTCCAATCTTCAATGCCGCCCTGCCATCGCGAGCGCGCCACTGGCAGCACGCTTGCGTGCCAGTCGGGACTCCGTGAGTCCGGTCGCGGGTCCCGCGAACTCGTTCGCCACGGGCATACCCGCGATCATCTCACGAGGCGGCTGAATTGAGGAATTGCCGTGTAAACAGCATTTCCCCATTCTGCCTAGCAACTAGTGACGCTGATCTCTGCTTCATGTGATTGGAGCAGAGATCAGTGTTCAATAAATTAAAGCCCAGCCCCCCCACAGTTAGTAACACACCCCTAGGAACACTTAACCCCTACACTGCCACCCACTGGTTAACCTCTTCACTGCCAGTGTCATTTACACAGGAATCACTGCATTTATATAGCAGTGATTACTGTATAAATGACAATGGTCCCAAAAATGTGTCAAACATGTCTGATGTGTCCGCCGCAATGTCGCAGTCACAATAAAAATCGCTGATCGCCGCCATTACTAGTAAAAAAAAAAAATATTATTAAAAATGCCATAAAACTATCCCTATTTTGTAAACGCTATAACTTTTGCGCAAACTAAAAATATGTAGAAGAATACGTATCGACCTAAACTGAGGGAAAAACATGTTTTTTTATATATTTTTGGGGGATATTTATTATAACAAAAAGTAAAAAATAATGTGTTTTTTTTTTTTCAAAATTGTAGCTCTATTTTTGTTTATAGCGCAACAAATAAAAACCGCAGGGGTGATCAAATACCACCAAATGAAAGCTCTATTTGTGGGAAAAAAAGTACGTAAATTTTGTTTGGGAACCACGTTGCACGACTGCGCAATTGTCAGTTAAAGCGACGCAATGCCGAATCGCAAAAAGTGGTCTGGTCTTTGACCAGCAAAATGGTCCGGTCTGTAAGTGGTTAAAGTGAATGGGACTGTTGGTGAGTCAACAGCAGGTCAGAGGAGGAGCCGCTGCGGGACAGAGGTGACAGTTGCTCTTTAAAAAATTATGATTTAAATGGAGTTGATTTAAATCAAGCCTTTTTACTAGTGATTTAAATCTTGATTTAAATCGTAAATTAAAGTGACTTGATTTAAATCAAATCCACCCTGCTTTGTAGTATTACTTTTGAATGACTGATTTTTTTGCCTTCCTCTGAATGAACTGTGGGCATAGGGTTCTGTATATGGCAGTTTTCAATTATTTATTCATTTTTTATTATTGGTTGATTTTGATGGACTTGTTTTTTTACAAATGGATTGTGCAAGTATGAAAAATAGTTGGGCACTAAAAAAGTGATATATATATATATATATATATATATATATATATATATATATATATATATATATATATATAGATAGACACTTGCCAATATCAACAAATGTATCAATTAATATTCAATAATTTTATTTTAAATACAAAACCTTAAAATGTATCTAACTTTTAACATAACATTTCACCATTTTCTTCTTTACAATGTTTTTTTGAAATATATTGAGTCTGTTACGAAACGCACTGTACTGTCACCCACATATTATATCATTACAAATCTTTGGCTTTCTGTTTAGGTGAAATCATGCCCAGGAATTTCACCAGTCCATAATTTGCTGGCATAGATCTATTGCTGATATAGGGGTAATTTAATTTACGCATTTCCCGGATAACAGCCACTTCTTCAGCATGTGTCAATGAAATTTTGGATATAAAAACAGTTTTGGAAGTCTAGGGATGTTGATAACCTTTAAACTGATCTTGATATAATATGATTTAGCTCTGGAATATGCTAGTTTTTTCTGACTGCCAGACAAATATGTCAACATTTAGGTCATGACTTTTACAGAATTGGCATTGAACTTAGCCATAGTTGGTCTGGTATATCTGTGGATTGGTTCACTGTGAACTTTGGACTGCAGGTCTTTGAGAACTGCTGCACAAGGGAATGTCACAGAGGAAAATAAATAGTCAATGCATTCAAGTAATGGAAAAAAGCTAGCCTTACTATTGGAAGAAGAAAAATCCCTGCTGTAAATGTAGTGCGGGTATGTGATAACTTTTTTTTTTGTATTAGTGTTCAGTGTATCTACATTTTTGGGAATTCTTAAAGAGGTTGTAAACCATAGAAAAAAAACAAAAAAAAGCAAGACAAAGGCATAATGAGTTAGTATGCATCGCATACTAGCTCATTATGAAATACTTAATTTAGAACGATGCCCTCCGAGTACAGCGCAGACATCTTCCACCGCAGTTACTTCCAGGTTTGTGGCCCCGGCGCTGTGATTGGCTGTAGCCGCAATAAGGTCACTCCAGCGCATGCATTCAGGAGCCGCTGGTCACAGCACAGCTACTGAAGAAGCGGCCCGTTTCGTTGGTGCGCATGCACCGATGAAGTCGGCAGCAGCGCATATACTGAATATCTCCTAAACTGTGCAAGTTTAGGAGATAGTCGAGGTACCTTTAGGTAAGCCTTATTAAAGGCTTTCCTGTAGGCAAAAGTGGTGTAACGGGGTTTACAGTGCTATATGAGTGATTAGAGCTTTGTTCTCTCTGTGTTCTCTTTTCCATGGTGACATTCATTGGATCAGTGGTGTCTATATTGTGTTTCCAAAATGCCCATCGGGATGGTGGTCTACATCACCTTTCTGAATAGTTTAAGAATTTTTAGCTTACATTGAGTATTATTTTATCTTGCTCTCCCTACCGTTCTAAAAACATTGTTTAGTATTTTGAATGCTGTTTTTTTGAAGGCTTAGCATTCACGTGTAGAAAGTTAAATTCAGCTAATATAAACAGCAAGGCTCACTTGCAGTTAGCAGGATGTAGTTCCCATAGATTTATCCAGCAGTCAAAAGTAACTCATAGACAGAACATTTTTAAAGGGGTGAACCACTTTATCAGGTCTCTGGGGCATCTGATCAAGGGGGATCATTTCTCTGAAACATTCTCAGGGGCAAAAGTATGCGCAGCCTATTGCATTAAGGCGTGTGCCCCAAAATTTAATTAGGGCGTGCACCCCAAAGTTCAAGCCAGGTTTCTGTCTGTGCAAGTGAAAATAATGAGCAGGGAGCTAGCGCCGGAGGTAGCGGAACTCTATTCCAGGACATGACAGCTGAAAAAATTCCTGTATGAATGGGGTGATTAGGATGTGCCTTGGCACAGAATCTAAGAATCAGTCGCTGTGGCTCTTAAAAAAAAATTACAGACAGATTCCTAAAGAATTACCAGGAGGAAAGTGAGGGTAATGAGGACTAACTTTGAGTTGGCATACAGAGGGACACCAGTGCTCCGAGTGGGGCATGTCTGTGCTTGGAAGATGTCATCTACGTCAAAGCTTCACACACAGTATTGTATCTCTGGCCCCATTCAACTGTCGGCAAGGAGATTCCCTGGCCAAAGATAAATGTAAACAAACAGGTGGTGGTACTAGTGATGTCATTTACCCAAATATGGCAATATCCATATTTGGGAAATTACTTGAAAATGAATCTGCAAAGCCTGGTGGGAACTGAGAGAGTTCACGGTCAGATGTACTTTACACTTGATTGACAATGGATGGCTGAAGACATATTTGAGGGCAGCTACTAGACTAAATAACAGCTATGGATCAGCCCACCGCCATTCACTTTCATTCACTGCCAATCAACAGCCATGGAGACCTGAGATGTTCTCCATTAGACTTGCCCAACTCACCCAACCCTAGCACAAAACTTCCTGGCCATGTGACAGGAACAGTGCTGGAAAGGGAAGTAGCGGAAGGCATGTCCAGTATAGATATTCTGCCCGGTCTCTGCCAAGTACATTAACTGGGTGAAAGCACAGACCTTTTTTGGTGCTGCGCCCCAGCAGGATTCTAAAAGGAATCTATGATACCCTTTATGAATTCCCTGGAATGTCTTTGTTAGGGTTGGATCACACTATAATTTCTGCATTGCAGATGTGTTTCTGCATGCATGTTTTTGATGTGTGCTGTTGAGTTTTTGATGCCTTCCAGTGCATTTGTCCCCTTTTTTATCTTCATCTCAGTTGAGGACAATTGAAGATACCGTATGTGCATTTTTTATGTGGTTTTCTGTGTTCCAGATGCATTCCATACAGAAATACCCAACATGTTTTCTTATTGTTGACTACACCGGAAAAAACACTTTGCACTGTTATGAACTAGGGCCATTAGACTTCATGTTAAACACTGTCCATGCATTTTTTGATGCAGTATAAAAATGCACTTGACTTCATCTGGTGTGAACCAACCCTTAATTCAACATAAAGCTGATTTTGGAGTTAGCATAAGGTTAACTACTTTCACCCCTACATCGTTTGCCAATGTCTAGGCCTTGTGGTTGGCTGCTTACATCTGAATACTAAATCATGGGAGGTCACTTGCTCCCTATACCTGGAAGCTATGAGTGTTTTGCAATGGTTTTGCAAACATCAGAAGGCTGTTGGGGGTGTGGAAAAGGTGAGTTTGAGTGGGTTAGAGGGTGTTCATTAAAGAGACTGTCACTTTACCCTAAATACATATTGAAAGGGTCTTTTTAAACATGGGGAGCTCTTGACAACACACACACACATTAACGCACAGTGATAGGATCCAGCTTTTTTTTTGGCCAGAGTTCTTCTTTAGTCATTAGTCTCCTCTTCAAATGTGTCTCAAATTCAACAGAATAACAGGCTGCCTTTGTTTTAGTCTTTGGGAATTCCAATCCCATTGCTGTCATCACTTTCTCTGCAGCTCGTGGTGTTCTGACTATCTCTGTTTATCAAGCAATACGCCATGGTACGTGATATGACAATACAACCAGTGAAGATTCACTTCAGTGGCCCTTGTCTGAGGCTTCTCTAAAAGATCAGAATGCTTTACATTACTTGTTATTATCAGGAACAACAACGCCAGCTCTGATTTGCCCCAATCGAATAGCCTCATTTTTTAATCTCTTTCCCCATAATATATTATTGATACATTGGTGCACAGCATTGGGCTGTCTCCCAGGGGTATGCCTTCATTGTCTCCACAAAAATACATATACCTTTAGTCTTTATATGCTGTTTGGCCATACTAGGTGTCACCAGCATCTACTAAGCTTTATGTGGATGGGATTACGTCCTCTATTGGCCATCCCCATTGATGGTAATTTACTGGCTGAGACTTCTTTCCTGCCCCTGCTATAAGCAACTATCAATTTCTGTTTGTACTCAGAATGTGCCACTTGCTGTCCATTCTATAACAGTGTGGTTGACCGCTCCATATAATTGGATCTGTCCTGGTTGCTATGGCATTTGTACTTGAGGCGCAGCTCATTTGAAGATAGTGAGACTTATTGTTGTTCTTTCTTGCTACGTCTTTGAACCTTTAGCGTGTCCTGAGGAAGCCTTTACGGCAAAATGCATAGACGTGAAGCACAAGGACTCAATGTACAAATTATATCATTTCATATGCTTTTTATATTGTTTTGAACACTGTTATGATATTGTATTTTTCAATAAAAATGTTTTTCCTATTTGCTTCCATGCCTTAAAAGTCCGACCTGTTGATATCTGTTTGGTATCTTATTTGTTTTCCCTTGATACATTACAGATGTGGCATTGTGGGTGCTCCCTCCTTCCTATTTCTGATACATTGGTTCTATTGAATATGGCAGCTATCAACTGCATGGATATCTCGTTCAGCTTCTACCCCCAGACCAAACCAGTGAAATGATTTCTATTGATTCTCTATTGGCTTCTCTCATTGCTATTGGCAAAAGAAGGAATCGGAGTATACCTTGAAAGGAAAGGATATTGTGAGGGGATAGCTCGGCAGCGGGTGTGTGTGACCCCCTGGATGGGTTCACAACACAAAAGCAGGCACAGCAGAAAGCGTTGTAGGTGGAAAAAACAAAAGGTGCGGTTTATTGATGCTACATGCAGTGAAAAATATAACAGCCAAACAAAAGAAAAACATGAAAATAAATCCTGGTCAGCTTGACCTCTAATTACACACATAGATTCCCTGTCTAACAACTGAGTGCAGCCTTGTGCTGCACCAGTCCCTGTCTCTGTTGTAGAGGTTTGCCACACAGGCGTTAACTCACTGCACAGAACAGGTGTCACACTCCCCAGTCTATACAAACACAAAACTGGTTCCAGGATGGAGCATCTACCTAAGCATGCTGGGGTTTTTTGTAGAGGTCTTAATGAGCCCACTTACTTCAGCTGGGCTCATTAACTCTTCCCCTATAGGACTCCCAGCACTCCCCTCTAGTTGTACAAGTCTGCATAATGCCTGAATCTAGGGCATACATATTTTCCATCCTGGATACAACCAGGTGATTTTACATGCGTGCTGCCACAATATATAAAGATGGAAAGAACTTATGTATGGATAGGTCTACTATTAAATATGTATTCTGTTAATGGACAAAAATGTTATATTTGAATTCCACTTTACTGCTGTGCAGTGGGTCACTATAATGAGGATATCTGAGTGGTGGACTTCAAACATGCAATTTGCCAGGATTTATTTTTCCCTTTTGCCCTAGAAACCTGGCACCCTTCGATTAGTCCAGCTCAAGTATCATGAGTACTCATGATTTTTTATTGTGGGTTGTCAGGAGGACAGGAACAGAATGGACGTTTTTAATTTCTACATACGGTAAGTTCGAGTAACAGCTGTTTATGGCCTCATTTGCACTTGCGGTGCTCTCAAAAGAGCAATGTGTATTTGAAAATGCTCTTCAGAGAGCATTTGACAGGTAGGTAGTGAGGAGCGTTGTATTGCCTCCTCACCACCTGATTTAACCCCCTAAATGGTGGACTGCTCCACATTCATTGTATGTTATTGCGGAGCAATTGCAGTACAGCAACATTCACTTAAATGGACCATGTTCAGTTGGTGGTAGTGCCCACCCAGCCTGATAGGGTGCATAATTCCTGCCATGGCCATGGAGCAAAGCATTGTGGCAGTGACATGTATACCCCCCAAATCCAGTGCCTTTCCACCTAAAAGGAAAGCTGATGAGGGCTGTAAAAATGTAACTCAACTGTGGGGTTTTTCCACTCCCAGCTGGTAGTGTAAATGGGCCCAATGTGGCAGTTTACCTTTGTTTGGAGACACTAAATCTCACTTCCTATTGTGTGTGTATCAGAGAGGAAGTAAAGAGAAATGTCGCCACTAAGACACATTGCAAAACAGAAAATTGAAAAAAATGAACCCTTCCCTAGTTTTGGCTTTCAAATCCATGTGCCCGGCCCCTAATCTACATGCAGGGTGCCAGACAAATGGATTCCAATACGTTTTTTTTTGTCTGTTTTTTTTAACACATGATTAGAGCCAGAGACTCTAATTGGCTCCAAAAAAGGGTGGGCTCGGGGCGCAGAGCACTGAACCCTGTGCCCACCCAGTTGTGTGACAATAGCGAATTAATGTTCGCTATTGTCTTAATGAGTCTCTTCCTAGCCAATCAGGAACCTAAGATCCGATTGGCCAAAAGGAGAAGAGATTGTATTTTCCACTGAGGAGGAGAAGACGCAGGGGAAGCCACCTGTGAAGCCAAGGAGGAGGAGACACGGGGTGAAGCTGACGAGGAAGCGCTGCCCAAGACCTTGATGGTGTAAGTGCGGTCCTCGTGGGCTGACAATCGACGGTGGTGTGGGGTTGCTGGCAGACGGTTTGGCACCCCCCGAAAAAAAAATCAAAGCACCAGCTGTCACTATGTACTACTGCAAACATATCTACCTATGTTAATTACAATGGGATGCATTGTTTTGTGGCTCAAAGAAGATAGCTGAGAAATCTGATAACATTGTTTGAGAAAGTGGTTGTAAGCCTCAAACATGAAATATGAACAAAGCATATCCATCTATAATGTGTACTTATCTCACTTAACAGCACTAAGTATCATTTCTGTTTATTTCCTCTGCTATCAGTATGAATCACTTCTGACAAATTTTCCTGACCCCAAAAGGAAAAAGGTGACAAGGGAGGGGAGCTCCTGCACGCAGCCTGTGATTGACAGCCTCATTTATGTTCGTGTGTGCTGTGTGAAGGGGGTGTGTCCCTTCCCTCCAATCAGCTCTCCTCACTGAGCTGTGCAGTGTGTAGTTGCTGCCCCTGTTTTCAGACAAGCTGTATAAATTGTGAACTTTGAGAGAATGTAGAGGAGAGAAACCGGAAGATAATCAGGTACAACTTATGTAGGAGGATTTGTTTCCTCTCTGTGTGTGTTGCCTGAGGCCAGTCACTTCTCTTGGTGTATGTAAGGGTTTATAACCACTTTAAGTTCAGTCCATGGTGAATTTAAATCACCCAATATTTCGGAAAGGGTCAATGGGTATAAAAAATGCACTTAGCATGAAAAAAACAAAAAAACAAATGCTGGCACCAGATTTAGGGATTTACAAGCTGCAATATATTCAGTTTCGGTTCATGGGTTCAGATACTTCTGTTTTTAATTTAATGTACTGGAGTTCTTCTTTAGGCAGCCATAGTACATCACATTCCGTCATCTCTCCAGGCAGCGTCTAGAGACATTGTTTGTTAGTGTTTGGCATGTGGAGCCCTCTGACCTCTTCCATTCCTAGAATAAACACCTGGCCGCCCTTTGTGAGCTTATGTTGCGCTCAGGATAGTGTTGACATTTGCACAGAGATTGTAGTTGTAGAATCTGGCAGAAAGCGGAGACGAGCAGCTTGAGAAGGGAAATCAATAAAGCGTGCATGTAACCTGTTTGTTACAAATAGAGTGGAGGAAAGTCACTGTCTAAAGGCGCTGAATTATTTACCAGGTACAAAGGCAAAGAGCTGCACCGCAGGAAAGGTGAAAGGCACAAACGTGAGAAAATAAAACCATAAAATATGGGTAAGCAGTGCCAGGTAGCCAAGAGCGTATTGCATTTTGTGTGTAGTATTTTAACTACCTGCTTACTGGGCACTTTAAACCCCCCTCCTGCCCAGATCAATTTTCAGCTTTCAGTGCAGGCACACTTTGAATGACAATTGCGCCATTATATAACACTGTACCCAAATGAAATTTTTATCATTTTTTTTCACACAAATAAAGCTTTGGTGGTATTTAATGACAGCTGGGATTTTTATTTTTCACTAAACAAACAAAAAAATGTGGAAAATTTTGAAAAAAAAAATCCCTTTTCATAGTTTGCTATAAAATTCTGCAAACAGGTAATTTTTCTCCTTCATTGATATGCGCTGATGAGGCAGGACTGGTGGGCACTGATAGGCTGCACAGGTGGGCACTGATAGGCTACACTGGTGGGTACTGGTAGGCTGCACTGGTGGGTACTGATAGGCTGCACTGGTGGGCACTGATAGGCTCTGATAGACATAGATAAGGCGGCACTGATGGGGACAGATAAGGCGGCACTGATGGGGACAGATAAGGCGGCACTGATGGGGACAGATTAAGGTGGCACTGATGGGGACAGATAAGGCGGTCCTGAGAGGCACAGATAAGGTGGCACTGATGGCCACTGATAAGATGGCATTAATAGGCCCTAATGGGTGGCACTGATGGGCAAAGGTAGGTGACACTGATGGGCACTGATAGGTGGCACTGATGTACAGCACTGTTGATGAGGCACTGATTGTGGGCAGTGATGAGTGGCACTGGTGGGCACTGGTAGGCGGCACTGTTGGGCACTGGTAGGCGGCAATGGCAGGTGGCACAGGTAGGCACTGAGGGGCTGGCGGCAGCTCTCTGTGATTGGGACTAATGTCCCTCTCACGGCCACCAGTGATCTGCTTTTTTTTTCTCACGCTTTCAGCGCAAGGACAAAAAATAGCCAATTACCAGCTCTGTTTACTGGCTGACAGCTAATCACGAACTAAGGGGTCGGGATTGACCCCTTACTCTGATCTGTGATCCAGCAAGTCTCATAGACTGCAGGAGGCACACAAGCCGCTCGGGCACCGGAGGACGTCAATAGACGCCCTCCTGGCAAAGCAGGTCCGCCCTGTAGCTATCATTCAGCTATAGCATGGATCTGAAGAAGTTAATAGGCAATCTGATTTCTTACTGTTGGGGAACAATAGGCCATACATCTTCTATAAATCTTGGTACTAAATAGGAATGGTTAAGAGATTCAAGGTGGCTATTCACAACCCCAAAATATACTGTATAAGCATCCCTTCCAACACCTGTGACACTAATAGGCCAATTAGATGTTAAAGCCCGACCCCAGCCAAAACCTTTTGTTGCTGTTTTGGAAACAGCGGGGAGGAGTTAAAGTGTTACTTAGCCCAGGACCCTGCATTGTCTAGATCTGGTCTCCTACAGTACACATAACATGGAAATGCAATTATTTTAGTAATCATAAACTGCTAAATACCCTTTCTCATCAGCTGTTGGAGCAGTCTTGTGACTTCTATCAGGAAATTATAAGGGGACAGTGGAAGAAGGGAAGGATCAGAGAAGCCAGGATCAAACAGGCTTTTTACACAAATTTTACCCCTTAGGTTCCACAGTGAGTATAACAAGCATGCGTTACTGCATGTATAGACTGATTTTACTGTTGTGGGTTTAGTAACACATTAACCACTTGCTGACCGCCGCACGAACTCTCACGGAGAGGAAGAACGGGGGAAATGCTAAAGTAAACAAGCATTCCCCCTTCTGCCTAGTGACACTGACACTGATCACAGCTCCCTGTGATCGGGAAAGGTGATCACTGTCATGTCACACGTAGCCCATCCCCACCACAGTTAGAATCACTAACTAGGACACACTTAACACCTGCAGCGCCCCCTAGTGGTTAACCCCTTCATTGCCAGTCACATTTACACAGTAATCAGTGCGTTTTTAGTAGCACTGATCACTGTATAAATGTGAATGGTCCCAAAATAGTGCCAAAAGTGTCCAATGTGACAGCCATAATGTCGCAGTCACAATAAAAATTGCCGCCATTACTGATATAAAAAAATTATTAATAAAAATGCCATAAAACTATCCCATTTTGTAGACGCTAGAACTTTTGCGCAAACTTTTGCGATTTTTATTATTATTATTTTTTTTACCAAAAATATGTAGAAGAATATGTATCGGCCTAAACTGAAGAAAAAAATGTGTTTTTTGGGGATATTTATTATAGCAAAAACTAAAAAATATTGTTTTCTTTCCAAAATTGTCGCTCTTTTTTGTTTATAGCGCAAAAAATAAAACCCGCAGAGGTGGTCAAATACCACCAAAAGAAATCTCTATTTGTGGGGAAAAAAGATGTCAATTTTGTTTGGGAGCCACGTCGCATGACCACGCAATTGTCAGTTAAAGCAACGCAGTGCCGAATTGCAAAAAACGCTCTGGTCTTTGGGCAACCAAATGGTTTGGGGCTGAAGTGGTTAAAATTTTTGGGTGGTTATTGCCTCTGTCCCCTGTAGAAAGCTTTTTTTGTACAATAACAAGGTGATCATGAACATCCACAGTTTGTCACAGTTTCAGTTTATCAAAGCATATACCGTATTTATCGGCGTATAACACGCACTTTTTTCCCCCCTAAAATCAGGGGGAAATCGTGTTATACACTGACCCCCCGCTGTTGCTAACTTTTTCTGCCGTTCTCTCTGCGGCTTCTGTGTATTTTCTTGGCTATCTTTAGCCGTTTTCGGCTATCTTCGGCCGTTCTCGGTGGCTTTCAGAAAGCCGAAAGCCGCCAAGAACGGCCGAGTGTGGCCGAAAATAGTCAAGAACGGCCGAGTGCGGCCGAACATACCCGAAAGCCGCCGAGAATGGCCGAGAACTACCATAGCCATTTTTAAATGGCAAATGACTGACAAGGCTGCAAATGCAAGGCTGCAAACCACTGACAAGGCTGCAAATGACACTGACAAGGCTGCATTGATGAGCATTTAAATGTAAGTTTTTTTCCTTAAACTTCTCTCCTAAAAGTTTTTTTCTTTTAAATTCCCTCCTAAACTTGGGGTGCGTGTTATACGCTGGCGCATGTTATACGCCAATAAATACGGTAGTTATAACATACGGCACAAATCGCCTTGAAGTTACAAAATAAAAAAAGGAGAAGAAAATAACATTTAAAAAAAGACAAAACAAACTCTAAATTATAAAGTGCCATGTAACATGGACTGGGATGCTAACCAGTGATCAGCAATAACCTAGATAAGAGTGATGATCAAAGGCCAACCCAACAGAAAAGGGGGACCAATGTGACCAAGATAGTGATCAAAGTAGTAATCGGTGGACCATAGGATGTGATCATCACATGGGGGGTTGCCATGATGTCCACAACACAGTCAATCGGATGTCATGGACCACCAAAATAACAGTTTGAAATGTGTCTTTTACAGACATGGTATCCCTAATATCTCACAGTTACAAGGTAGATACCAAAAAATTTAATTTGAGGGGAAAAAAAAGGGGAGGTGGGGGGTTGGATTCATTCTTTACCTTCTTAAAGCTTCCAAACCACTCACTCCGGCATTTACCACTCTGCAAACAAAATGAAAGCAATAACATTGATCAGTAATTAGATGACTGCTCTGAGATGAGGTAAATAACCTAAAAGTAGGGTCTACTAAATCCAATAGGACAACATTGAGGCCTGATGGAACAGGGTTTGAGTACTTAGTATAGAAAACTTTTCTTATCATTCTTGTCCCAGTAACAACTTGCCACACTATCCATAACAGGGATGCAGACGACAAGAAAAGGTCGCTGTTTGGAGTTGGACTTTAAGTGGAGTTTATAATAAGAAAATCCAAGCACATTTGTGGAAATTTAAAGTGGAGCTGACAATAACATTCAGACTTGAACAGTTTTCAGACATACAATGCAAAAAATGTAATTGGCAAGGCAGAACTTTATACAACACGTGAAAGCAGTATTAAACCCCTAAAAAAAAGGGTTACTATATTGCAGCTTACCAATTCTTAGATGTGTGGGCTGCATTCATTTTTAAGCTTTCTTTCCTTATCCACTTACGGACCGATGCATGCCGATATACGTCCTAACTTTGAAGAGGAATATTGTTGTTTGTCGCTTGCTGCCATAACCTCAGTATCCTCTTCTTCAGTGGGCAGTCCACTGAAGAAGAGGATACCGAGGTTGGTATCCTCTTCCATAGCCCATAGCTCTTAAAGGGGCATTTTTTTTATGACATTTATTTATTTTTTATTGAATTTTAGTGTAAATATAATATCTGAGTTTTTTTGACCCCAGATCTCATATTTAAGAGGTCCTGTCATGCTTTTTTTCTATACCAAGGGAAGCTTACAGGCAGTGGCGTCGCTAGGAGGTGGCTATTAGTACTGCAGCCCCGAATCTGGGGCCCATAGCCCTGAGTTTCTTGCTGCAGGGGCCCTGCCTAACCAGCGGGTCGTGGCTGCGGCAGGTGGGCGGGCTGCATTAGAGGTGAGCGGGCGGACAAGTAGAGATGACATCATCTCTCACTGCCCACCACACATCAGCACTCTTCCGCCCTCACAGTACGGGTGCTCATTTTGCCAGAACACGGGTCTCTGCAGTGTTGGAGGTGCAGCGGGGAGCAGAGAGATGACATCTCTTACTGCCCGCCCTGCATCTCCACTCTCCTGTCCTCACTAAATGGACCATTGCTGCCAGCCTGCCACCAATGCATGCTGGCATGGCAAGTGACAATCCACATCATTTGCAAGTGACAACCCACAATCTGCAAATGGTGGCAGGTAACAGAACAAGTGACAATCCGCATCAGGTGGCAGTTGATGTGGCAAGTGACAATCTGCAAATGGTGGCAGGTGACATGGCAAGTGACAATCCACATCCAGTTGCAGGTGACGGTGGCAAGTAACAAGTTGCATTTGGTGACAGGCGACCGTGGCAAGTGGCAAATAAGAAGCATAAGAAGCCATTCATGTGCTTTCCTTTGCTCCAAAAACCCAGCGTTTCTGTAGCAAGTTGGTGTATTTGTCCACATTTGTCTTCCAAACTTCATTACATAAAATCCTTATATAGTGGAATTATTATCTGCCAGCTGGTGGGATCAAACCCTACCATTCTCATATTTAGACTAAACTGGCTTGTTTCAGCTAATTGTCATCATTTTTCAACAGACATGTGCCTCCAAAACCTGTGGGAAATGTGATCATGGGGCAGTGACCATGTGCACTGTGCTAAAAGCTGTGTCTCCCAAATTTTCAAGACCTCATCTGCATCATGATTTCAGTACAGATTTTATTTTGCGTGCCCAAATTTGAATGTATTAAAATAAAAAATAAAAACTGCACTTGATTTAAGAACTTGCCTAACAAACCATCTTGTAATTCTGTTAATACAATCAAAATTTTAAAGTTGGTTCCATGCAACCTTGGCAGCTAGGAAATCAACAGTGTGTTTGGCTCACTGCTTTTCCCAGCATTTTTTCATACTGTTATAACACTGGGTCTTGTGTAACTATCGCATGCAGATGCTCCAACTTCACACCCCACTTCCTTTGAGAAAATTAATTTGCCTGTCTCCATCTACAATGCAAAAGCATGTTAGAATGTGATATTAAGTTTTCTAAAATCCTTGCAGTATATACACCGTATCTATCAGCGTATAACACACACTTTTCCCCCCATGAAAATCAGGGATAAATCGCGTGTGAGTATTATACGCTCATTCCTGCTGCCTCGGAGTGGAAGGAGGGGATGAGCGCCGCCGTATTACACAAAGCCACGATCTCCTGTGTACCCGGCGCTTAGTCACACACAGTCCTGCCTCCCCCCCCCCCCTGGCCCGGCATTGGACCACTGTTCTCTCTATCATATGAGCCCGGCAGGACTCTGAGTGACTGAGCACCGGGTATACAGGAGATTGCGGATCTGTGTAATCCAGCACTGGTATGGCTGCAATGATTGGCAAAGGTGAGGCTGTAGATGGGCACTAAACAGGCTGCAATGATGGGCATGTTAGAGGCTGCAGATGGGCGATAAACAGGCTGCAATGATGGGCATATTAGAGGCTGTAGATGGGCATGGATCAGGCTGCATTGATGGGCACTGGTGAGGCTGCAGATGGGCTCTGATAAGGCTGCATTGATGGGCACTGACCCTTATTTTGCTTCAAAGTCCTATTTAAAATTTAAGTTTTTTATTCCTGAAACTTCGCTCTTAAAGTTAAGGTGCGTGTTATATGCCGATAAATACGGTAATTGACATGTAGAGGTACGTGCTATATTTATTCTCAACAAAAGAGCCATTTTACTTTAAGCTCCCAAACTTCCAGGTGCTGATCCTTGTGATCATTTGTAGAGGTATATTGTCACTTCCAAACCACTAATCACTACCCCATGTTCTTTGTCTTCCTCAGTAGCTGGATGCAAACGTTTCCATAAATAATGCATGCCTTGCATTCACATCTAAGAGAATGTCGTAAGAGGCAGAATAAGTGCTGGGATACAGAAAGCTTGCTGTGCCGCATCTTATTTCAAGATATTAAATATTCACTAAAGAGTAATAACAAGACTTTAGTCTTGGAGAAAAAATATACTATATAAGAAAAAAAATTAATTAAAAATATAATTACATTTTCCATTTTCTTAGAGAAGAAGGAAACCATACAGGGCAGACGTGTCTTTATTCCTTTATTGTGTAATTTGTATCTGTGTGCTCAGCACTATGCTTGGATTAGGAAGAGCGAGTTTCTTAACTATTATGTTTAAAGTGAAGTATTGTTGTTTATACCACTTCCAGATCATTTCTTTTTGTGGTCTATGACATCAAGGGGCATATATCTCACTATCCCCAGCAAAGCAGTGACAGACAAGTGGTTAAACTAGATAGACTTCTGTCTTTTTTTCACCCAGACTAACTATGTAACAAGGCCCTACTGTAAAATGTAACTTTCTGGATTGCATTCTTCCTAAAAGCCTATGGAGAAATCATAAATAGGATACAACACCACAATGCTTGTGTCCCCAACACTTTGATGGATTTTTGGTGATATACATGGTAATGGAACCAAGAATTCCACTAACGGCAGGAGTCTATAGTCATAGTAGGTTGGAGGTTGGGGATTTAATACTGGTGGTCCTGGCAGGAAATTAAACCCTTTGTCAATTTACCTAGAACTAATGTTTTTCTGTTGGAGAATTTCAGAAGCTCTTAATCCCTTGTATCTGGGGTGTGGTGATAGATCATGGACCAGAGGATCCAGAGGAACTGGCCGGGGTTTTCTGGTAAAGCTCAGAGCTTTCACCAGAAAAGAAAAGAGAGGGAGGTTTGAGAGCTCTTGTAGTGTAGTAGATTAATTCAGAAACAAGGATGCAGTGATTTCACATTAAAAGAAAGAAGTTCAAAAAGGCTGAGGTCACCCAGCTAAGGGGGAACACACAGGCTTCCTAGTGCGTGAGAGGAGAAGACCTGTCCCCACGCACAGTCAGTGTGGTTGCTCTCTGTGCCTCAAGCATTCCCATCCTGAGTGCTTTGTGGGGGTTCTCAGATGGGTGAACAAAATGGTAGAAAGAGTCAGGGCAAAAAGGGCCCTTACGTAGTTTTCGATTGGCAGAGGCACCCAATGTGGTTATTCAAAGGATGGTGCCTATCCTTTGAACAACTACATCGGGTGCCTCTGCCAATTGAACTACAAAAGGTCCCTTTTTGTGTTAACACTTTCTACCCTCTCAATCCCTTGGTCACCCTTACCTGGAAATTCCAACAAACTATCCTGAATAACAGCCTAAGTATAGCCTTTTCCACCCCTTCTAAATCACTAATGGCCAAAGAGACTGGGAGAGGATGAGGACGGGTTGCTTACCAAGAGACTTGCTCAGTATCTGCATGTCAGGACACCCTCAAAATTGGGGATTCTGGGGGAAATTAATAGAAAAACTAAGGTGATATGCAAGTTTTTGGAGATACTAGCTTCGGCACAACATCTGCATTATAAGTTCACTGTAAAGGTATCTAGTAGTTGACAAGTGCCAACAAGCAAACCTAGTAAATGTGGTAGGTGAGTGGTTAAACTGGAAATGAGCTTGTGAACTTTAATCTGTAAAGACTTAATTCTACAGCATCTTCTGCAAATGCTTGCAAGTGAAAGCATTGTGGTGGGTGTGAGAACTAATGAGGCAAAATGTCACTTTAATTAAAATCAACATTCTTTCAGAGGTGAATACAGTAAATATGATATGACTCTTCTTCTAATTAATGACAAGCTTGCCTTAAAACATAATGAGTATCCATTTGCTACACCGACAAACTTTTGTTTAGCTTGTTAAAACTAATTAAAAGGGAACACCAGAGAAGATCCAAAACTTAGGAATATTCAGTCCATTGGAGAGCCGTGTAAGAGTTTCTGAATTCTGGATAGAAATTAGGTAAAAATGCTCATACTTATTTGTGTTTGGGCTAATAGCAAACCAGCAGGGATAGCAATATGGACATTGTTTCATTAACAATGGCAGTATGACAAAAAAAAAAAATTGGAAGTGTGAATTTTACCAAACAGTACTGTCAGTAAAGATAGGCAGCCACATTATAGAGGGCCCTGTCCTCATGGATATGTGGCAGTGGCACTGGACACATACAACAGACACTGTCTAAAACAACCAATGCCACATGGGACCCTTTGGTACTTGTTTTGAGACTACAGCAGTGTGAATATGAGCATTTATGAAAAATTGTAAAACATAATAGCCCCTGGGATTTTAAGGGAGGTCAACATGCATTACATTTCACATGGCATATACTGGTATTTAAAATCAATCTATTATTACAAGCAACAATAAAAATAGATTCAAAACCAAGAAATTGCACCAACGCAGAATGTACACATTAGAGAAAGGAAGGAAATGTAGAGCATCTTAAACTCAACGTATTTCGTGAAACACAGTGCACTTCATCAGGAATTGGATGCTACCAACAGGGTGACTGAAGATCTTTAAATAAATCCACAATGTAAGAACAGAGAGGGAAAAAAGGGAAGGTGTGGCTTACCAATAATGTCTGTCCTGGGAGCTGCTTTCAAATAACACAGTCTCTTAGGGAACAGAGGGCACGGATGAAGAACTCAGGCACCTTGAACTGCAGGTCTAGCAAAGTCTCTATTTCCAAATGGAGAGTAGCCACTCGCAGCTGGGTACTTCAAGGCTGAACAGATCTCTAGCCAGAGATCATGGCAGTCGGCACGTTGACTCAGAACTTGAACGATCAACTAAGGGTGAACAGGAACCTCTTTCCACTGTACCTGGAACATTTCCCGTTTCCTCAATGGTACTGGAAAAGTGTGAATTTGTCAATGTCCTTCCCAACTCAGTAACCAGGCACTTCTCAGGATGCCACTTGCTGGCCCTCCTCCAAAGAGTCCTCCCCCAGTCAATTCCATGAGCTGTGGTGTCCCTCCAAGCCGAGAGCACACCCGGACACTGTGAATCCTCCCTCAGTTACTGCGACTCAGACCAGCAGGTTCTGAGACTTGGGAATAGATGGATCCCTACCCCAAACCAGGCAGGTCTATCAGGGGCCACTGGCAGGAACATGTTGCGGGATGTCGAACACCCCAGGACCCCTCACGGGGCTATCCTGGTGCTGGAACCAGAACAGACCACGCGGGTCTCAGAAACAACTCCAGAACCCCGAACACGTGACCCACACCCCCTTAAGTACCCCCTCCCAGACTCCTCAGTGGGCCCTGGCACTCCCACTGATTGGCTCCGAGAAGGCCGATACCTAAACATCCAACCAGACCTGGATCTGGCCTGTCATGTGCACCTCACCGTTTACATGACCAGGCAGAACTTCCAAACACAGCCTGGCCAGACTGGTGTTAAGACCTACCTACACAATTAACCCTCAGAACCTTTATTGTCCTGAGGCAAAAACTAAATTTACATGCGTGTGACATTTGATCCCAAATGTCATCCGCTACACTATAAAAAAGGAAAATAAAACACAATAGAAAACCATGAAAGGGAAAATAAGAACAAACATGCAAATCTGTGTGTCAAAATTACTGGGCAGATAATACCCCAAATGAGCTTAGAAAGAACACAAAACTAAAAGGGTAAAGAAATAGGTAAAATGAGCATCCCAAATATCTGTATAGGAGCAGTTGATTTGCAGAGGGGCAGTAAGGGCAGCGCTCTCAACTATTCTCATGCCCCCATCTATGACTGCCTACTAGCAGGTTCTCAGTTTCCAACAAAACCTGTAACATGTCAGCAGTCTCTGACCATCTTCTGTGGGATTACATATATAGATATTATGTGTGGCCCTTTGGGGCATGCAGGGGTTGCAATTGAGACCCCCTATACCTCATAAGTTGAATCTGCTCTATAAGAATACTGTCTTTACTGTCTGTATCTAGGAGGGAATTGTCCAAACTAGACTCTGTACGCTATACAATATTATTCATAGGTTAGTCACTGAATTGGAACTGCAGGGTCTTTAAGGTTAAACTCTCAGTGCAGCCTTTGCCTGTGGTGGTTGTAAAATGTGTGACTGCAGGTAAGGATCACAGTGCAACACATTTTCCTCTCTCCACCAGATAACTTTGTGAAAGGGACCTGGTCATCCCTTTATACATATAGTACATATTGTGACTCCAGGCTTCTACTTAAAGAGGAGCTCCATTCACCCTCAGAAAAAATACAAATACTGTAATTACTGAGTTTTAATATGAGGACACTTAACTGTCCAGGAATCCTGCAATGTCCTCACTGAAGACGGTTTTTGAATCGGTTTCGGGTGCAGGCGCCAGCAGCTATTATAAGGGAAACAGGAAGTTAATTTTGTTTTCTACTGCGCATTGCTAAGCTGTGCTGCGCCTTGTGAATGGTCCCATAGTCTTCGGAGACCTGTGATGTGTCCCAGAAGACTGCTGGGGAAGGAAGGGGGCCGAACATCTGCCTCAGTTTGCTACGGCAATCTGAGCTGAAAGTGGTTGCCTGTCAAAACCAGGTACCCGCTCCCCCCTCCCCCCTAAAAAAGTGCCAAATGTGGCAGTGGAGAGGGCGGGGAGGGGGCACACACTTTAAAGCGGAGCGCCATCCAAAAGGGGAAGCTCCTCTTTAAAGTGGTTCCAAAGCCTCAATAATTTTGCATTTCTTACATTAAAGTTAAAAAATGTTTAGGTAAAAGTATCGCCCCTTCACCACCCCAAAACGAGTCACCATTCCATCCAGGGCTGTGCCTTTCTTCAGTTATTTTCTCCCCTCACTTCCCATTCTCACAGACTTTCCTGAGACAGCGGGAGTCATAGGTTCTTGTTACTGTCAGTCAAATCATGTGATGAGGGAGTGGGGAGGCAGGGCTGAGCCACCCTGTTTATGTCTATGAACACAGGCAACACGACGCGGGATTGAGCTCGCAGGTGTGCCACAATAGAAGACAGCTTCCTATGGTGGCACATTAAGAAGAGGAGGAGCTAGGAGAGCTGGTGGGGCCAGGTGCCAGAAGAGCTGAGAAGAGGATGTTCTGGGTTTCTCTGTGAAATTCTATTTCACAGAGCAGGTAAGTTTGTTATTGAAAAAAAAAAGCCTTTACAATCACTATTTATTTATACTGCTTTCTTTTTATTGTATTTTCCTTTCTTTCCATACATATAAATACAGTGCCTCTCTAAAGGCTCATACAATTTAATCAAAGAAATACAGAAAGTGAACCCATTGTTGTTTGCCCAACCTCCTTCAACTGATGCAAGGAGCAATTTGTTATAAAGCATATCAGGAGATGATCCCTTGAACAGGGATGGCAAACCAAAATTTAAATGCTGCGCTTATGATGTTTCCTTTCCCACGGTTGGTGCTAATTCCCTTTTTATATCCCTCCCTCCCTGTTAGCCCCTCCCGCCTTCCCGTGCGTCCTAAACTTTTCAATCTATCACATTATTCGTTGTTTGTTTCAATAAAGATAGTGTATATTAATTTCCTACTCTCTACCACCTATCCTCCCACTCCAGTCCTCTCCATGCCCGCTTTACATCTCTCTCCTCCACTTTCTTTAAGAATAGTCTCCCTTCACCTCTATAGTGGGCATCCCATTTTATCCAGCCATGGCTTCCACATTTTTAAGAATTTATCCAATGTCTTCCGCCTTGTAAATACCACTTTTTCCCTCCATACATTAGCATCCATCACCCTCCCCCATTCTTCCATTGTGGGGGGCCTTACGGATTGCCAATTTTGAGCGATTATTGAAAAAAAGTACAACATCATCTCCCATAGACTTCAATAGGTTCTTTGGGGTTACAAATTCCCAACCAAGTTTGCTGGACCCTTGCCCAGTTTACTCATAATACCGCATATGCTAGACTTAAATACTAAAAAAAATATACTAAAAAAATAACTGTATTATGGAAGGGTTTCAAGTGCATCTGGGAGCTATAAAAACTTCATGTAGCTCAGGGATCATGAATTAATTTTCTCTTTCTCTTCATTGATAGTTTGTACTAAGGTTCTTTAAACTTTTCGGTACACATTGTATACTTTACAAATATTTGTGTGCTTAAAAATAAATTAATCAAATTGAAATTAATATGTTTTATTTGGATTAGTTATGCAGCATGAGTTGATCAGTAAAACAAAGCAAAGAAATTCCAAATAAACGTGAGCCCTGCAGAGTGTTCCCTCACATTAATGTCCCCCCTTTACATCATGGTCCCCATCAGAGTTCCCCCTTACATCAGGATCCTCAACATCAGTGCCCCCCCCCCCCCCCCCCATTAGAGTCTCCCCCTTGCATCGTCCCCTTGAGTCCTCACATCTGAGGGCAGCATGCCAAATTTGGCCCACAGACTGTAGTTTGGAGACCCATGGTTTATACAGTTGTAGAGTAGCTTGGCATCTAATGCAACATGCCTATTGCCTTCGACATTAGATTCCATTTTTAGTGTATAAAAAAATTAGTCACAAGTGGTGTAGCTTTTGCACAATGACTTCACCATTCACTTTGTTCTGTTATTACGTATGTATTTTTCATTTTCTCTGTACCTTTAAATATAGAAGGAAGTATTTCTTTAATTCAACTCCACGATGAGTTCTTTTTTTAGAAACACTGATTCACACAAGAATTGATCTCCCTTATAAAGATCAATATGATATTATAACTGATGGCTTCACATCTCTGTGTCAGCCTGTTTAGAAAATCCGCTGTGGTTTTCGTATTGTTACTCTAGATAGACTACTGTGGATCATAAAATAAGTTTGTGAAATGTTAGCACTGCATACAAAAATGAACTAAAACAAGTAATACGAGTACACTATCTAGGGCCATTTTTAGCATTTCATGATAGAAGCGCATTAATTATATGCCTTTTCATGAAGGTGCCACTAAATATGTTAAGAAATGAATATACAACTTAGTGGTAATTAAAACCATGATCTCTACTTGAAGGAAGCAACCACAGTTGAGTTCTATAGCCTGAAAATAAGAATAGGTGAGTGCATAATACTTGACCATTGGAGAGTCTTGTGACTCCTATAGGCAGAAACTACACTATGGGGTTTAGTGCTTTTGCTCCAGAGGTTAGTAAATGAGGTAAATGAGCTTTACTTTGCAAAGAATATCCAACCATGCAAGGAAAAAAAAAAAACAGCATTTTTGCACTTGCACATCATTGGATGATGAAGTCAGCAGAGCTCCTCATTTATGAAGCTCTGGAGCAACAGCAAAGTGCACAGTCTATTTGCCTTTAGTAAAGCAACCCCTATGGCAGTACTACTGCTCCAAAAGTGGGACTAGACAAAAATAAATAAAATCTAGAGAGGTATTTATTTGCTAACTCTATGTGCTAATTGTAACAGTCACCAAATTGATGCTAACATGCAAATCAAATACCTTTACATTTTTGCTTGCGTGAATGAATGAATGAAATACTTGTATAGCGCACAATGCGAACTGAATCGCCCCTAGGTGCTCAATATATTTACATAATAAGCATTCCCAAAAAACAGGGTTCTTCTCAATGACAAATGTTGAACACAGCATTTGTGGTCAATGTTTGCGGTACCTCTTTCTATCCCCCATTTGGTTTCAAAGTGCTTTTTTAGTTGGGTGAATTTGGCACCTACCATAGTGCATGTAAAGTGTACCCAAACTATTGCATGGGGAAGTTTAGCTGCATATCGTCAAAGCACACAAAATATGATTGTATGTATTTGAACAGTTTTCATACACAAATACAACATCATGTAATGTACTGTTGACCCTTTAAATCAGTGGCTGTCCACTTAGAAGCTAAGGGGGCCTCAAATACTTACTAATACTTTTTTGTGCCTCTGTATGCCACCAGAATAAAATTAAAACAAAACAATCCAAATGAATTTGAAGTGCAGACTTTCAGCTTTAATTCAAGGGGTTGAACATAAATATCAAGTAGTTTCATAGTAGTTTCATAGTTAGTAAGGTTGAATAAAGACACCAGTCCATCCAGTTCAACTTGAGTGAGTTTCTACCCCTATTCTTGTACATTGCACACTCACATTGGTCCCTACCCTTAAGAGGCCCACAATCCAAGTCCCCATTCATATACTAGGGCCAATTTTGGACAGAAGCCAATTAACCTACCTGCATGTCTTTGGTACAAATTTTAGGAACTGCAACCATTTTTATACGCAGTTCCCCCATTTTCAGGGACTCAAATGTAATTGGACAAATGAATATAATCATAAATAAAATGTTCATTATTAATATTTTGTTGAGAATACTTTACTGGCAATGATTACCTGAAGTCTGGGACCCATGGACATTACCAAAGACTGGGTTTCTTCCTCTCTGATGCTTTGCCAGGCTCTAACTGCAGCTGCCTTCAGTTGTTCTTTGTGGGTCTTTCTGCCTTTAGTTTGCCTTCAGCAAGTGAAAAGCATACTTAATTGGGTTGAGATCAGGTGATTTACTCGGCTATTGCAGAATTTTCCACTTCTTTTCCTTCAAAAGCACCTGGGTTGCTTTTGCAGTGTGTTTTGGATCCTTTTACATCTGTACTGTGAAGTGCCATCGAATCAACTTTGCTGAATCCGGGCTGACAGTATATCTCTAAACACTGCAGAATTCAACCGGCTGCTTCTGTCTTCTGTGGTATCATCAATAAACACCAATGACCCAGGTAAATACATGGGTGGCCCAGCAGGACACCTTTTTTCTAACAATGCTCACACCGTGTCCGGTGATAGAAAAGCAGTGTAGCTTTTTTAATGGGGGATCAGACCCCCCAGCCCAGTCCACCCCTGTCCGGGACAAAGCCTATTTTCCGGGATTCTGCCAAGGACAGGCTCAGACAAGGACATGGGTCTGAATTCCATTAATGTCCCGGGCAAATCAGGACTTTTGGCAACTATGCAATGCTATTAACCCACACTGCTGGGGTCCAAGGGCCACACATCATAAACCAAAGGGCCACAGGTTTGGCACCAGGGCTTTAAATAATCTTTCTAAAAACAGTATATTAAAAGCAGTTAAAAGTATATGTGTCACACCCTCTAGCGTGCTACTAGAATAGTGCAGGCTAATCTATTGACTTATGGTAAAATGAGTCTGAATCTGGGTCAGGGTTTACTCCAGGTCCAGCTTGATGAGTCACAGAGGCAAGTCTCTGGTGCCTCCCCCTGGTTCTTGAAGTTTGGAGAAACTTCTAGAAGTTAGTGGCCATGAGGGTTGATCTGCATACTTAGGGGAACCTGGCCAAACCCCAGGTGTACTGTCCTGGCAGGGTGGCTAGGCCAGCTCTTAAATATGGATGAGTTGTGCTATCAGAGGAGCCAGGTGGAAGGTGGAGTGCTGATGAGGTCGTTGGTGGCCTAGGAGGGGTCTCCTAGGTCTAGGGGCAATCCCAGTCTCCAGGCTGGGCTTGGGCTCAGGAAGATCCATTCAGCAGAGCGGTTTGACTTGGAAGCAGTGGGAGTAAGAGGGATAGAGTGAGTACATCAGTACACCTAGGGAGACTGCCACATGTAGCAAGCTTTCTAAAAGAACAGCACTGTTCTTAACCCTTTATTGCATCACCTTGGGAGATCTTCAGTGCAGCCGCCAGGAGGGCTGGTATTACCTGCAAGCAGTGGAGCTGGAAGCAGATCTACATTAGGAGAGGATACACTCCTACATGCAGTTTCCCTCACCTTTATGCTATTTCCAAGAGGGGCTAAGAGCTCCTAGTCTGTAATGGACGTTTGCCACCAATCCACAAAAAGACTGTGTGTACAGGAAGGAAAGCAGTCCTGGATCTTTTGTACAGAAGAAGGAAGTTGTCCCCTGTTGTTCTTTGAGTAAAGTTGGGCATCCCATAAATCCCTTCACCCCATCCATGTTGTTACCCCAAATAAAATATCAAAACACAGCCCAGGGACTGCCTGCTTGTGTTGGGGGTATTGCTACATATTTACTAACAAATGGATCGTCTATGGTGCTAGAGTTCTGTTGTAGTTATATATTGTATATAGTGTAATATAAACTATTTATAATTGTCAGCAACACTTAACATTGCAAGCAATGCAGTGTATAATGTACAAATGTACTGTTGTATGAGCCCTTGGGGATTCTGAATCTATGTCCCAAGTCTCTTATGGGAAAGTATAGAGTATTTCTAGTAAGTGCACTGCTATAATTGCAGTGTGTGGTGTTTTTGTAATTTTTATATTGTTTTTTTACATGGCTCTTATATTTCTTGTTGTTAAAGTGTTTGTAAAGACATCATTTTTGTAAAGCTTTGGATAGAATGGGGAAGGGTTAGACACCATGTCACATTTTGCTGTCTGTGTGCCCATTGCAGAGAGTCACTCCTCTATTTGTCTTGGTGACCATTGTCACCTAAGACATTAAGTAAAAGGGAGGTATGAGTAAGGCCGCGTACACACGCGGGGACTGTTCGCTGAAACTGTCCGCTGAAACCAAGTTTCAGCGGACAGTCCGCTCGTGTGTGGGCTTTCAGCGGACAGTTTCAGCGAACAGTCCGCTGAACAAGGTTTTTCGGAAATTCCGAAAAACTGTCCGCTGAAACCTTGTTTCAGCGGACAGTCCCCGCGTGTGTAGGCTTGTTCGTCAAACAAAGTTGCGCGCATGCTCAGAAAGGATTTTCACGCCGAAAGTTATAATGCAGTGTATAGGACGTCGTATTTTTCGTCCCGTCGTACGTGCCGTTCACGTCATCGCGCACGGTTTCAGCAAACTGTTCGTCCGTCGTGTGTGGCCATGTCCGTCCATGCTAATTTTGAGCGGACTGTTTGCCGAAACTGTTTGACGGACAAAGTTGGGCGAACAGTCCCCGCGTGTGTACGCGGCCTTAGGCTCCATGCACACTAGACTTAAAAAATTTTAATTCTACAGGCGTTTGATGTTTTTTTCTCCTGCTTCTAGAAGCACTTCTATTGTGTTCTATGTGTCTTTCACATTATGACTACTACAGGCGTTTTCTGTCAGGGACGTTCAGAGGCAGGAAAAAAACGTTTTCTGGAAAAGTTTAGGAGCTGTAAAAACGTCAGTCTCTCCTAAACTCCTCTTATCTCGTCTGAACGTCAAGTTTCAACGATTTTTTTGTAAAAAAAAAAAGGTGTTGTCACTGAACATCATTTCCTGGCTTTTGCAGAGGGGCAAATAGTGTAAAAAACTTCTATATAAGAAATGCTCTTATACTCTCATAGACTTGCCTAAACTTTGCACAATATGCTTTGTGTCTTTTATTAGGGATGAGCTTCGTGTTCGAGTCGAACGTACGTTCGACTCGAACATTGGCTGTTCGTCCGTTCGGCGAAATCCGAACATTTTGGTCCGTTCGTGTCAAATTCGCATGGCGCTCACGGCCCACAATGCACTGCGATGGCGCAGTGCATTGCTGGCTCATGATTGGCCAAGCATGCACTGTGACCCCGCATGCTTGGCCAATCGCAGCGCCAGCAGCGAGGAGAGCCATGATTGGCCACAGGCAGGATGCCTGTGGCCAATCATAGCTCAGGCTGTGTAGTGCACGCCCCACACTATATAAGGCTGCCATTGCGGCGGCCTCGTGTAGTGTGTTGGCGTCTGAAGCAGTGGGTGTTCTGTGTACCTTCAACACAGTACACACCGATCGTTTTCGGACGATTTTCTATCTTGCTGTTGTGTAGTGGTTAGTGTCTGTGTGCCCTGACCGCAGTATACACCGCTATATTCACCTCACCTATATAGCTAGTGATCTATATTTTATAATAGAGCTTGCAGTCAGTAGTGTTAGGAATAGTGCGTGCTGTCTGCGTGCTCTGTACCCAGTACATACCGCTATATCCACCTACATAGCTGTTCTCTATTTGAGCCCACTTGCCATCTGCAGGAGTTATTGGAAGTTGTGTGTGCCTCCAGCACAGCACAGTATACATCTGTATATACCCCTTTATCTCTGGTGTTCTCTGGTTATTGTCTGCGTGCCCTGACCGCAGTATACACCGCTATATTCACCTCACCTATATAGCTAGTAGTAGTGATCTATCTTTTATAATAGAGCTTGCAGTCAGTAGTGTTAGGAGATAGTGCGTGCTGTCTGCGTGCTCTGTACCCAGTAGTGTTAGGAGATAGTGCATGCTGTCTGCGTGCTCTGTACCCAGTACATACCGCTATATCCACCTACATAGCTGTTCTCTATTTGAGCCCACTTGCCATCTGCAGGAGTTATTGGAAGTTGTGTGTGCCTCCAGCCCCAGGCCCAATTTTTCTGCCCCTGTTTAACAGGGGCGTTTAAGTACAATTTTTGATGCAATGCTTTGCAGCAGGGCTAATTCCTGCAATAAAACTAGAGTATATGGCAGAGGTTGCAGTGTGGTGGCACCAGCAGCAGTGCCTAAGGCCCAATTTTTCTGCCCCTGTTTAACAGGGACATGTAATTACAATTCTTGATATAATATTTCACAGGAGGGCCCCTTCCTGTGCCCACCCAGAGTAACGGTGAGGACTTATAGTGTTGTGGCACCAGCACCACAACCACCAAAGGTCAATTTTTCTACCACTGTTCAACAATGGCATGTAATTACAATTCTTGATATAATCGTTCACAGCAGGGCGCTCCAGCGCTCACCAAGAGTCACTTTGAGGGCTTACAATGTTGTGGCAAAACCAACACCTTGTTCCGCCATTTCTGCAGAGCATATAGGGCAGGCCCCTACTTTCAAACATCCAATTTACAAACATCTCCTACTTGCAAACGGAAGGAGACAACAGCAAGTGAGATGAAAAAAGATGGACGACAAAACAAATTATACAGGGGTGATAACCCTTCCCTATGTTTTCCAAAAAGCTTAAAAATAGTTTTTTTGACTGGAGTTACACTTTAAAAATGTACCAGTTGAATATTACAAACAGATTCAACTTAACACAACAAACCTACACAGTCCCTGTCTTGTTTGCACCGCCTGTATACTGCTGTTCTGAGTATATAGGGCCTGGGGGCCACACGCATTTCCTTTTTTTAATATAGGTACGGGGTTCCCCTTAATATGCGTACAAGACCCAAATAGGCTGGTAATGGGCAGGGAGGGCTACCCATGCCATTTTTCTCAATGATTTTCAACCATATTGCAGGAACCAGATATAACATTAAAACCGCAAGCAGTTTTAAATGGTGTTATTTCCGTTAAATGTCATTTTGTGCAGGGACTGTTCTAAACACGGGAAACACGTGGCACTTCACATGCATACTACAGACACCCCACAGGCACCATATTTAAAGGAATATTTCACTTTTTTTTCCCACTTTAAAATCAGTGCTCCCGCCAAAACGGCCATTTTTAAAACTTTTTTTTGCATTGACCCATGTCCCCTGGGGCAGGAGCCAGGTCCCCAAACCCTTTTTAGGACAGTATCTTGCATATTAGCCGTTTAAAATTAGCACTTTTCATTTCGAACGTTCGAGTTCCATAGACTTCAATGGGGTTCTAACGTTCGTTCGAATTTGGGGTCCGTTCGAAAGTTCTGGTGCGAACCGAACCGGGGGGTGTTCGGCTCATCCCTATCTTTTATGCCACGTTTTTAAGCTAAAAATGTTGACATTTTTTCTGCGCCTAGTGTGCATGGAACCTAAACCTTTCAGTGAGTATACCTGTTTTGGTGTCAACTGACCAAGAAGGGAATTCCACACACTAGAACGAGTTCTCACTGACATTTATATTATGTCCATTGTTTTTCGTATTATCCAGAGAACCTACCTGCAAGAATGTCTTGTACATTACTTTAGCAGGCTGTATTGTTTATTGAACTTGCACTGCTACTTTTAGCATGTGTATATATGTTCATTATAAATTAGCTGCACCACATAGAACTACTGATTACTCCATTTCCACATTCTAATTCTGATATCCTTGGCTGACATCCCTCTGTAATGCTGGCTTGGATGTTGATAACATTTGCGCTGTGCCTTGTGCAGTGTGGTGTATTAATGTGTCCCCAATTTCTCCTGGAAAAGTCTGGTCATCTTACATTAGTGGCATGTCTTAGGACTGGGGTTTAACTCTTCTGCAAATATAAATACTATAGTGAGAACACATAAATACTGAAGAGGGCTCATTTTGCTCCAATGTTTTAGCTTGGATGAGCTTCCTGTGATGTTTCCTCAAGGGAGCAATAAATCACTGATGCTTTTGTGATGAGATTGTTTGTAAAATTGTGCGTTCGTGGGGTATAAATAATCTCTCTTTGAAGATGTCTCTGCCTAATGATGCACTGGGAGTAGATTGTAAACAGCACAGCAACCCTGTGCATTATCCTTCCTGTGTATTTTGTTTGGATAGTTTAAAAAAAAAACTGTTGATGGGCCAAGTTTAATCATGGTAAAGAAGAAAAATATACCTTTATATTCCTAACACTTGTCACCAAGCAAGCTATATGTCCTCCAGCACCTTAAAGTGGAGATTAAAAGAGATCAGGCAAACAAGGCCAAAAATATCCTTTGTGAATAAAACATCTTGGTCTACAACAAAATTAGGCTTTTCCACAGCTTGGTCAATTGCGTCCATTCATTTTCATCACTTGCTTTCTTCTCAGGAGCCAAAAAGGCTCTACAACATGCACAGATAAACTTTGGGAAGTAGTTGCCATACCTGCTCCAAGGTCATCTGCCCTACATATTGGTTTCTGAAGCTGCTAAACATGATTACAATCCAATGGTGAGGCTTTTTACTGATGACAGATTTACTTTAACCACTTAAGGACCACCTCACGCCGATATACGTCGGCAGAATGGGCGGCTGGACACAAGCACGTACATGTACGTTGCTTTTTAAGTGCCCAGCCGTGGGTCGGGAGCATGCCGCCGGCGGCGAGCTCCCGACCCGGTCCTTTTCTCCGTGACCGTGGCCGCAGGACCAGCAGACCCGATCGCCGCTGTTGTCCCACGTTCGGGTCACAGAGCTGAAGAACGAGGAGAGGTCTGTGTAAACAAACCTCTCCCCATGCTTCCGTGTGACTGTCACCGATCGTCTGTTCCCTTTTATAGGGGAGGACGATCAGTGACGCCACATGCCAGGCCACGCCCCCCCTACAATAAAAAAAAACACATAACTTCATACATAACCCCTACACTGCACCCTAGTGGTGAACTCCTTCACTGCCAGTGTCATTTACACAGGAATTAGTGCATTTAAATAGCACTGATTGCTGTATAAATGACAATGGTTCCAAAAATGTGTCAAAAATGTCCTATGTGTCCGCCATAATATCGCAGTCACAATAAAAATCGCTGATCGCTGCCATTACTAGTAAAAAAAAAAATTAATAAAAATGCTATAAAACGATCCCCTATTTTGTAAACGCTATAAGTTTTGCGCAAACCAATCAATAATCGCTAATTGCATTTTTTGTTTTTTTTTACCAAAAATATGTAGAAGAATACGTATCAGCCTAAACTGAGGAAAAATAAAATGTTTTTATATATTTTTTGGGTATATTTATTATAGCAAAAAGTAAAAAATATTGAATTTTTTTCAAAATTGTCCCTCTATTTTTGTTTATAGCGCAAAAAATAAAAACCGCAGAGGTGATCAAATACCACCAAAAAAAAGCTCTATTTGTGGGGAAAAAAGGACGCCAATTTTGTTTGGGAGCCCTGTCGCACGGCCATGCAATTGCCAGTTAAAGTGACGCAGTACCAAATCGCAAAAAGGGGCTTGGTCCTTTACTGCAAATTGGTCCGGAGCTTAAGTGGTTAAGCGCTAGTTTACACTTGTTTGAAAACAAGACTTTGGGCATGCTTTGTTAAAGCTCTCTGAACGCCATTCAAAGCTCCTAAATAAAATGGTTAGCTTACTGTTCATACCTGCTATTGCTTTGTGCTTCAATGAGGCTTTGGTGGGGCTTTGTGGGGCTTCAATGAGGCTTTAGTGGGGCTTCAGTGGGGCTTCTATAGTGCCATAGACTTCTATAGAGGCTTTGAAGATGCTTTGAAGCACCACTGAAGCAACATGGGGTATAATTTTTGAAGCAAAGCAAAAGCAGGTGTAAACAAGACTGTAAGCGAGAGATCTTTAACAAAGCCTGTCGGAAGCCTTGTTGAGGCTTAAGCGAGTGTAAATGAGCCCTAAATGAACTGCAGAAACATAAGCAAAAGAGGGTGCACTGGCCATATGACATTAATTATAATCTTCGTAAGCTGTGTCCCCAAACTATGTGGAAATGACAGCATATCAAGCTGCTAATCTGTAGCATGGTAGTTTGTCAGACTCAGCATGCTCCCAAGCTAAGGAGAACTCCAACGGGATCCTAGATCGCTAACATGTTTTAAGGACTAAACCCTCTTCTTCAGAGCCAAACCTCTGACATCTTGGTACTAAGGAAGAGGGTTTAGCCCTTGTTTTAGCAAACTAGTATCCCAGTTTCCTTAGCTTGGAAGCACGATGAGTCTGATGAACTACCCTCCTACGGATCAGTAGCTTGTGTATGCTGTCATTTCTGCATTGTTTGTGAGTACATATTATGAAGATCTTTATTAAAGAAAGGTATATGGGATAATGCACTAGGCTGGTGCACCCTCTTTTGCTTGTGTTTTTGCAGATACTATTTGGAACAACCCTTGTTCTTAGAGGGTAGCAAGGTCTGAATTGTCTATGAAGACTTGTTACTAGACCACCACACTCATGTGCAGGAGGTGTTATTATACTGTGTTACTTTAAAGGAAACTTGTACTTGAATGAAATATAGAGGCTGCCTTTCCAAAACTCCTAAAAAATGTGTTGCCTGGTTGTTTCTGGTTTATGTACTTTCAAACTTACTGACCCTGAAAAAGTAAATGTATTACAGCAGCATTTTTCTAACTTTTTACCCTACAAGAACCCTTGCAATAATTTTAGGCTGCTTGGGAAAGCCCTGCCTAAGTTTATCTAGAACATCCAGTATATTAGTGTGATCAGTGTGAGAGGTGCCCTCTTAGATTAGTGCTCAGTGGCAGAAGGTTATATTTACCATGAAGGTAGAAGGAAAAAAGGCACTCTTATGTTGGTGGCCAGAGGTACCTCCTTGAATTGATGGTTAATGGGAAAAATACCCCATCAAAAGCAGTTAAAAAGGTATCAGTCAAAATGTATTTGAGTGTGAAGAGCAGAGGCCCCACCAGTCCCAGATTTCTGGCCTTGCAGAGTGACATCAGCCCTGATGTTACAGTATGCAGGTGCATTCTGGTGAGAAATCAGTCTGACACTGTTCAAGGATCCCCTGGAAACCACCGGTTAGATTAGAAATGTTGAGTGAACTGCATACCTGTTTTTGGTCAGTGCTTAAAATGTTGACTGGATCAGCTTGATAGATATCTAGTCTTTTCAGGAGGATGGTCAGCTCTTGCAGCTAACATATTTTTTTTCCAATGGTTGAAAAAAAAAAGTATACAAAGCGTAGAGACTTTGAAACATGAGTACACTCGTCTCCCTTGCATAGAAAAAAGAAAAGAAACCGCAAACAATATGTGGTGTTTGTGGCAAATTCGAAAGCTGCCGAAACACCATTAAAGTCTATTGGACACTAACATGAGAAATCAAAAGTGCTAATTTTACAGGCTTATATGCTAGCTATCATCATAAAAAGTGTTTGGGGACCTGGGTCCTGCCCCAGGGGACATGTATCAATGCACTTATTTTTTTTAAAACAGCCGTTTTTTCAGGAGCAGTGATTATTTTAATGCTTAAAGTGAAACAACAAAAATGAAATATTCTGGGTGACCCCACCCCACCCCCCGCCACAGCAGGGAAGCCATGGGGAAGCCCCTGTGCATCAGAGGGGGGCCGGGTCACCCAGTTAAGTCATCGGGTGGCCCTGCCCTCAGTTATACAAGATCTGTCACAGCAAAGGCGTGTCAGATGGCAGGAACCTCTTATGGAGGCGGGTCGGTTGCGGTCTGGTATGGATTTGGGTGGGGGACCCCACGCCATTTTATTTCAAAATTTGGCACAGGGTTCCCCTCAATTTCCATATTGGACCTGAAGGGCCTAGTGTGGATTTCAGATGGACCCCCATGCAATTTTTTTTTTCAAATTTTGATTCGAGGTTCCCATTATTATTCATGCCAGACCCAAAGGGCCTGGTAATGGAGGGGGGAGGGGGATCCCATGCTCTTTTTTTCAATTATCTGCATCTATATTGCCAAGACCCGACAATTCATTACAGCCATGATCGGTTTTAAATGACAATTTTTCTAAAAATGGGAAAAATGCGCCACTTTACAGGCAAACTATAGACACCCCCCAGGCACGATATTTTCATTTCATTTTTATTGTTTCACTTTAGGCATTAAAAAAAAATACTCCCGAAAAAACTGCCATTTAAAAAAAACTTTGTGGAATTAATACATGTCCCCCGTGGCAGGACCCAGGTCCCCAAACACTTTTCATGACAATAACTGGCATATAAGCCTTTACAATTAGCACTTCTGATTTTCACATTTGTGTCCCATAGACTTTAGTGGTGTTCAAACAAATTGTTTGCCTGTTCGCATGTTCTGCTGCGAACCCAATAGGAGGGTGTTCAGCTCATCTCTAGTCTGTATGCATGAAATTTAATTTCCAATCCAATGTGTGACTCTGAGATAAAGCAAAGATGCCCAAATTGGGCTTACGGGAAAGAGTTTGAGGTGCTATGTTGGATGGAAGATGGAAAAAGAAGGGTGATAAAGGATGAAGAGAAAGAAAAAAGTAAAATAAAGAAACCATCCAATCTTTAATAAAGGTAATGCTAACATTAGACATTACCCAAAAGATAGGAGATGCATGGATCCTGAACCTTTTTGAACAATTTTACTTTGTCGTTAAGAAAATATTTAATTTATCATGATCCAAGATAGCTTAGCTTTGACCATATGAAGCGGGATAATACCCAACTTCCAGGATCGTGCAATGGTAATTTGTGTCACTATAAATGTAAAGGAAATTTCTTAAATGGGTTGTAAAGGTTCAGTTTTTTTTTTTTAAATAAAAATAACAAGCATGTTATACTTACTTGATCTGTGCAAAGGTTTTTCCTCCACTTCTGGGTGCCCCGCCAGTGCTCCAGGCTTCTTCTCTTCCCTAGGTGCCACCACGGAAAGCCGCTTTCCCTGGGGGCACCTATGGGGGTGTACTCCCGAGTCCTGCTTTTGCGTCAATTGACACAGACAACAGGACTCGTTACCACCCCGTGTCACTGGATTTGATAGATAGCAGCGGGAGCCAATGGCTCCCGCTGCTATCAATCTGTCCAATGAGATGAGAGCCAGCAGATGGAACCGCTGGGCTTGTGCACGGTGCTGGAACAAATGGGCTCAGGTAAGGAAAAGGGGGGGGGGGGTGCTGCAGCAAAGGTTTTTCACCTTAGTGCATTAGAAAGAAAAACTTTGAGACTTTACAATCCCTTTAAGGTTCGCTTGGGTTAAGGAATTGATAAAATTATATGCGTCCTATAACGCTTTACTTTCGGACGCGTCCACCAGACATAATCAAGTTTGCCCTCCTTATTGCAGCCTCAGAAGCACAATACAGAGGCTCCTGGAATAAAGGAGGCCAGTCCAGTCAGGACCATGAATCATCAAAATAATATTTTATAGTCAGCTTAAATGATAGACGTATTTATACAAGATTTTGAAGTGCAGCTTGCTCTCTTATACCATTTCAACCATGGTTAAAGTTATATTAAAGGCAGATTTTTATGCTTAAAAAAATAACAAACATGTTATGTTATACTTACCTGCAATGGATTTGCCCTGATCCTCCTCTTCCCAGTTCCCCTGCTGGTGCTCCTGGCCCCTCCCTCCTGCTGAGTGAGGCAGCTTGCTATGGGGGGCACTCGAGCAGGCTCGCTTCCAAGTCACTGCTCTGTGTTCATTCACACATGTAGCATGGCTCGGCCCTGCCCCTGCTCTCTCCTCATTGGCTCACTGGCTGTGATTGCCAATGACCCCCGCTCTTGTCACAGCTAACTAGGAGGAAGAGACCTGGGATAGCCACAGCTCTTGTGCACATCGCTGGTTTGAGATGGGGTTCAGGTAAATATTAGGGGGGCTACTGCACACAAGAGGTTTTTTTTACCTTGAGCCTTTACAATCACTTTAAGTCACTTTCCCATTTTGCTATATACAGCAATTTAGTAGGTATAGACATGAATGCAGACTACAATGCTGAAATCTGGCCAGAGCAAGCCTACATATTCTTAGTACTCATTTCCATTTAATAGCTGGTCTTTTTTTTAACAGATAGATATTTTTTAATATGTATGTATTATGTGTATATATGTACATATTACACACACATTACTGTCTCTTCATATACATACACATTCTCACTCTCTTCATATACATACACGCACGTTGAAACAGAGTAACAGTGTCATTTTAATAATGTAGATAATGAATTCACACTTACCCCATCCCTGCTTTAGCCATCAATCTCTGACTGGGAAGACATCACATATATACACTGCAATTAAGCAGAGCCCAGGTTCCTTCTCAATAATGCAAAATACAAATAGGCAAAAGCCAGTAGGGAGCCAGTGAAGAGTACAGATCCCTCCGGTCTTATATGTAAGATGTAAATTACATTATGTTCCTTGATTAATAATGTAATATCTGTACATCCCTCAATAGGACAATAGAAACAATTAGAAAACATATAAGCCCCTGTACACACGGTCGGAGATTTCGACAACCAAATCCGTCGGATTTTGTCCATCGGATCTTGTCTGAAACTGTTACATACACACGGTCGGACAAAGTTGTCGAAAAATCCGATCTTTCAGAACGTGATGACGTAATTTCGTTACGATGGGACTACATTCAGGCTAGTAGCCAATAGCTTTGATGTAGGAATTTGATCTGAGCATGCGTGGCACTTGGTCCGATCAAAATTCTCTACACATGATCGGAGTATGTCCGACCGGTCCAGTTGGTCGGGAAATATTTCCAATAAGTTGGAAAATTGGGTCCGACGGATATTCTGACGGAATCAGTCCGATGCATATCACACACAGTCGGATTACCCGACAACACAGTCTGATAGGACACATTCCGATGGATTCTCCGACCGTGTGTACAAGGGCTTAGACTCATTTTTACGGCATTTTGTATACTGGATCCAATTTAAAAGAACAGTAGAGAGGAGCGCTATTCAAATAAATTTTTTACATTTTCAGTGGAATTGGAAGGGTCTCCACTAAAATCCAGAGCACTGCCAGCAAGATCTTCCCCAACCCAAATCAATCAAAAAAAGGTTGGGAGCTTCAGCCAAATTTCTTGTGTCATTGGTCTAAAACCTTTACATATAGTCCTGTGGAGACTCTGCTAGATGGCTCCTGCAATGACAACAAGCAATTCTCCTGATATCTTTTCTGCCTCAAACTTCCTATACGAGTGTAGGGAAATCATCATGCTGGGGTCCTGGATAGGGCGTAAGAACCACCATACAACCCTACTTACTGCAGCCTCTTTACTGAAAGTCTAAAAGATAGGCACTGTTTCTTTTGTGCATGCATACCACAATCTATTTATTCCTGAAGAAAGGTTAGGAATGAATGGAGGTGAGGTGCGCTAGACGCTACCTAGGAAACCACACAGTGAAGAAGATTTCAAAGGAATGTGGATATGTATGTGTAATGCCAGGTACACCCAATCGGACTTTCCGACGGGAAATGTTGGATGTGAGCTTGTTGGCTGAAAGTCCAACCATGTGTATGCTCCATCGAACATTTGTTGGCAGACTTTCTGCTAACAAATGTTGGCTAGCAGGTTCTCCAATTTTTTGCCAACAAAACTTTGTTGCCAGACTTTCCGATCGTGTGTACACAAGTCCGTCGCACAAAAGTTCATGCATGCGAGTCGGAAGCGCTCGGTCTTGCAAAACTAGCATTCGTAATGGAGATTTTACATGACTATTGAACTTTCTTTTTATTGGCTCGCCGTACGTCTTATACGTCATTATGTTCGTAATTGTTGGCCAACATTTGTGTGACCATGTGTATGCAAGACAAGTTGGAGCCAACAACCTTTGAACAAAATTCCACGGTTTTGTTGTCGGAATGTCCGATCATGTCTACGGGACATAAGACTTTGAAAGGGGGAAGGCTAGGGGAGCTTTGATATGCACAGGATAACTGCAAGGTAAGTACCCTTACCCTTTACCCGTCTGCAGAATCGGACCATAGCGGAGATGGACGATATCGGGTGTCTGCGGATGTTTATCCACAGACACCCGCTATCTCATAGGGATGCATGTATGTCCGTATTTCATCCACAAATGGATGGATGAAATACGGACATACGGTCCTCATGTGTGAAAGGGGCCTAAGACCGAAATCTGACAAAGTGGTTGATTGAGGCCACTGGCGTGAGTTGATTTTAGGCATTATGGCTTGTTCAATAGGGCAGTGCAGAGAAATGATTCAAAGGGCAAGAACGACCAAACCAAAGAGCAACCAAACAGATTGGATTGGTCACTGTGAGCTATTTTCCCTACTACATTGCCCTTTGACTGTTGGACTGACCCCTCTCTGTGGATTTAAACCAATAAGGGGCTGTTCTAAAGCTATTAAAAATGTTATTGGTTTAGCCAATGGAAAGAACCTGTGGCTTAGACTGCTCCCCTGCCTCTCCTTAAGTAAAAAAATGGCCGCTTTTTAAAATGGGACTTATCTGATGGTCAATTGTCAACCACATCTATCTTTTCTTTTACCTTTAAGGGGAGCCAGTCATTAAAATATTTTGATATTGCTATGTTTTTAGTGCAGGCACTCAAGGTACGTGCATATATCTGTGAATGTATTCAGAACAACTTAAGTGCAATCTGCAATCCCTCAGTTAGAAGAAGGGTGTTGACTTAACTCCCACCTAAAAGCTTTGTCTCTCTCAGCGGGCAACGAAAACAATCAAATCAGAGGGTATTCAAAGTTTAATTGCTAAGTGTAGTCAGCTTTGGGGGATCCCAAGCCTCACTGAAAGGGCTTTAGTTACAATTAAAAGTATGTACATGCTTTTTTTAAATGCTGGGTTTAGGATGTAGTACAGGTAAAGTATTTTTATAAAAAGATAATTTTGATATAGAAAAAAAATATGCTTTACTTATGTTCAAATAGCATTATTAGGTGCTATACGATATGTAAAAGAAACAATCCTTTGATTAGCAAGTTTTCTTGCTAGATCGTCTTTTACCTTTGGATGTCATAGAACAGTCTTGAACCTGAGTGTTAAAACGTCCCTTGGGTGAGTTGTTGTTCAGTCATGGACAGACAATTGGTAGTATTTTACAGAGGAACATTTCACATCTGTGCACGCACAGGTTTTCCCAGCACATTTGAATTTGTGCAGCTTTTCCCTATGTACTGTATGTTCAAAGATGGCTATTATAGAAGGCTTGAACTTTTACCATCTTTGCACATGAATGGGAAATCTCCTGCTAATGTGCAGATGGGCCAAAGGGCTTGCTGGGACCCGAAGTCTGCATTTGCCTGAATGGGGTGGAATGAGCCACTAAAAAGGAAAGGAAGTTCCTATTTTATAATGTTCATATGTTTTAGGAAATTCTACAAGGCAAATGTCCAACATTGGCGTTCAAAAAAGCATCCCTTTTGATAAAGACATCAGATCTCAGTTTAATGATTGACTTTTAGGGATCGTCCTATGTTAATGTCGCCTAATCTTTTCTTATACTTTGTAAATTAGGCCAGCCATAGACAGTTCAAATCTCCGCCAGTTCAGCAGGGACCAGCTGAGATTTGAACCATGTAAGGGCTGGCTGAATGCACCCAAGTTGATTGAGTGATCAACTTGGATACAACCAGCCTGCCGGGTTTTACATGCAATTATTGCTATCGGCCTAAATCAGGGGTCAGCAACCAGTAGATCGCGGTGACTGGTAGATTGTGGTCTTGCTGACCCACCATCCGAGAGCATCAAACCCACTGCAATGCAGAGGGCCTACTTGTAAAGTTGGAGCTGTAGTAGGGACCAAGAGTCGCATAAGCCAATGTCTTCTATCTAGTGCTGAATCTTGTTCCATGCAGAGTGATAACAACTGCACTCCACCTCTTATCCTGGCTATCGGTCTCCAGAGTGGTGCCAGCAGCAGGAAAAAAGAGACCTTTGGGTCACTGTGAAGCAATGCACTGGGCATAAAAGCATAGGGCTGCTTTCACACTGATGTGCTGTGGTTTACTCACATTGCGGGTGCAGTGCAGTGTACCTGGATCTTTCCAGGGAAGGTTTCCTGTGCTTAGCCATAGATTTCTACTATATCCTGCGGGTTTAGTGCACTTTCTGAATGTGGGAGTTTTTGTGTGCTTTCAGAAGGTGCACCACACCTGCAGAATATAATATAAGTCTATGGCAGAGCTCAGCTAACCCAGAAAAGTTGCAGATGCACTGCACTGCACACATGGTACAAGGAAACCACAGCACATCAGTGTGAAAGCAGCCTTATAGGGTGCTCAGAACAGTAAGGGTTCATTCACAAGTGCAGCAGGCACTGTTTCTTTCCTGAAAAACAATCCAAGTGTGTTTGACAGGTGCCGAGAAGGTGATATGTTGCCTCCTCACGACCTGGTTTAAACCTATGATTGCTCTGCAATGCACACTATTGCTACACAGTAGTATGGCAAATAGAGGTTTAAATCAGTTGCGAGGAGACAACACTGTGCCTGGTGATCTTTGATTTCTCCCATGTTGTTCA
This sequence comes from Lithobates pipiens, assembly GCF_037356315.1. Classification (NCBI taxonomy): domain Eukaryota; kingdom Metazoa; phylum Chordata; class Amphibia; order Anura; family Ranidae; genus Lithobates; species Lithobates pipiens. The sequence continues at coordinate 91,900,118 of NW_027507788.1, forward strand.
GATAGATCTCCACCTCTTTAACCACTTCCGGACCGCCGCACGCCGATGTACGTCCCTACTTTGGGGCGGATATCGTTGTTATGGCAGCAGCTAGCTGCCATAACCCCGGTATCCCTGTGTTCATACGGTGGTCCGGTACACGATAACAGTGGTCTCTGCGGCAGATTTGCAGTGAGATCACTTTAATCGGTGATCCGCTGCCCTCCACCGCTTACCGGAGCCGTCGGCAACTGGGGAGGCGATCGGATCCTTCTCAGTGCTGTGCATGGAGATGAGTGAGGGGAAGATGGCCCCCAACTGTCTCCGTGACACTACAGGGCGGAAGCGACTTTATAACGTCACTTCTGCCCATAGCTCTTAAAGGGACATTTTATTTATTTTTTATTTTTTTAAATGACAATTTTGTTTTTTTGTAAGACCGCTGCGCAAATACGGTGTGACAAAAAGTATTGCAATGACTGCCATTTTATTCTCTAGGGTGTTATAAATGCATAATGTTTGGGGGTTCTAAGTAATTTTATATCAAAGAACACTGTTTTTAACTTGTAAACACCACATCTAAAAAAGAGGCCCGGTTTTAAAGTGGATAAGGTTGCCTACCCCTGGCCTAAATGATGTACAGTGGTAAGGTGCAACATATTCTTTTTTTTCCTATAGAAATGTGTGTATATATATTGTGGTATTGGGGTGATTAGCTCAATTGGTAGATGCATTTTTTTGTCCACATCACTCAGGCGTGTATGGTTAAGGGCCTGGTAGCCCACGTTTATTAGAAGAAAACAAAATATTAGTCCATCCAGTAATTCCCACGCAGGGGTCCAAGCTTAAATTAAATACAGCAAAATCAGAACGAAAATGCTAGCCCACCTGGCTACTCTTCAGCAGTACTGCTGCTATAGGTACTTGCCCCGTCCAACAAACTGCTTGGACGCACACAGCTTCCAACCCTTCGACACACAGCACACGGCTCCTTGGACGCACACAGCTTCAAGTCCTTCACACAGCTTTGGACATGCACAGCTTCAAGCAGCAAGCTGCTCACACACCACCATCCTACACAAATCCCCTCGTTATATGGGCTGTGTGCAGCTGGGCACACACCCTGCTCGCTAGCCTCAAGACCCGGACACAGGGTTGGAGATCTCGTCCCACCCATAACTCTCAGGGATCTCCAAACTACAGAATCCCATCTGGAGCTAGCAAAACCTGGAGAAAACTGACAGAGCAGTTTTCTCCATTTAAACTCTACACTCTGTAGTCCTGCAGTCCGCAGATATGCAAACCCTGTGTCTCCTTTACCTCTAATTTCATAGGGACAGAGCCTCGCTCTGTCACAATATATAGATAGATAGATAGATAGACAGATAGATAGATAGATATAGATATATAATATATATAAGGATGGGTCTGAATGATAGTTAAAAGGGTGAAGGATAGGTCACTTTTGAGTGCAGGATACAAAAAGGGGTCAAGAACTTAGAAGGATAATTTCAGACTGAAGCTGCAGACCTCAAGCAATTCCTGAGAGAACATATTCTACTCTCTTTTCCTGTTTCATTTATTCATCCGTCACATGAAGACACTTAAGAGACACTGGTATTGTGCGTTTGGCCAGTTTCCAGCAAGACACGAGTCCTTTAAAAATTCACTTTCGTGGGAAAAACAGCAAATACAAATAATTTAACATTTCTACACAAGCCATATTGTAATGGGATGCTATTAAAAACGACTTTTCCTTTTCATTCTGCAGACCTGTAATTTTCTATAAAATTAACTCCCATTTCCTGCATGTGTGACTTACCCAGAAGTCTGCACTTAGATGCAAGTCATATTTTAGGCATCCTCATTAGAACACTACAAGTGCAGCAGCTGATTTCACATTCTGATTTACTCTGCACATTGACATAGTCAAACAAAAAGCTATTCCTTCAAAGCAGAAACAGGCAGGGCTCAGCAATAATATTTGTCAAGGTCATTGCAATATACATTGATCACCCGAATGGGATTGTTTTATTCTTAACAAAATTGGAGTTCTCTTTCGGGTCCTTTCACACCGGCGGTCCGCCCGGCGGACTCCGCTGTGCTCAGCGGGGGAACGATCTCCTGATCCCCGCTGAGAAGGTGGAGAACATGTCCGTCTCTGCATACTGTGCAGAGACGGACCTGTCAGAGCCTTGCTCTCCTCTATGGGGAGATTGGATGAAAACGGCCTGTCTGTTTTCATTCGATCCTTTACGTTTCGATCCTCAAGACAGATGGAAAATGGGGTCTCCATTCATCTGGATTTCACAGGCAGGATTGGATCTGATGGCCTTATGTCAGTGGATATGTCACCGCTGATATCCACCGCTCCATATTGGCGAATGGAGTGTCCGTTCAGGTCCGCCTGAAAAATTGACAGGCGGAACTTATCGGAAAGTCTGTGTAAAAGGGACCTTAAAGAGAACCTGTCACAGCTGGCCTTTTACAGAATCTTAAATATTTCTAAGTTATGAATGACTAAACTCTCACAAAAGAAAAGCTTAGATTGGTAGAGCACTTTAAGTAAAATAGGATTGCATTCAGTTTTACCCTTAATTATGTTTCTCCCTGCACTGTGCACATCCTATAAATTTTTTCTGGGTACATGCTAGTGTGTATTCTCCAAAAATCTGCAGAAAGTCTAATTGTGTGTATGGGGCTGTAGCAGAGTTTCCCAGAGAGGGCCAGGAAAAGTCCTGTTCAGGGTTTATACGTCTCCCAGGCTCCTCTCATACACATTCAGGAATCTCAGATCCATGATCCAGTTCAGGTCTTGGTCCTCTTCCCCAGGCTAATTTAAGCTCAACTGAGCAAACAGCCTTGGCTCTCTGCCTGGGAAATACAGACAACACTGGTCTGTGAGAGCAAAAAGTTTGGTAAAAAGCTGTTAAGCAGTTTATGTGGAAACTGACAAGTGGTAGGCTTGCTCAGCCTGGTATTTAGGGCCTGCATAGTGTATAGTTAGAGAGCCTAGACACGGCTAGGTTTTTGTTTGGCTATTTTGGTTCTGTTTGTTTTGAACACTGTACAGCACCTCTATATATAGACTTGTAAATATCACCATTAAACATTTCACTGTTTGTCACTACTTCACTTGATCTGGTATCTGTGGCTAAAAGCCTGCTTATCCTAGGAAGCTTTTGTATCTGCTACCTGTCCCCTAGGTTACAGGGGCCTTATACTCAAAGCACAGCCCAATGATGGTGATCCCCTGGGTTCCCATCCTCCTCCTCCACAAATGTATAATTACCAAGATCGGACTGCGATGGTCATCTTTGTTTTTTTTACATTCCGCAAGTCTTCCCCCTCCTGGCCACACAGGCACATTACAGGCCCATAGACTTCAATGTGGTGTGTCTACCTTGGTCTTCTGGTTGGGAGATGAAGGAAGATTAGATGAGCTCCATAGAAGTCTATGGTGTCATAATTTGCCTGTGTGGCCAGGAGAGAGAGAGGACCTGTGGCACGGGATGTAAATAAACAAGAGAGGCAGTCAGTGCTCAGTAGGTCAAATATGTCAGTGTGTTATTGGCAGGACCACCAGGTAAAAACAAAGAGAAACAAAGCTTGATAAATGAAAATGAATGTGGCCCTGTAAGGACTGGTATGCTGCCATATATAACTTTTCACTCTTGGGGTTAGATACACTTTAAGGGTAGAGTTAGACGTGCATCCAAATTTACCTTTCATTTTTAGAGGCGATTGACGGGTGACGAGGAGGCAATGTGATGACTTTTTGGCAACAAATGTTATGCAACCATATTCATGTTTGCAGCACTTCACTGTTCACCCAAACGACAAGCTTACCAACCTCTAATTGCTACAATAGTTAATAGTTTTTGCTACAGGTGCGAAGTGAACCACCACGTCGGGGGCATGTATACACACCAGTCCACTGCCTATTGCAGTTTAAGAGGGACTTGGGGGGGGGTCAGTTAGGGACAGTAAAAGAATTCAGTCATGCATTTTTGCATTTTTACGGCGCCCCAATAACACAACTAAATGAGGTCTAGCACACATTGATATATATATATATATTTTTTTTTATATATATAAAGCTGATTTCTCTCACATGTATGTGCAAAAAGAAGTAGAAAACAACTATACTTTTCCTGTAAAATTAAAAAGAGAGTTGTGTCCTTTTAAAGGACTTGTGATAAACCACAAGAAACAAAAATACAATTAAGATAAAAGTGTGTACGGAGAGTGTCACAGCCTATTAAAATGCAACATGTTTTCAGATAGCATGGAAAAGTACTTTAGGTAATTGTTTTAGCTCTTACTTGTAAATTCTCCAAAGACTTAAAAATTCATCATTTTCCACCAAATTGTATTTCTTCAGCACGTTAAACAGCGACGATACTCTTACTTCCAGATGGCCACTTATGAGAGTCCCCTGGGCTGTGCTCAGCGTGCTTTGTTACCCATGCAGCATGTTGTCTCTGCAATCTGCTGCTAATCAATAGGTTATCACTCACTGCAAACTCTTCCTATGATCCTCCCACAGGCACAACTCTCTGTCGATTGTGTTTATTCCACATGTGGTTCCATGCCTAATCTTAAAGGGACTCTTCTATACCTTGTAATATATATTAAAAAAAAGTTTAGAGAGAATCGGTCACCATATGGGGGGTTGATTAAAGGCAAATTGGCTATTCACTTTGAAAGGGAAGTTGCGCTTTGCAAGGGAATTTGCCCAAGAGCTTAGTGAATTTGGTGAAGATTCACTTTTCAAAGAATACCCAATAACGTGCACGGAAAAAAAAAAAAAAATGCATTTTTGCTTGCACATGATTGGATGATCAAAATCAGCAGAGGGTCACCTCATTTGCTAAGCCCTAGGGAAAATCCCCTTGCAATGTGCAACTTCCTTTGCAAAATGAGAAGCCTATTTGCCTTTAGTAAGTTCACTCCATGCTCCCCCCAGAAGTTATAAAGTAGTGACTTTACTGGCAGTTAAAGCAGAACTAAACTCTCTCAATGAACATTGACTATTTTTAATCCTTATGCTGCTAGCCTTAGTAAATGGATAGGAATTTATATCATATTTACTTGTCTTATACCTTTTTTTTTACTTTTTTTTTTTTTTTAACATTTGTTCAGTTGCTTCCTTGTTTCTCGCCAAGGCCAAAATGATAAGAAGCCCGGCCGCTGAACACCTCACCTGGACAGAGTGGTTAGCAGGTAAAAGCAGCCTAGCTCGATTCATCCAGACCATGACTCTAACATATTTCATGGATTTCCATGGGGTGGGGCAAAACATGGTGGAGTTGTGGCCTGCATGAATCGAGCTCTGGCTGCTTTTACCTGCTAACCACTCTGTCCGGGTGAGGCGTGCGGCGGCCGGTTATCTCTTCTTATTTCTGCAGTATGCTTTGGGTCTGGATGGACCTCATCTCAGCTGGCACCCTCACTAGTCAGCGGCATCCAACTAATTGGTCTTTGACAGCCTGAGCAGGGACCCTTAAGCATTTATCCTCGGTCAAAATGATGTCTTACATCCCCGGAGCCTTCAGGATGGGCGTTTTCAGCTAAGCACACCCTCCTGCCTGCATGCCTGAACTAATGTTAGATGGAATCCGGGAAGTAAATGCTAAATTAATTATCTGCCCTTACTCAAGATGACCACAGCTTGAAATATTAGGGGTTGTTTTTCAAAGAGATTTTTCAACAACATAAATAATGGAGACATTGATTAAAGAAAGCAAAGAACAATGAGTCCACGCTACAGGAGGCAGAGACCCTCAAAGCTATGAGCCTAAATAATTTGTCCCCCAAAAAGCTTTCCTCTTCTGTCTTACTAGACTTAGGAAGAAACCAATGATTAGGAACTCTGCAACATAAAGGCCTTGCTGCACAGTTCAGATCAGGGAAATCCACAAACCAAGAACTGAAACAAAGACAAGCCGAGTGCATTATCATAAGACTCTGTATTGTAGAAGAAATAGAATCAAACGTACTCAGGAAGGAGATAAAATACAGGTATGAAATCAATCCAGGCCTAATGCTTGGGCTATGCCTATCTGCAGGGGAGGAGCTTACGTGTTTCAAGGGCAGTGCCCTCTTTATCAGCACTCTTGAAACATGTAGTCTACACCCCTGCAAATTTTATCGCCTTTGTGAGTACATACGATTTTATTTTTTCCACAATAAAGAGTCTTACAATAATGCACTAGGCTGGTGTACCCTTTCTCTTTGTTTTAGTTCGTGAGGACCTGGATGGATAGGCGATATTGCTTCAAATATAAAAAATGAATTAAATAGTGTTTTCAGGGTTTGGTGCTCAGATACAGTAAAGTTCCCCTTTAAACTGCATTATTTGAACTTTGCTGGATACATATTTATGCACTGCAATAAAGTACACCAAAACCCATGATTCTTCCTTATGTTATTGGGATACTCAGTAATAAACTGTCATTATGGATGGCAGCCCAACAAACATATACATTGAGGCTGGGTTCACACCATTGCAAATTGGATACAGCTTCTCTGCATCCAAATCGCTATAGCAGGAGTTTTGACCGGCTCTCTATGGAGCCAGTTCACATATCTCTGCAGCGGGTTTGGGGTGATTTGCACAAACTGTGCGTCTTTTGGTCCATTTCAGGTCTGAATTCAGCCTAAAATTTGGGATGGAATTGGACCTGAAGCAGTGAACCAGGACGCACCGGACCCCTGCTGTGAGCCGCATGCAGATCATATGTGAACCCAGTCTGAGGGTTATGCTGCGTACACGTGACCGGTTTTCCCATTGGAATAAATGCTGAAGTTTTTTCCAACGGAATTCCGCTGAAATTGTCTTGTGTACACGTGATCACACCAAAGTCCTGATGTCAAGAACGTGGTGACGTACGAGAGGTATGACGGGACTAGAAAAAGGAACTTCAATAGCCAATAGCTTCTGTCTCGTACTTGTTTTTGGTAGGTCAGAACAGTATACAGACTTGCGGTTTTCCCGTCTGAAAAATTTAGAACATGTTCTATTTCTAGGTCCATCAGAATTTTCGACGTAAAAAGTCAGATGGGGCATACACACGATCAGAATATACGATGATAAGCTCCCGTCTGACTTTTTCTGTTGTAAATTATACTTGTGTGTAAATGGCATTAGAAGATCTCACAGAGAACCACCACTCATAAAGAATTCCTGGCTCACCTCACTGCAGGTGCCAATCCCAGGAGCCCGCCCCCACTCCACATGTTCACTACAAACAAAAAAGAGTCGCACTCCAGCAACACCAATGGTATGTAAGCTAGCAAGCACTTTTTTCACAAAAGGTTTTAGGCTCTATTTACATCTATGCATCTTGCTTTTGAGCGCTTCTGCAGCGCTTTTTGTGCAGAGGCACAAACATGCATTGATATGAATGCTTTTCATAGAAACCCATGTTAAAATTTTTTTTCCTGTTTTCCCGCATAAAAAAAGCTTGAAAAGATGCATTGGTGTGAATAGAGCCTTATTGAGATTGAACATGTACAAAGGGTATGGCCAATTGACTGTAAACAAATTACTTGCATGGGAAAAAAGTTTGTTCCCATAAAAGATGGTCAGTACAGCTTTTCAGGAACCGTGACATTACGTATATCAGTGAGAGGCACATTCATATTAAATATATGAGTACCAGATATAAATCACTAGCTTAAAGCGGAAGTAAACCCATCCATTTAACTGTTTCAAAAAACAATTACATTTCTAGGATGTGCCGGGAATGTAACTGTCAGCCCTTGTACACACGGTCGGACATTCCGACGGAAAATGTCCGATAGGAGTGTTGTCAGATAATCCGACTGTGTGTGGGCTCCATTGGATTGTTTCCATCAGAATATCCAACGGACAAAGTTTTAGAGCTGGGCTATAAAACTTTCTGACAACATGATCCGATCATACCGATTGTCCGATTGTGTGTAGAGAGTTACGATTGGACAAAGTGCCACGCATGCTCAGATCAAATTCCTAGACCAAAGCTATTGGCTACAAGCCTGAACGTAGTCCCGTGGTAACGAAATAACATTGTCACGTTACGTAGGAGGGGATTTTCCGACAACTTTGTCCGACCGTGTGTATGCAACACAAGTTTCGGACAAAATCCGACGGATTTTGTTGTCGGAATGTCCGACCGTGTGTACAAGGGCTAACATTGGCTGTGCTCTCAACAAGCCTGTCAAACTATCCAATGGCTGGTGCCATAACTGATCATATGTGCAGCATCATGGCAGTTGTAGATTAAACAGAGGCCAAGATGGCAGCTTCCTTGGTTGAAAATGATGGGAGGGTATACTTCCACTTGAACATTAAAGTCCCTATAGAAGAAAGAAAGGACCATAAGAGAGAAAAAAAAGAGTGGGAAGGTGGTGGAGTCGTGATCCCAATGCAATAGAGGCCCAATTCTATAGCAGACAAATTCACAGTAAACTGAGAGCGCAGGGCGAAACTTCTGTTGATTACTTGGTGAGACTTGCGATAGAGGGAGGCGTCGGGGATTTTAATCCTAAAGTTGTACATGAAGGTTCAGATTGCCAAAAGGGGAGAATAGCAGCAGAAGAGTATGAGGAAGGAGGTGAGCATAAAAGTCAGTAGCATGGGACCAAACATAGAAAGTTAGGCATAGAGAGAGGACAGGCGGGGAGGCGGGAGAGAGACAGGGATGGAAAGGGGATTGTGGGGTGGGGGGGACTGAATGGTGAAGAAGAGGAGAAGGAGGGTCATGATAGCAAGCCTCCTATTTAACATGTTTCACCCAGAAGGGCTTAGAAAAGAATTCAAAGTATGCTATATTTTCACATTGACATATTGATCCAGCTTGGACAAATGTAACTATGAATATATCATACCTGGCCAATACCCCTGGAAGCTGTAAACTACTAAAGAAGACATCCATACACCAGTGATCACCACTTACTTCCGTGTACCATGCCAAGTGGCTGCCCTGCTGCATTCTGAAATCAGGAGGTCAGCTGCTCAGCACAGGCCTCTTTCAGAGAATGATTTGCATTTTCAGAATGAGGTGGAGAACATGACATCACTGCCCACCTTTCCATCTTGCTCAATCAGAGGACTCTTTGCCGCTGCATTTCTGTGCATGCGTGAGATCCCGTGAACTGACTTTTGGGATGAGTGATGTAGAAATCCCAGGAGGAGGCAGTTCGTAGGACATGCACAGAAATGCAGCAATGGATTCCAGAGTGACCTGCGGCATTCCTGCGTGGGTTTCCGTACATCACCCTCACCTAAGTGAGATTGATGGACCTGAACTTTATGGCTAAAAAATATTTGCTTTAAAAAAAACTTAAATATTTGTTTGCAATTATTTTATAGGGAAGGGGGAGGCTGCCTGCAGGGAGAATTTTCTTTTTAAAAAAAAGGTCAAAGGTTAACTTTAAAAACGCATATTCTAGTAAAAGGGAATGGGCATATGTGGCATGTTTTGTCTTGATGAAGATCAGCTAATATCATCTGACAGCTATATCTGACAGCCATCAGGATTTCCTGGAAAGTCTGTTGGAACATTGGTTACTATGTGCATGTTTTTAATCAGATATATTATATTTCTGTCCTTGGCTGGTCCATGATATTAGAAAGTCATGAGCTCTCGGTAACAAGACTGGGTTTATTATTCCGTTCACAGAACAATCTTTTCCAGCTTAGGACTGCTCTTCTCTGGCTGGAAAGCTGCTTTAAAATGAAACTCAAAAAGCTATAGACTTTTATGTGCTGAATAATTGTTAATATTGATTATTTGAAAAAAGAAATGTATTCCACCTTTCTACATTTATATTTCCACCTATATTACCTACACTGGGTTTTAGTTTTCATAGCAGCAGCCAGAAATATAGAAGGGGTTTTCTACGAATATAATTTGTGAGAGGTTCATAACACCAGAATAGTTATGAGGTATGGGCAAATTATTCACTTTTATTTTCCAATTGTTCTTTATTGGGTTTAATACTCAAGCATTGATACACAGACAGACATACATTCGACGTCTTTAGATTATAGATGTAAAAATTTGACAGAAATTTGTGGATTGTTTGAAAGAAATTAAATAAATGTTGTTATTCAGGGTATCATCCCGACATATATAGCATAATGGAATCCAAATTAAATAGGACTCGGAGTATACCACTGTTAACCATACATAATACACACAATAACATCCAAATTGTATAAAAATAAATTAACAATTTTATTGAATATAGATTAAAAATTTAGGTGCAACATTGGTGAACATCATATAAAATGCTGCAAATGGGCACTTTATCACATTTTACAAATATATATATATATATATATATATATATATATATATATACATATTTATATATATTTAGAAGAGGTCTATGTGTTTTGCAGATACATCGTTTTCTTGGGACCCACAAGGCTGTATTCATTCAAAGGAGTTCATCATAATCATAATAACACCCTACAAAAAAAGAGACAAATAGCAAAAAGTTAGCCATATGAACAGACTAAAATTGTTTTTTTTTGCTAGAAAATTATTTAGATACAACTTCCTCAACCCCTGCAACATCTCTAAACAACGTCCCTTTCTAACGAATGAAACCACAAAGCTCCTGATTCACTCCCTAGTTATCTCTCGCCTTGACTCCTGCAACTCCCTCCTCATTGGCTTACCTTTAAATAGACTACCCCCCCCCCCCCCCCCTTCAATCCATCATGAATGCTGCTGCCAGACTCATCCACCTTACAAACCGCTCTGTGTCTGCCACCACTCTCTGCCAATCCTTCCATTGGCTGCCACTCACCCAATGAATTAAATTCAAAATACTAGCAATAAGTTACAAAGCCACCCACAACTCTGCCCCCAGCTACATCCCTAGCCTAGTCTCAAAATACCAACCTAATCGCCCTCTTCTCTCCTCCCAAGACCTCCTACCCTCTAGCTCCCTCATCACCTCCTCTCATATCCGCCTCCAGAACTTCTCCCAAGCCTCGCCCATCCAAACATTATATATATTTTTTCAGACACCCTAGAGAATAAAATGGCTGTCGTTGCAATACCTTATGTCAAACGGTATATGCACAGCGGTCTTACAAGCACAATTTTTTGGGAAGAAAAAAAACGTTTTTAATGAAAAAATAAGAAAACAGTAAAGTTAGCCCTTTTTTTTTTATATTGTGAAATATAATGTTATGCCAAGTAAATTCATACCCAACATTGCATGCTTCAAAATTGCGTCCATTCATGGAATGGCGAAAAAATTTGACCCTTCAAAATCTCCATAGGCGTTGTTTAATTTCCACAGGTTACCTATTTTGAGTTACAGAGGAGGTCTTTTACTGGAATTATTGTTCCCACTCAAATGATTGTGACGATACCTCACATGTGTGGTTTGAACACCGTTTACATATGCGGGCGCGACTTGCATATGCGTTCGTTTCTGCGTGCGAGCACAGAGGGACGGGGCGCTTGAAATTTTATTTTTATTATTATTATTTTATTTTTATTTTTTTACACTGTCCCTTTAAAAAAAATTGGATCACTTTTATTCCTGTTACAAGGAATGTAAACGTCTCTTGTAATAGAAAAAAGTATTACAGGACCTCTTTAATGTGAGATCTGCGGTCAAAAATACCTCAGATCTCACATTTACACTTAAATGCAATAAAAAAAATGTAAAAAGTCTTTTTTTTTTTTTTTCAATAAAATTATTTTCCCTTTAAGGCCGTTAGGCTTAAGTGACATCATCCAACTTCATTGAGTCAAGTGGGGGCCATCATTGCCTCACTCGACACAGTGCCTCAGGGATCAGATCGTGTCTGCTGCTACCGACGACTCTGGTAAGCGGCGGAGACTACCGAAACATGGCATGAAAGGGGTGTGCACCTCTCCAGCTGCTGATTAAAGTGATCTCACTGTGAATCCGCCATATAGACCACTTTTATCTGAAAGCAGGCCGTCCGTCTTTTAACAATATACTAGGGTTATGGCAGATATCTACTGCCATAACAACGGTATTCAATGTCAAAGTACCGACGTATAACAACAGCAGGCAGTTTGAAAGTGGTTAAAATCCATTACCCACACCAATGTGTGATAACCTATATATATATATATATATATATATATATATATATATATATATATATATATTTGTAATAAAAAATAAAAAGTATATAATATAATGAATGTATAAATCCTTGTGGGTTCTGAGGAAGCTATGTGTCTGTGAAACGCGTAGATATCTTCTAAGGCTGTACAATGTAAAGTGAGATGAATTGCCCTGTTGCGGCATTTTATATGATTACCAATGTTGCACCTGAATTTTAATCTATATTCAGTATAATTGATTTTTTGTTTGTTTTGTTTTTTATACAATCTGGATTTTATGATGTGTAGCGGTTATCAAAGTCCCATTTAACTTGGATTCCATTATGCTTCAGATTACAGATATCAATACAAACATAGTATAAACAGGATATCACTCGATACCTGTAGGTATGAATGGGTTTGATAATAAAGTTACTAAAATCAAAAAGTGTGCTGTCCATTTAGGTATCATCAAATCCATATAATTCAACCAAGAAAAAAGAAAAAAAAATCATATAATCCCATATACACAATCCTATACCCACAGTTGATCCAGAGAAAGGGGAAACCCCCCAGTAAAGCATGATCCAGTTTGCTACAGCAGGGGAAAAAAATCCTTCCTGATCCCCCGAGAGGCAATCAGATATTCCCTGCATCAACTTTACCTATAAATGTACCAAAGTATCAAAACACATTACATGACAAATTCATGATTATGTGCAAATTAGAAAATATAAAAACAAGCAAAACAGTAAATATGTGCTGTCATTTTAAATCCCACAAAGAACAAATGAGTATCTAATTCAAAAGATGTGCACATAAGTAAATATAAAAAGGTCTAATTGCAATATTGTGCACAATAATTATCAGTGTAAAGTTCAAAGCAATCAAAAACATTAATATACAGTAAAAATAAAAGTTTATAATTGATGGCGACAAAATGCTTGAGTTACAAAGATCAAAAGGGCACAGTCTCCATATCCACGATGGGCCGTCTCACCAGCCTCTGATAATAAAAGCTTCATCAATGGAATATTTACAAGCCCCTTGAGGTCAGAATGCCGCTCTCCACATAAGCATATCCAAAGTACAAACAGGGAGAAGCCTCCTAGTGCAGTACAATCAAGACAACTTTATTAACCACTACAATAAGGGGCACTTTCATCCCCTTCCTTCCCAGCACAATTTTCAGCTTTCAGCGCTCTCGCACTTTCAATGACAATTGTGCGGTCATGCTACACTGTACCCAAATAAATTTTTTATCATTTTGTTTGCACAAATAGAGCTTTATTTTGGTGGTATTTATTCACAACGCCATCTTTTTTTATTTTTTTTCGATATAAGCAAAAAAATTGCAGAGATTTGTAACTAAAACAATATTTTCTTCTTTCTATTTTAAAAGAAATCCAATAAAGTCAAATTTTGTCATAAATTTAAGCCAAAATGTATTCTGCTACATGTTTTTGGTAAAACAAATTTCCATTAAGTGTGTAAAAATTGGTTTGTGTGATCAGGGACATATGTACGCAAATGATCACGTACAGATATGTGGAGGTGATAACGGACATATGTGTGCAAATAATCATTGGGACATGTGATTTTAGTGGGACATGTGTTTTTATTATTTGGGGACATGTGTGGGGACATGTGTGTTTTACACTAGGTTGGTGATCAGTGAGTAAAAAGCCGGCTGCAGTGATCCGCTCTCCTCTCCTCAGCGACGACTTACGCGTGAAGAGAGGAGAGCCGGCTGCCTAGAAACCGGCTGTTTGTTTACATCACATGATGGCTGTGATTGGACACGGCCATCATGTGATCAGGAGGGCCAATCACAGAGCCCTCCTGACAATCTCTCCGGGTGAAACGAGTGCATCGTGATCGCGCCGCTGCCGGGCACGCACGCGATCAACCTCCTTCTAAAGGGCGTTCAGGAACGTCCAGTCAAAAGGAGAAGGCTCCCACTCGGCCGTGTATATACATTGGCAAGGTGGGAAGTAGTTAAAAAAGGAGTTGCACTTACATAAAGGCAGATAAATACAAGCAGCAATGGTGAAACGATACGTCTGTGGTGTCATCTGACCCACCTGTGCGTGATGACGTCATACTCAGCTTCCGCCCAATGCGTTTTCCCACAAATGGCGTCATCTGGGATTGGAGATCTCACCTTATTGTTTTTCTTGTTTTCATATTTGCACATAATCATGAATTTGTTATTTAATGTGTTTTGATACTTAACCACTTACCGAACGCTGATATACGTCCTCACTTTGAGAACGGATATCGTTGTTATGGCAGCAGCTAGCTGCCATAACCCCGGTATCCCCGTGTTCAGCCGGCTACAAAATATAAGTGGTTTCTGCAGCGGATTCGCCGCAAGATCACTTTTATGGGCAGCGGGAGAAGGCCCCCCTCCCGTCACGCTCCCGTGCCCTCCGCCGCTTACCGGAGCCATCAGCAGCGGCGGAGGTGATCCAGTTCTTCTCAGGGCTGTGCATGGAGAAGGGGTGAGGGCAAAACGTCACTTCAGCCCATAGCTCCTAATGGGCCATTTATTTTTTTTATCTTTTTTTCTAACTGACAATTTTTTCTATTTTTTTTATTTTATTGCATTTTAATGTAAATATGAGATCTGAGGTCTTTTTGACCCTAGATCTCATAATTAAAAGGTCCTGTCATGCTTTTTTTCTATTACAAGGGATGTTTACATTCCTTGTAATAGGAATAATAGTGACAACATTTTTTTTTTTCCAAAAACTGTATAAAAATAAAAACATAAAAGGTAAAATAAATAAGATTTTTTTTTAAAATGTGCCCCATCTTGACGAGCTTGCGCGCAGAAGCAAACGCAATACGTGAGTAGTGCCCTCATATGAAAATGGTGTTCAAACCACACATGTGAGGTATCGCCGTGATCGGTAGAGCGAGAGCAATACTTCTAGCCCTACAACTCCTCTGTAACTCAAAACCTGCAACCTGAAATTTTTTAAACGTCATCTATGGAGATTTTGAAGCGTGACATGTTGGGTATTAATTTACTTGGCGTGACATTATCTTTCACTATATAAAAAAATTGGGCCAACTTTACTGTTTTCTTATTCTTTTAATTCAAAAAAGTGTATTTTTTCCCAAAAAAGTGCCCGTGTAAGACCGTTGCGCAAATATGGTGTGACGGAAGGTATTGCAACGACCGCCTTTTTATTCTCACGGGTGTTCACATAGGGGGTTCCCTTCCTGTAATCTAATCAAAGTAATTTGGAGCAGAACCACTGCACCCATTAACCACAGGTATATACAGTAGATGCAAACCAGTGTATAAATAAAGCAAGATTTTAATAAGAGATTAATAACAGTACATACATCCAATGTACAAACAGGTATTATCAGCAGAAGGGACTGATAGGAGGCCTGGTGAAGTTGTGCACCTATACCCGGTGCATATAATATATGATATAAAGTATCTCACAAACGTGAGTACACCCCTGGCATTTTTGTAAATATTTTATTATATCTTTTCATGTGAAGAAATTACACTTTGCTAGAATGTATGTATGAATGTAAAGTAGTGAGTGTACGACTTGTATAACAGTGTAAGTTTGCTGTCCCCTCAAAATAACTCAACGCAGCCAATAATGTCTAAACTGCTGGCAACAAAAGTGAGTACACCCTTAAGTGAAAATGTCCAAATTGGGCCAAAGTCAATATTTTGTGTGGCAAATTTACACTGTTATACAAGCTGTATACTTTACATTGTAGCAAAGTGTAATCTCTTCAGTGTTGTCACATGAAAAGATAGAATAAAATATTTACCAAAATATGAGGGGTGTACTCACTTTTGTGAGATACTATAGTTATTATGAGAGATAACTCCAGGTACATTTTACAGCAGTCTGGTTGCAGGGGCCCCTGAGGATGTCTTTGTGTTTTAAACCTGAAGACAAGATCAGTGGTCATAGAGGTGGTATCCCAACTGGTGTCCGACCAGCCTGGAATGGGACTTCTCACCAACAGGAACTGAGGTGTAATTGTGGAACTCAGAGACAGCCTTTCTACTCTGCGCTTTAGTACCTTCCTAGTAGTTTGTAATAGTGTCTTCTGGTTCAGGATTTAGCAGCATGAGCAGGGCATGTGGCTGAGACTTTCTCTCTCTCTCCACTTTCTCCTTCTGGGGTTTCAAAGCCAACAACCAGGGGCAGGAAGTGCATACATAATATATTGTGAAGATGCAACCCCATGTCACAGGTGCATATGAACAGTGTATGTCTGATTTTGGTGGGCATGCTAATTGCACACCTGTGTGCTGGCTTCATAATCATCCCAGGAATAGAGGTCAGTGCTCTTTCTTGGGGAAGACAGACCAAGGCCTAAGGTGTAAAGCCTGAGCAGGAGTGCTGCGTTTTTAGCCAGGAAGGCTGAATGCTGTTTGTTCTGAAGCAGGACTGTAATACTGAATACCCCTGTGAGGGAATCCAACATTTTGTACTTTGTTTCTTTTGAATAAAAATGGGCTGCCATGCCCTTGAAAATGGAGTCGGGACTCTCAAGATTTCTTTAACTCAGACGCACCACTAGAGCTTCATCACCTCGGATCATCACAATATTTATAGGGATTTACAAATTCAGAGGTTAGAGGGTATGTGCTATTATAAGATTAGAATGTATAAGAGTATAATATGAGAGTATAGATAGTTCTAAACAGGAACAAAAAATAGGTAGTAGTCAGTCAGTGAACATTTATGGCGCTATTTAAGTGTATGATGAACTTAGAGGTGTATTTGGAAGGTTTTGATTTCTATATATTGCACAGAGCAGGGATGTCAAACTGGCGGACTTTCAACCATTGCGGAACTACAAGTCCCTTCATGCCTCAGCTTTTGGGAGCCATGCTTATAACTGTCAGCCTTGCAATGCCTCATGGGATTTGTAGATCTGCAATAGCTGGAAGGCTACCAGTTTGAGACCCATGGCATAGAGGGTACACAGGCCATTGTTGCCAAGCTTGTTGGAACTTTAGATAATAATTGCTTTTGACTGCAAAAAATTAGTTCATAGGCACACTGCAGATTGACATCTCTAATGACTTCTGCAAGTCCCAGTGGGGTATGGGCTTTTCAGTTGTGCATTATGTTAGATTTAGCTGCAAGTAGAATACGTAGGATTACTGTTCTGGATCCAGCAGGTATGTAATTTTATCTTAATATGAAGAATGACTATTTCAATAGAAGGGCTAATCGGCTGAGTAGCAATGTCTGACACCAATGTCAATGTTTTGTTTCAGTACGACCTAGAAAAATACAGTGCCATCAAATGTGGATTATAGAATCGGTGGAACCACGAGTTCTCCAACCTTGGGAAGAATTATTAGTAGAGAATTTAGAGAGTTTGTATGCTGCAAGGTACCATCTATGTAAGACCTTTGGTAGGGATTCCCGTTGGTTTGGTTGATAGCCTTAATCCATTTTTATCTGGAAACAATTTGCCAATTTCCTTTTCCTTCACTTTCATTTTAGGTTTCATGACATATCTATATCTATGTCTATAATCTCTATATTCTGTTGTATAGTGATTATAGCCATGTTATTGCATTGTCCTGAAAAGTTAAAGTGTATGTAAACTCTAATAAAAAAAAATTCTCTTATTTGATCCCTTGAGGACTGTTAAATATACTATTGACATTGTTTTATTATATCTGTTCAACAAGTGCAAAAAAAACCTAATACTCTTGTGAGCTGTTGACTTCCATGGAGAAGAGATAGATGGATTATGTAGTCCTAACACACTTCCTGTCCTAGGGTGACAATGCTACTCAGAATAAGTGTCGACCTAGGACAGGAAGTGAGTGTAAGTGTATCTAAACCCAAAATCAAAAATTGCAATATATTATAAATTACTAGTCCTTGGTAAGGTGGCGGCATTTGATTTCTTTCTTTGAACTTATTTTGCTTCGCTTTATTTTCACCTGTTAAACTTGCAAAAAACACTTCCTGTCCCTCGGCTACATCACTCCTCAACTGTCTCTGTGGAGGGAGCCATGGCTATCACTCAAGGCTGCTCTCATGATATGGACTCCAGACATGTCCGTACCAGTTTATTTTCATTACATTGGGGGGCAGGGCAATTAGTAGTTACAACAGATAGCTAGGAAGCAAGATATTCTTTGGTGCAGCTCACAGAAAGTGACAAGGACATGGCAAAACAAGAAAACTAATGCAGCCACCACATTTAGGTCATTTAAGCTGAAACATATTACATTTTTGCTCTTGGGTTTAGTTATCCTTTAATGTCAGAATGTTAATGTAAAAGAAAAACGTGTGGAAAAAGAAAACGAATGCTGTGACCACATCCAAGAACTGTTAAGGTGCAATGCTATCAATTTGTGTTGTTGGGTTTAGATACTCTTTAAGGCCCCATATAAACCTACATGATGCATCACTTCTATTTTTTTTTATGCACGTTTGTTGTGTTACAGCAAAGGACAGTCCGTTCACTTAATTGGGCTGCCCTACATGCCACACATGCACCAACTTACCTCTTTATTGCTTACCTCTTTAAAAAGCATTTTTTGTTGCAACAAAATGTGCACCTGGTTCCTATGTTGTGTGTGTGTGGGGGGGGGGGGTCCATTAAGAACATGGCACTTCCATAAACCTATTGGAAAGTGTAGGGATAAATGGAGCTCAATGGTCCCCAATTTTCAAGGGGGTGACTGGGACGATATGTGGGACCACCCATTTTGGGTCCTGGTATTGGCGCCTGATCGATATATCCAATGTAAGATACTCCATAGGGTATACTATACCCCAGCAAGAATAGCCAGCATATATGGTTTGGATGATGCAAATTGCTAGCGGTGTACTACCATTTATTCTGGCATTGTCAATCAATAAAAGAATTTTGGACAGGGGTTACCTGTCTCAGTAACAATATCAGTATGTCTGCTGGGTCTGGTGGAAGAGGTAGCGCCGCTTAGGGCGCAGAGAACTATGCTTTCCCTCACTTTATTCTATGCACGCAAAGCTATACTACTATGCTGGAAAAAGTCTGAAGCCATTCCCTAGCCTACTGGAAGGACCTGGTAAATAAGGCACTGTCCTTCTATAAAGCCATGTACTTGAGTTGAGGTTGCCCCAAAAAGTTTGAGAAGGTATGGCAATGCTGGATCTCATCAGATGACATTCTGTAAAGGAAGGGTTTAAGTAATACACAAACAGAATGCCCATTAGTTGGAGTAGCCTGGCATGCCTAGTACGACCAAGTGATCTGGCTCACTGCTCTTTATCTCATTAGTCTACACTGCCTTAATTGATGTAAAATTTCTGGAAGGGGAATACATACTGTTTAACTGCCTGTCATTTTTGGGACATCATACAATAGGGATTGGGGGGGGGGGGGTGGTTGTTGGGGTTGCATTTTGTGTATTTTTATAAAAATTTGAATAAAAATAATTTTCCAAAAAAGAACATGGCCCTACCAGTGCTATGTGCATCTCGGCTTGTTTTTCATGCTTTTCTGGGAACGCCAAGGTGTGAATGCAGCCTATTAGCAGAAAAAAAAAAAAGAAAAAAGCATCACTGACCGTCCTTGCCTTCTGTTGTGATAACCTTAGCATTATCCAGCATCTGCCGTATGTCTGTATTACTTACGGCCCTTTTGAACCTCATATTTGACCCGTTGCTGCATTCAGTCTTGTGCATTTGAAACCTTTTATATTTTTGTGCATTTTATAACCAGATATTTTTGTTTTGTTATGCAAAGCAAGAGAGAGACATTTAGGATAGAGATTTTCCATAATGCAGATGCACAGAGAACAAATCCAAATGTATTCCACCATTAATTTTGATGGGCTTGCTGTGCAAAGACATTGAAATTCTACATGTCCAATTTAATAAAACTATAAATGTAGAAAGTCGCAGTGTATGAACCAGAACACGATCACCCGATTGAAACGCAACACTCCCTTCAGATGCCAATTCTTACAAGCTTTGTATATCCAAGCAAAATATGAACAAAATATGAATAATAAACTAAAAACAAAGCCAGTGCAGTGCATTGTGCAGAAGATCATTTAAGAAACTCATTATTAAAATTGCATTGCATCTACAATGTCCCAATGTTAAATGGGCTCATCACACATCTGTATGTCTAATCCACCATAATGTCAGAAATGTAATGCTCTACTCTACCCGGATAAACATAATATATTTTTTACATTTATCCACTGTGCTTTGGTTTGGAGAATTTTCATTGCCACCACCATTTACAGTGATGAAAATAGTTTTACAGTAAAGGGTTCAACAGATGTAGAGAAGAAAGGGGCTGCAGATAGATTGGTACAACATATGTAGGAAGATTTGTTTCATCTATGTGTATCACCTGAGGCCAGTCACTTCAACCACCTTAAAAAAATTGTTGCATTTGTGATTATGATGGTTCTGTTTGCTAACAAAGCCACGTGATTCTTTTAACAACTTAAAGTGGAGGGCCACCCTGAAAAAAAAAAAATATTAAAAATTACAAAAAAATCTAAAAAAAAAATGAAAAAAATATTTTTTTTTTACTTACCAGAAGTGCCTGTTGCTAGGCACATAATCCTAATCTTCCTCTTCCTCCTCCGCGGAGATCTTCTTTCTTCTCTCCTCCATGCGGCGTCTTCTGGGTCTGGGTAATAGGTCACGCTGTGTTCTGGGAACTGTGTGTTCCAGAACACAGCGCGTTCCATTCACAAAGCGCTGCGTGACTCGCGCATGCGCAGTAGGAAACGGGCAGTGAAGCCGTAAGGCTCCACTGCCTGTTTCTCTTACAAGGAATGGCGGCGCCGGGACCCGAGGGACGGGTCGGCCTCGGGCGGCCGACATCGCGGGCGCCCTGGACAGGTAAGTGGGCTGATTAAGTCAGCAGCTGCAGTGTTTGCAGCTGCTGACTTTTTTATTTTTTTTAACGGCCCTCCGCTTTAACGACCGCCCTATAGCAGATTTTTCTGTGCAGGATCACATATACATATATACTGTATTCTGCACTGCTTCTGCTGTGGTCAGTCCTAGCAAAAGCCGATCAGTGGATGCCAGCCAATAGGTGACCGCTGGCAGCCGCCGATCGTCAGGAAGACACACAGGATGAAGCTCTGCATATGTAAACAAGGCAGAGCCCCGTTCTGACAATGGTTGTGATAGATTTTGTTTCCCTGCAAAGTAAAAAGCACCTTACAAAGTACACAACAACCCAAGCTAGGTCCATATTTAACCCCTTGATCACCCTAGATGTTTAACTCCTTCCAAGCCAGTGTCATTAATACAGTGACTGTGCATATTTTTAGCATTGATCACTGTATTAGTGTCACTGGTTCCAACAAAGTGTCAAAAGTGTCAGTGTCAATTGTCTGCCGCCATATTGCAGTCCTGCTATAAGTTGCTGATCACCACCATTACATGGGAACCTTGGTTAACGAGTAACGTGGTTGATGAGCGTTTTGAAAGACAAGCAACTTTTTTTTTAAAATTCTGACTCGGTTCGCAAGTGTTGTCTCGCAAAACGAGCAGAATTCAAGCTAATGTGGTGTGCAGTACCACATTTGGCCAGAGGTACAGGGGCGCCGGTGACACTCGGAACAGTTCGGAAACACTTGGAAACACACGGAAATACTCAGTTACCGAGTGTTTCCGAGCCTTTGCAAGGATTTCTGAGTTCAGCTAACCTGTCCCTGAGTATTTTCGGGCTCTCCAGCGCCCCCCCCCCCCCCCACCTCTGCCACATGCCATATTGCATGCAATAGAAGTTAATGCAGAACGAATTATCTTCACTTCCATTGACTTCTATGGGGAAACTTGCTTTGATATGTGAGTGCTTTGTATTACAAGCATTCTCCTGGAACGGATTATGCTCATAATCCAAGGTTCCACTGTACTAGTATTAAAAAATAAATAAAAAAATCCAGTATATATCCATTAGTTTTCTAGACGCTATAAACCAATCAATGTTTATTGTGATTTTTTTATTTTTTATTTTTTAACAAAAATATGTAGCAGAATGCATATTGGCCCAAATTTATGAAGACATTAGATTTTTTATTTATTTTTATTTATTGGATATATTTTTTAGCAGAATGTAAAAAAGCACAAGAAATAAAAAATGCAGTGGTGATCAAATACCATCAAAAGAAAGCTCTATTTGTGGGACAAAATTACATATATTTTTTTTGGGTACAGCGTTTCATGACTGCGCAACTGTCAGTTAAACTAGTGCCGTAGCAGTGCCGTATCGCAAAAAATGGCCTGGTCATGAATAGGATAAATCTTCCAAAGGTCAAGTGGTTATTCATATTTCGTCTAAGCAGTCTGCATGGCAACATTTGAGGCTAATTTCCATTAAATTAAAATCAATAGCATGGCAAAATCAGTTTAGTCAAAATCAACCCCCTAGTCAGGTCACAGTCTGAGGTTTTGAATGTTTTTACTCAGGACCCATCCAGACCTCCACAGGTCCATCTTCTTTTTGACCATTGGTACATAGAGTAATCTGTGCCAATGTCCTTGTGTGTTCTGAAGAGCAAATAGTTACAGCTCAACTTAATATTCATCTCCTGAATATTTTCTATAGACTTTTAAGGAATCTATCTAGAATATATTATCTAAACTGTTGGAAATTTCAAAAACAAAGTTTTTCTCAAATGTGATCCAGATACTTTATCATCCAATACATAACCAAAGTGAGAAAATGTAGGATCTCCTTAGCAGCTGAAAATTAGGAGAGTCCTAACAAATTCAATGGTTGTAAAAGAACAACACCACAATATATTTTGGACAGTCCAGGTCAATTTTGTTAATTACAGTGATTGTTTCAAAATGCTCCAAATGGTCCCCTTCAACAGGACTGAAAAGCCAAAACAAGAAAAACCCTTCTATATCAAGGTGTGAATGCTAATATACACATGTTAAAGTAGAAGTATAGGCAACATTTTTTATTATTTTGGATAACCCCTGGCAGTTTTTTGGTCACCTGTGTCACATTTGGAGAATTTACTTTCACTTCCTGTCCCAAAACCAAAACAGGGAATGAGAAGAAATCCCTGCTAATTAAGGGAATCCATTGGGGCCCCCCCAGATCACCAGAACTAGTGTCCCCATTGGAAGAGTCTCCTCTATTTCTGTCCAGGGGTCAACCCAATATTAGGGATTGTCTTTTACTTTCTTTTTTGATGATAACAGAAAACAGGACAATTAGGGAGGGTGAGTCTCTCTAATGGGGGTAGATGTAGCAATAAAAAACTAAGAGGTTTCTAATCCATCTCTCCACGCTATCCAAAACTAAAAAACTAAAAAAAAATAAAAAAATAATTGCCTTTAGTTATACTCGAGGCTTTTTTGTCAAAGAATAGGTTGCAGGTACTCTCCCCTTCTGAGTCACCCCTTATCTCCGCCTCCTACCCACCTCTGAGCAGTGTCCTTTGCTTCTACCCCTACCCACCTCCTAGTACTGCCCCTTTTAGAGAATACAAAGTGAAGTATAATTTTGTGGTGCTACATAATTTTGCATACAATTTCATAATGACTGACAACAACTAACAAGAAACGCAGTAAAGTAGATCCTATGCAGCTGGCAGTAACCATAGCTTCCCCCCAGTAACACCAGACCCTCCCAAAACAATAGAACCCCTGCAACAAAATACTCCTCCACCAACCATAGAGCCCAGTAACCAATATCACCCGACCCTCCAGCAGTCAGCAACAATACACCCCTCCTTCAACAGTTTATCCCTCCCACCAGCCAGTGAACCCCCCCCCCACAATGATAGATCTTCAGCAGTGAGAACAATAGACCCCAAGCATCGATATATCCTCCAATACACTTCTACACCCCCTGCCATTACATGCATTCAGTGCTGGAGGAGCTGGAACTGCATTCACCACATTCCCGCTGAAAAAAGCTCTGGTTATACTTTAGGCCAGGGATATGCAATTAGCGGACCTCCAGCTGTTGCAAAAGTACAAGTCCCATCATGCCTCTGCCTCTGGGTGTCATGCTTGTGGCTGTCAGAATCTTGCTATGCCTCATGGGACTTGTAGTTCTGTAACAGCCAGAGGTCTGCTAATTGCATACCCCTGCTTTAGGCCTTGCCTTTTAAAAATTAAATGGGGATGCAAAAAGTAAAAAAAAACTAACAGACTATAAATGTTCAATCTGAAAGTTTCCCAGCTGGAACTCAAACCTAGAAATTCCAGTCCATAATTAAACGCCTTAAAGTAGAACTTTACCCATAACGGCCTGATAAAAATAATGATCTTTAGCAAAAAACATACATAGTTAAATAGTAATATGTATGTTTTTTGCTAAAGAACAAAATCGTTAGGCTGTTAGAAGATCGGCCTCTACAAATTTTGCACAGTGTAATAACATTTTTTAAAGCAAATGAGCATGTGCAGAGGCAAGGTGAGAAAGTGTATTCCTGGATTTTCAACAGTATAAGCTCTTATTTGTAATGTTTTGCATAGCTATACCTTCAAAAGTGGCCAGCCTGAAGTGATCTAGCAGGACTTAATTTTTTAAAGTTCTAAAGTTCCACTTTAACCATCAACCTTTTATTGGGTCTAATAACTTCTACAATGCCTCTGTATTTTATAAATACAATCCTTATCATTTCATTTTATATTGGGTTGGGCAATCAAAGGTCCACCTTGTGCACTTGGATGCTACCTTCAAGAGAGCCAGCACTTCTCCACCAAATAGAAAAGAGGAATCTGTTTTGGAGAAGTATGACATGCACCTGTTGTAGGTAGTTGAGACATGGGTCATATACTTACATTACGTCTGTTGATCAAGTAAATTTGTATTGAGAAAAATAGAAGAATTTTTTTTAACCTGTTGTGAAAGCATCCGACTGGCTATTGCTGACTTCTAAGTCACTGACCCAGAATAATCATGATGGCACTAATGTCAGAAAAACAGTAATAACTCTTACGTCGCTCTTGGATCACAAGCTCACACACTTGCTCAGGTTAGTAGATCAAACTATTAAAGCTGGTGTGTCTGCATAAGGGCAAGGAAACAAACATTTCAAGAAGTTGTCAGCATTGACAGCCCAAGTCTTTTATCAGTACTGATTTCCTTCCCAAAATGTAGTATTGGTTACCTTCTCATAGCGCATACACATTCTGTAAAAAAAAATTACATGTTTTTGAAGTCTTACATTTATTGCTTCTCTTGCAGATGTCTCGGTTAGCCTACTTTCCGTTATTGTCACATTCTGTGGAATTGTTCTCCTTGGAGTCTTACTCTTTGTCTCCTGGAAATTATGTTGGATACCATGGAGGGACAAAGGTTCTTCCCAGACTCAACGCAAAGATCATGGACACCATGGGCATCTTCACCACTCCCACTATGGGGACTTGTTGGTGGATAGAGTGGAGCTTGGAGTTGAGATGCCTGAACGCTCTTATTTAGATATGGACTCTTACCCAGAAGCCAACATTAAAATCAGTCAAACGTCCCCAGACATACCAGTAGATAGCCAGAGTGTGGCCAAGGAATCTCAGATACCTTATGCACAGTCACACCAGCAAGTTGCAAATATTGCTCCTACTAACAGGTAAGCTGCATTGTAAATACCAGTTTTATCCTAGCATATAATTGTTTTTATCATCATAAATGGTTGGATCTTTTTACAGTGATTGTGTTTTGTCTTATACTCTGGAACTGGAAGGAGTGGCGTTTTCTCTCTTTACTGCACACAATGCTCTAAATGGGCATACTGACCGCCTGCACCCCTTCACCTGCAGATCATGGGAATTAAGTCCCTGGCTTCCAAGCTTAGTCTATGGCCACAGGATCATGGAAGATCTTTGCTAAGAGAGAAAAAACAAAACAAATCAAACGTATTGTTGAACTTTATATTGTATCTATAGACAGACCCGTTTCATTTTTTGGCTTAGGTTTTCATTAGGGAGCATTAGGGACCACGTGACAGTGCTCAGCCTGGTGATAGCGGTCAGTCACCAGGCTGAGCACTGTCACATGGTAGAGAGAGTGACCTCATTCCTCCCTCTAGGCTCTGACAATGGCTGACACCTGGTATGTAGGTGGAAGTTGTAATAGAGGAAAACGTTTTGCTGCAAAGTAATCATGGAGTCGGGAAAAATAAATTTACAGAAACAGTCTTTGTCCTGAGTTTCACTTTAATTCCATGCCCCCAATCCAAAGATGTTTAGCTGCAAGCTTAAAGTGGATTTAAACCCCATTTTTAAAACAATTAAGGCTTGTAACTTGTACAGTATAGCATTTCATATCATCTGTGCCCAGTCTTGCCATAAAGAGTTAACCCAGCTCTGAGCAATGCTCTTATCTATTTTCAGTGAGATAAAAATGGACAGAGAAATACCAGTCAGTTCTTCCCCCTTGCTGTGCGTGACAGGTAATTTACATATCTCATGCACAAATCTTAGAGAGGCATTCTGTGTAATTCTCATCCCCCTCCTCCTTTCTTCTCCAGCTCTCCCAGGATTGGCTGCTCCACACCTCAGCATGATTGGGCATGCTGAAATCATGTGGTGACTTTTCTGGGTTTTGATCATAGCAGATGTTGAGTGTAAGAAATACAGAGGAGAAAATTCATGTTGACAAGGGGAGTGTAAAGGTGGGCAGGAAGTCTACTAAGAGCACGACTCCACCCACTGAGCTTCGGACAACAAACCATTCTGTTTTTTGGGTCTCATAATAGACAGAGGGGAGACATTTGACAGGTAAGGATACACGCAGGAGGCATGTATATCCTTATAGATAACCACTATGGCAGTAGTTTAGAAAGGATGAGAGTGGGTTTACATCCACTTTGAAGGTCTTGGAGACTTCATTTCTATGCTTGCTGCACTGGGGCATCTAGGTGTCTCACTGTGTATTCTAGCCAGCTGCAGAACTGAAAATGGCATAATCTTCCAGGCCTTAATATTTTAGCTGAAGGTCTCTAGATATGGTGCACAAACTGCAAGTGTAATAACACTCATCTCATTATGTGCCCATAATTGGCCTTTAAAGCTAAGCTCTAGGCAGCTATACCAATGAGATTACAGGAGTTCCATGGTCAAAGCATTTACTTTAATGTTTATAAGAGCAGCATTATTATAACAAAACAAATAGTTATATTTGACAATCCAATATAAGCTTACTTAAAAAATCACATGTTATGTTATCAGTTCTGCCTATCTGCTGGCCACCTCTTTACACAACTTCCAGGATTCCTTGCATGCTTTGCAGATTCTCCTTTGCTGTTTACTTTTGATTTCTAAGGACTACATATCCCATGGTACCTTGCTGCCTGCAAGCAATGATTTTTGTAGTGACTCCGCCTCCTGAAAAACTCCTCTTATCGTAACCTCTGTTGTTCAGAAGGCAGTCTCTTTAAAATGTATGACACAGCAGTGCCTACTAACAGGGCATAGTGAATATGTGTCACAGAAATCCAGGAAGTAAATGTGTGGGAATCTACACATTTACGAACTTCAACATTGTTTAAATTAAAAGTGGTAGCCTTGCAATAATTGAAATGCAATGTGAAAATTAATATATATGATTTTACATTTTGACTGTATGAGATGCTTTGAGTCCAGTTATGTGTTCATCAAAATATTTTTTTTAATACAACTAGTAACTGAATATATTTTTATGTTAGCTTCTCCCTGCCTGCTTTACACCTAAAATTATGCACTGCTGCATTCAAACCACATGCATTGCACACAGTTGCAGGGTGGCCCCTTCCATTTGGAAGGCTTGCATTCAATGGGTGTTGCTGCCCGCTGAACTTGACAAAGGGGATCATTTTTGCTACGGCATGTGTGCACCCCTAAACACTGCCTTTTCAGCTTAAGGGGAAGTAGCTGAGGGACAGTAAAACCACAGTTCTGCCTTGTGTTTTTACCTCCTTTCAATGCAAGTGTAAATCAGTCCTAACTAATCAGTTGACATGCTGGGTTTGGTTCTTTGTTCAAGATTTACTGCTTCATTTTAGTAAAGCTTTGCAGGCTGAGTTTGGTTCTTTGGTCCAGATTTACTGTTTACCTTTATTAAAGCTTGGTAGGCTGGGTTTGGTTGTTTGGTCAAGATTTACTGCTTAAAACGGAGGTCCAACCACCGTTTCAAAAATTAAAAGCCAGCAGCTACACATACTGCCCTGGAGTCAAGCGATATCGACACCACAGCTGATGTTTCCATCAGCTGTCGGGTGCTCCCGCCCCCGTAGCCAGTAAGGAAACCAGGTAGTGAAGCATTCCGGCTTCACGCCAGGTCGCTACTGTGCATGCGTGAGACACCGGTTGTGCTCTCCTACTGGTCCATCGGTGGGGGAAGGAGAAGGGAGCCAAGCGGTGATGTCAGCGGCCATGGCCGAGACTCCCAGAAGTGGGGACAGGAAAAGACAGGATCCAATCTCTTCCCCCCCGAAAGGTGCCAAAACTTTTGGGTGGAACTCCGCTGTCAGGTCACCTTGAGGCCAGGTGACAGATGCACACGGTAGGGATCAGAAGTGCACCGCAAGGTTGTGTACCCTACGGCTGACTGCTGCGGATGGGAGTCAAGGCGATAAGGAAGGCAGGGCCGCGAAACACCAAGACGGATCCCACCAGGGTTAGAGCGTAAGATTCCCTGGGGCGCAGAGTCTAAGAGCCAGCAGGTGTTCACCAGAGCCTCTAGTGGTGAGGATGGACTGGGCTGCAACTGGCATCAGGTCGCGACCCCCAGGGTCCCCCAGCTCACACCCACAGTAGGCAACAGGAGGATAGGGATAGTGACGGATAAAGCCAAGGTCGGGCCACAAGCAGACAGGGCTAGTCAGGGACACGCCAAAAGGTCAGGATCACAGGCAAACAGGGATAGTCAGGGACAGGCCAAAGTCGGTAACAGAAGAGCACACGGCAGGTAACAGGAAGCCAAACACACAAAGGTTTATCAGCAGGGTTGGCCTGCAGTGCACAGGTTAATATAGAATTCTCTGATAGGAGCTAGGGTGGAGCCATGCCAGACGATGGATTACAAAAGCAGTCAGGTGAGGGTTGGTTGGTCTCTAGAGATGAACACATGGAGACAGGTAAGCAGACAAACTCTATTGCATAACCATGACATCCGCTTTAACTTTGGTAAAGCTTGAAAGGGCTGAGTTTGGTTCTTTGGTCAAGTTTTACTGCTTAACTTCAGTGGGTAAAATGTGAGGTTACAGACCAGGCTGTGCTATAACTGTAGGAGAAAGATGGTCTAATCACAAGACTGGTTGAACAGAATTTCAAATACTGTGTCAGGTAAGACAGTCCACATGCATGTATACATGTACGGTGGCACATGTAGCCATTTTTCCTGGAGTTCAGCTAGAATTGTTTACTTTCCCATTTTCTCATGTCTAATATGGCCATGCTTCAATTCACATCAGTGCAATCTAGTCTGTGCTGTAATGCTTGTTTGTTCATAGAGTTATACTTAGCCCCTTGGCTGCTCCTTTTCCTTGGCACTGTTTAAAGTTTACTGTACACATCTAAAATGAAATATACAACACTCTAATGACTATACCTCTGGGAGACTTCTGAAAGTCTCTTAATTTGAAGAGTTACATTGACTCCTCTTGCATAAAACTATTGGATGTAATTCCACGACTGAAAAATTATCCGTCCACGGAATGCATCTTATTAATTTTCATTAGCATTATCCGTCTTCCGCAAATAATGTTAACTTTTGTTGCACAGTGTGTTTTCATAAAATATTAAATTCTTCTCAGCAACGGTATAGATTAAATAATTATACACATAAGTGTACTTACTTGGAGATGTGTGGCATCACATTACAAGTGCATTAATTTGTTGACACACAATAAAAGCTATTGCTGCTTAGGCGAGATTAACAAATAGCACATTCACTTGTGTTTTAGATTAGTTTGTTTTACAGTGCCTTGCAAAAGTATTCACCCCCCTTGGCATTTTTCATGTTTTGTTGCCTCACAACCTGGAATTAACATGGATTGTTTGAGGATTTGCATCATTTAATTTACAGAACATGATCACAACTTTGAAGATTTTTTTTTTTTATTGTGGCACAAACAACAAATAGGACAAAATAACAGAAAAAGTCAATGTGCATAACTATTCACCCCCCTAAAGTCATTACTTTGTAGAGCCACCTTTTGCGTCTATTACAGCTCCAAGTCACTTTGGATAAGTAATATGAGCTTGCCACATCTTACCACTGGGATTTTTGCCCATTCCTCCTTGCAAAATTGTTCCAGCTCCTTCAAGTTGGATGGTTTATACTTGTGAACAGCAATCTTTAACTCTGACCACATATTTTCTATTGGATTGAGGTCTGGGCTTTGACTAGGCCATTCCAACACATTTACATGTTTCCCTTTAAACCACTCAAGTGTTGCTTTAGCAGTGTGTTTGGGGTCATTGTCCTGCTGGAAGGTGAACCTCCGTCCTAGTCTCAAATCACACACAGAGTGGTACAGGTATTGCTAAAGAATATCCCTGTATTTAGCACCATCCATATTTCCCTCCACTCTGGCCAGTTTCCCAGTCCTGACTGCTGGTGTTCTTTGGATATTGTGATGTGTTAGGTTTGCACCAGACATAGCCTTTTCTTTGATGGCCAAAAAGTACAATTTTAGACTCATCAGATCAGAGAACCTTCCTCCATACATTTGAGTCTCCCACTTGCCTTTTCGCGAACTCAAAACATGCCATTTTGTTTTTTGCTGAAAATAATGGCTTTCTTCTGGCCACTCTGCCATAAAGCCCAACTCTATGGAGCGTACGGCTTATTGTAGTCCTATGTACAGATACTCCAGTCTCTGCTATAGAATGCTGCAGTTCCTCCAAGGTTACCTTAGGTCTCTGTGCTGCCTCTCTGATTAACACCCTCCTTGTCTGGTCCATGAGTTTTGGTGTGCACCCATCTCTTGGCAGATTTGCTGTTGTGCCATGTTCTTTCCATTTGGTTATGATAGATTTGATGGTGCTCCTAGGGATCATAAAAGATTTAGATATTTTTTTTATAACCTAACCCTGACTTTTTCTTCTCAACAACATTGTCCCTTACTTGTTTGGAGAGTTCCTTGGTCTTCATGGCAGTGTTTGGTTAGCGGTGCCTCTTGCTTAGGTGTTGCAGCCTCTGGGGCCTTCCCAAAAGGTGTGTATATGTAATGACAAATCATGTGACACTTAGATTGCACACAGGGATCATCATTTCACTAATTATGTGACGTCTGAAGGTAATTGGTTGTACCAGAGCTTTTTATGGGCTTTATAACAAAGGGGGTGAATACATACGCACATGCCAATTATCATTTTTGTTCTTCTGAAAAATTGTTTTATGTATATATTTTTCTAATTTTACTTCACCAACTTTACTATTGTGTTCTGATCCATCACATATAATTCAGATTAAAAAAACATTGAACTAAAGTAACAAAATAGGTAAAAAGCCAAAGGGGGTGAATACTTTTGCAAGACACTGTAGTTTTGCTTAACCACTTCAGCCCTGGAAGAATTTACCCCCTTCCTGACCAGAGTGATTCGGCACTGCACCGCTTTAACTGACAATTGCGCGGTCGTCTGACATTGTACCCACAATTTACATCCTTTTTTTCCCCACAAATAGAGCTTTCTTTTGGTGGTATTTTATCGTCTCTGCGTTTTTTTTTGTTTTGCACTATAAACAAAAAAAAGTGCCAATTTTGAAAAAAACACATTTTGTACTTTTTGCTATAATAAATATCCCCATTTTTTAAAAATAAAAATAAAATATTTTCTTGGTTTAGGCCGATCTGTATTCTTTTAAATATTTTTGGTAAAAAAAATCGCAATAAGCGTATATTGATTGGTTTGCGCAAAAGTTATAGTGTCTACAAAATAGGGGATAGATTTATAGCATTTTTATTAATTTTTTTTTACTAGTAATGGCGTCGATCTGCGATTCTTTTTTTTTTGTATTGTGACTGCAACATCATGGTGGACACATCTGACAATTTTGACACATATTTGGAACCATTGGCATTAATACAGCAATCAGTGTGATTAAAAATGCATTGATTACTGTAAAAATGTCACTGGCAGTGAAAGGGTTAACTGTGTTCCCTGGGAGGTGATTCTAACTGAAGGGGGAGGGAACTAACTAGAGAAAGTGATGGATCGTGGTTCCTAGCTAATAGGAACACACGATTTGTCACTCCTGTCAGAACAGAACAGGGAAGTGTGTGTTTACACACACTCGTCCCTGTTCTGTGCTCATGATTGCTCATGGCCGGGGGTCATTGCCACCGTCGGCCACGAGCATCGGAACCCCCGCTGTGCAGCCAGCGCCTGCTATCCCGCGAGCCGACGTATAGCTACGAGGTTTCGCGCAGGGGAGCCAACCTGCTGCAGTATAACAGAGGATTTTGCATTAAAATATACAATTTAATTTACTCTGTGACAGAGACTAACCTTAAAACAATCTTAAACACTTCAGCCCCGGACCATTTTGCTGGCCAAAGACCAGACCACTTTTTGCGATTCGGCACTGCGTCGATTTAACTGACAATTGCGCGGTCATGCGACATGACTCTCGAACAAAATTGACATCCTTTTTTTTCCCACAAATAGAGCTTTCTTTTGGTGGTATTTGATCACCCCTGCGGTTTTTATTTTTTGTGCTATAAACAAAAATAGAGCGACTATTTTGAAAAAAAAACGCATTATTTTTTACTTATTGTTATAATAAATATCCCCCAAAAATATATAAAAAAAATGTTTTCCCTCAGTTTAGGCCGATACGTATTCTTCTACATATTATTGGTAAAAAAAATTACAATAAGCGATTATTGATTGGTTTGCGCAAAAGTTATAGCGTTTACAAAATAGGGGATAGTTTTATGGCATTTTTATAAAATTTTTTTTTTTTATTAGTAATGGCGGCGATCAGCAATTTTTATTGTGACTTTGACATTATGGCGGACACATCGGACATTTTTGACACATTTTTGGGACCATTGTCATTTATACAGCAATCAGTGCTATACAAATGCAGTGATTCCTGTGTAAATGACACTGGCAGTGAAGGGGTTAACCAGTGGGTGGCAGTGTAGGGTGTGAGGGGGTTAGCTCGGCAGCAGGTGTGTGTGACCCCCTGGATGGGTTCACAACACAAAATTAGGCACAGCAGACAGCGTTGTAGGTGCAAAAAAACAAAAGATGCAGTTTATTTATGCTACATGCAGTGAAACATATAACAGCCAAACAAAAATAAAACATGAAAATAAATCCTGGTCAGCTTGACCTCTAATTACACACTTAGACTCCCTGACTAACAACTGAGTGCAGCCTTGTGCTGCCCCAGTCCCTGTCTCTGTCTCTGTTGTAGGGGTTTGCCACACAGGCGTTAACTCACCGCACAGAACAGGTATCACACTCCCCAGTCTATACACACAAAACTGGTTCCAGGATGGAGCATCTCCCTAAGCATGCTGGGGTTTTTTGTAGAGGTCTTAATGAGCCCACTTACTTCATCTGGGCTCATTAACTCTTCCCCTCTAGTTGTACAAGTCTGCATAAAGCCTGAATCTAGGGCATACATATTTCCCATCCTGGATACAACCAGGTGACTTTACCTGCATGCTGCCACATACCCCCCCCTCTTGTTTCAACCTTGGGGTTGTAACACAAGCAGTCAGACACGCATGTATCCGAGACAAAGCATCCACATTCCCCATTTTAACACCAGGGCGATGCTTAACTGTAAAGTTAAATTCTTGTAGGGCCAGGAACCACCTATTTACCCTTCTATTGGTCTCCTTGTTCTGAGCCATCCACTTTAAAGGAGCGTGATCAGTCACCAGGTCAAAGTGCCTACCTAGCAGATAGTACCGAAGGGAATCTAGAGCCCACTTCACTGCTAAACATTCCTTCTCAATCGTGGCGTAATTTACCTCACGGGACTTCAACTTCCTGCTGAGGTAAATGACTGGGTGCTCTTCCCCGTTCCAGACCTGGGATAACACTGCTCCTAACCCAACGTCTGATGCATCAGTTTGTACAACAAAGTCCTTAGAGAAGTCTGGTGAGTACAACACTGGCTGGCTACATAAGGCTGTTTTTAAGGACTGAAATGGTTCTTCAGCCTCTGGGGACCATTTAATCATAACAGACTCTTTCCCTTTTGTCAGGTTGGTGAGGGGCATAGCCTGAGAAGCAAAATGGGGAATGAATCGTCGATAATAGCCAGCGATTCCCAGAAAGGCTCGTACCTGTTTCTTGCTGTTGGGACGTGGCCAACTCTGTATGGCCTCGACTTTATTTACTTGGGGTTTTATCACCCCCCTCCCAATAGTGTACCCAAGATATTTGGCCTCCTCCTGTCCAATGGTACACTTCTTTGGATTGGCCGTAAACCCAGCTTCCCGGATAGAGTCTAGGACTGCTTGTACTTTTGGCAAATGTGAGACCCAGTCTGTGCTATGGATAATCACATCATCCAGGTAAGCTGCAGCATATTTCTGATGGGGCCTCAGAATCTTATCCATTTTCCGCTGGAATGTTGCCGGTGCATTCTGTAACCCAAACGGCATTCTCTTATATTGGAATGCCCCATCTGGGGTTACAAACGCAGTTTTCTCCTTGGCCGACTCGGCTAGGGGAATTTGCCAATACCCTTTGGTGAGATCAAGAGTTGTCATATATCGGGCTGTTCCCAGCCGGTCAATCAACTCATCTATACGCGGCATGGGGTAGGTGTCAAATTTTGTAACTTTATTTAATTGTCGAAAATCGTTACAAAACCGCCAGCTCCCATCAGGTTTGGGCACTAGTACGATAGGACTGGACCAGTCACTCTGGGACTCCTCTATTACACCCAATTCCAGCATCCTTTGTACCTCCCCACGTATTGCCTCCCGTCGGGCCTCTGGTATTCTATAAGGTTTTAGTTTTACCCTTTCTCCTGGCGGGGTGATAATGTCATGCTCTACGCCAGATGTTTGTCCCGGAAGCTCAGAGAAAATCTCTTTGTTACGAAGTACAAACTCTTTAACCTCCTGTTGTTGGGGTTTCGATAAGGTGTCTGCTATTCCAACCTCAGGAACTAAGCAATCAGGCTGTACTTGTGACAAAGTCTCTGCGACTAGGGATTCCCTATCCCTCCAGGCTTTCAGCAGATTGACGTGATAGATCTGCTCCGGCTTTCGCCTTCCTGGCTGTCTAACCCTGTAGTTCACCTCACTAATTTTTTCAATTACTTCATATGGACCTTGCCATTTGGCCAGAAATTTGCTTTCAACCGTTGGGACTAGCACCAAGACCCTATCCCCCGGGGAAAAAGTACGGGTCTTGGCCGTACTTGGTTGTACACTCTCTGCTGTGCTAACTGCGCTTGGTTTAAATGTTCCTTTACAATTGGCATTACCTGTGCAATTCTATCTTGCATCAGGGCGACATGCTCAATCACACTCCTGTGAGGAGAACTCTCATTTTCCCAAGTTTCCTTGGCGATATCCAGCAGCCCTCTTGGGTGTCTCCCATAGAGCAACTCGAAGGGTGAGAAACCCGTAGAGGATTGGGGTACCTCCCTAATGGCAAACATCAGATAGGGTATTAGACAGTCCCAATTCTTTCCATCTCTATCCACCACCTTCTTTAACATTTGTTTTAGGGTTTTGTTGAATCTTTCAACCAACCCATCTGTTTGGGGGTGATACACAAATGTACGCAATTGCGTCACTTTGTACAACTTGCATAATTCTTTCATAACCCGGGACATAAAGGGTGTACCTTGGCCTGTAAGCAGTTCCTTACAAATACCCACGCTGCTAAAAACAAGAGATAGCTCTTTGGCTATGGTTTTGGCCGAGGTATTTCGAAGAGGAATTGCTTCCGGATAACGGGTGGCATAGTCCAATATAACCAAAATGTACTGATGCCCCCTGGCAGACTTCATTATCGGACCTACCAAATCCATTGCGATCCTTTCAAAGGGGACCTCAATGATAGGAAGAGGTACCAGCGGGTTACGGAAATGTGGCATAGGTGCCGACTTCTGACACACAGGGCAGGAGGAACAATAATTTTCTATTTCCTTCATGACCCCAGGCCAATAGAATCTCTGCAATATCCTCTCTCTGGTTTTCTCTGTCCCCAGATGACCTCCCAGAATGTGCCCATGGGCCAATTCTAACACCAACTTCCTGTAAGGTTTGGGCACTACAAGTTGCTCAATGGTTTCTTCTGCCCTTTGAGCCACTCGATACAGCAGGTCCCTTTCCATAGTGAAGTAAGGATAAGTGCAAGTCTTATCTGGGTTCACTAACTCGCCATCTATTTTCACCACATTTTCCCGTGCCTTTATTAGGGTGGGGTCTTTTAACTGTTCTGTGGCAAAATTTTCCATGTGAACCTCAAGATCTGAAAACTCCACAGACGGCATGTTTTCATCTGAGAATGTTGGCTCCTCCCCAGTTTCTCGAGTTTCCCCCGCCAATACCGACAAAGGAAATTCAGGAGAGTCCTCACCACTCCCAGAGGAATTCTGGTCATCTTCCTGGTTTATAGGGGCACCAGTGGGGGGCTCAGGACAATCCCAGAGTTCCCAGAATTTTGGAAAATCCCTTCCCACAATAGCATCATGTGGTAAGTGAGACACTAACCCCACCTGATGAGAGAGGTTACCTTTGGGGGTCTCAAAAAACACTGAAGTTACAGGATATTCTCGGGTGTCCCCATGCACACAAATAACAGCCACCCTGTTCTTCCCAGAGACCTCTGTAGTAACTAATTCAGCTTTTATCAACGTTACCAGGCTACCTGAATCCAGCAACACATCAACATTTCTACCATTAATACACATTTTACATAAATGTTTCTCAGATCCCCGAATGGCAGTGCATGCAACTGTCGCAAACAGCGACTGACGTCTCTCCCTTATAAAGTCACATTGCATAGGCTCATCCACAACAGGGCAATTGGCTGCAATATGTCCCTCTTGCCGGCAGCGGTAGCAAATAATCTTTTTCGCTGCCTCTTGCAGCATGGGCTTCCTGGGCTGCTCCCGCCAGACCTTAGGAAGAACTCCCACTCTCTCACTCTCTCCACCCTCACCCCTTGGAGTCATCTTACCCGCCACTGGGAATGATCTGGTCTTAGGGTGGAAAGTCCGTGAGTCCCTGGAAGAGGTGGTCAGGTTCTCTGTAGCCAAGTACCTCTCAACCAGATCCACAAGTTTATCTGCATTTTCTGGATCTCCATGGCTTACCCATTTTTGGATGGCAGTAGGAAGAGCTCTCAGGAAACGATCCATAACAACACGTTCCACAATGTTTGGTGCGGTCAAAATCTCTGGCTGCAGCCACTTCCTGCTCAGGTGAATGAGATCATACATTTGAGACCTGGGGGGTTTTCCAACCTGAAAAGTCCAATTATGCACACGCTGAGCCCGGACGGCCAGGGTGACACCCAGCCGTGCCAATATTTCTGTTTTTAGCACCACATAGTCTTTTGCTTGGTCAGGCTCTAGGTCATAATAAGCTTTCTGCGATTCCCCAGTTAACAGAGGGGCCACCAGTCCAGCCCATTGCTCCTTAGGCCACTTTTCCCTTTCAGCAGTCCTTTCAAATGTGGTCAAAAACACCTCCGGATCATCCTCTCCAGTCATTTTTGTCAGTAAACGGCTCACACCAAAGGATGCGGTATTAGTGTAACCACTTGCCTCATTGGTCTGCGGACGTTGCTGTATTAATGTCTCTATTTGCTGTTGAAAACTCTGCTCTTGCTTCTGCAACAGGTCTATGAAGCGGGCTTCAGATCGCTGCTGGGCTTGTTGCTGAGCTTCCAGACACTGCTGCAAAGTTGCATTTGTCTGCTGCTGGGCTGCAAGGCTCTTTTGTAAACCTGCATTTGTTTGCTGCTGATTTGCATTTGCTTGCTGCTGATTTGCATTTGCTAGAGCCAGCTGTCTCAGTATCTCTTCCATGCTGGCCTTAAAAAAAAACTGCCAAAATTCTCCACCAACTGTGAGGGGGTTAGCTCGGCAGCGGGTGTGTGTGACCCCCTGGATGGGTTCACAACACAAAATTAGGCACAGCAGACAGCGTTGTAGGTGCAAAAAAACAAAAGATGCAGTTTATTTATGCTACATGCAGTGAAACATATAACAGCCAAACAAAAATAAAACATGAAAATAAATCCTGGTCAGCTTGACCTCTAATTACACACTTAGACTCCCTGTCTAACAACTGAGTGCAGCCTTGTGCTGCCCCAGTCCCTGTCTCTGTCTCTGTTTTAGGGGTTTGCCACACAGGCGTTAACTCACCGCACAGAACAGGTATCACACTCCCCAGTCTATACACACAAAACTGGTTCCAGGATGGAGCATCTCCCTAAGCATGCTGGGGTTTTTTGTAGAGGTCTTAATGAGCCCACTTACTTCAGCTGGGCTCATTAACTCTTCCCCTCTAGTTGTACAAGTCTGCATAAAGCCTGAATCTAGGGCATACATATTTCCCATCCTGGATACAACCAGGTGACTTTACCCGCGTGCTGCCACAAGGGATTAAGTAGGGGTGTGTTACTAACTGTTGGGGGCTGGGCTTTCATTTAGTGAACACTAATCTCTGCTCCAATCACATGGAGCAGAGATCAGCGTCACTTGTTGCTAGGCAGAACGGGGAGATGCTGTTTATAACAGCATCTCTCCATTCAGCCGCCCCTTGAGACATTCGCGGGTATGTGATCGAATCTGCGGGACCCACGACCGGACTCACGGGGGTCCCGACCAGCATGCACGATGGCAGGGCGGCATTAAAGATTGGACGTACTTGTACTCAAATATGCCTGCCCGTACCATTCTGCCAACGTACATCTGCGTGCGCTGGTCGGGAACTGGTTAATAAGGACCATAATTAGGTATATATATATATATATATATAGTCTTCTACATATTTTTGGTTAAAAAAAAAATCACTATAGGCGTTTATTGATTGGTTTGCGCAAAAGTTATCATGTCTACAAACTATGGGATAAATTCAGGGATTTTTTTATTTTATTTTATTTTATTGGTAATGGCGGCAATCTGCGATTTTTAGCGGGACTGCAACATTGCAGGGGACAAAACTAATCCCAAATGACACTTTTTGGGGACCAGCTATACAAATGCACTGATCAATGTAAAAATGACACTGGCAGGGAAGGTGTTAACACAAGGGGCAATCAAGGGGTTAACCGTGTTCCCTGGGTGTGTTCAAACTGTAAGGGGGGTTGGCTGCCTGAGACATGACAGAGATCACGGTTTCTGATGACTGGAAACTGTAGGTCTCTGTCATGTCATCTGTCAGAATTGGGAATTGGGATCGCAGGTCCGACCCACCCGCAGGCATGCTCCTGCAGCGTGCAAAGGGCAAGAAAACGCTGCCGTGGTATGCGGCCTCCCTCAACTGCGTCTGCATGAGCAGACGTACAGCAACAGCAATTTGCTCAGGAGAGCCAACCTGCCACAGTATAACTGCAGCGGCTGGTCCTTAAGTGGTTAATAAATATAGTGGTTCATGTGACATAAAAATTTGCAACTATCACCTTTTTGCTCTACAGAGCCTCTGCTCCCAGAAAATATTTAAGAGAAGTATGTTTTTTTTCCCCCCTTTTATACATACCTAGGTGGATGCAGCTTGGGACTGATGCTGCATCTGTCCCCTGGCGTCTCTACACTGAGAACCAAGTCATCAAACACAGTCGATAGCTCAGTTCTCACAGATCTCTGAGAGAAGAGCTGCTGACTGTCAATCAGCAGCTCTCCTCTCTGCTCCTCCACGCTCATTGGAGCGCTGAGCTGTGGAGGGGTGGGGATCAGCAGTCTGTCTCTCAGCGGCTCGCTGAGAGGCTGAAACAGGCATCAGTGCAGGCACCTGATGGATTCAGACTTCATTGTCGTGATGACGCAGTGCCTGGACTGATTCCTGTGACATCAGCAGAGAGTGGACTTCAGACTGTTCTCTGATGAAAACGGCTCTCCTCTCTGCTCCTCCACGCTCATTGGAGCGCTGAGCTGTGGAGGGGTGGGGATCAGCAGTCTGTCTCTCAGCGGCTCACTGAGAGGCTGAAACAGGCATCAGTGCAGGCACCTGATGGATTCAGACTTCATTGTCGTGATGACGCAGTGCCTGGACTGATTCCTGTGACATCAGCAGAGAGTGGACTTCAGACTGTTCTCTGATGAAAACGGGTCATAGGAGTGAATGAAATTACACTCCTGTGACCCTTAAGAGAAACCCAGCCAAACAAGCTCAGGCTGGACTTCTCCTTTAATGTTCTGGGGGTTTAAGTAATTCTTCTTGCCAAAAAATGCTCTGGAGTCTAACTGGTTACTGGGCCTATACAAGGTTACACTTGTTGCAGAGTGATTTCTGCATGTCTAACCTTTGTTTGAGAAGGTGGTCTCTAGTTTTTCACTCTTTCACTTCAGCCTGAATTGATATTTCTTGCAGAGAGGACATGATTTAAGTTGGTTCATTATATCCATTATTATTTTGTTTTTTGTATACAAATGTAGATGTACTGTAGATGAAGATGGGTACCACTCCCCGAAAGCAATCGAAAAATAATTGCTTTGGGAGAAAATACTGAATGAATGGTTCAGGAGATAGCAAATGCAGTTGGTGTGGGAAAATCAAGTGTTTCAAGCATTGTGAACCTGTTTCAAGAGAAAGGGCCTGTAGACCCTTCTCTGAAAGGACTTTGTGGAAGAAAAAGGAAGGCTTTGCTGTTGAAATTATGGTCTAATCAGAAGAATTAGCATCTTAAACCCAAAGACCAGTGGGGACATCAAAAGGGAGCTTGCATCTCTTAGAGTTAATGTGGAGGCATCTACTGTGTGACACCGACTCCTCCAGTATGGTCGCAGAGCCAGACTACTACTTAAGAAGCAGCACTTGACACTAGTAGCATTGTTATGGACAAAGAAGCATAGAGACTGAATAAATATAATCCCAAAAGTGAGTCCCATGTGATGAAAAAGTATATTTATATCCAAGTGTGGAGATTCCAAATATAAAAGTTCTAAATTAGTTCCAGCTCAATATGTGTCAAATATAAACAAAAATAACAATCCAAAATGTGAATCAACCAGATGTGCCTCCAATTTAAAATAAAGACTCTTATTAGAACTAATGGTCATGACATGCCCCAGATGACGTCAGTTGTGCCGAAACACATTGGGAGGAGTTTACGCTTGTGATGTCACCACGCACACCAAAGCCACGAGTTGGTTGGATTGGATCCCGGAACCATATTCTGTTTTTCACATGCCTGTTTTTATGATTGATCTTGTGAGTGACTGGTATTACCCTTTTTATAAAAAATCTTTTATACAATTTGACAATATGTGCGTTTATGGCAGAGGAGTGAAAATGTTCCCATTTCAGTTGATACTTTATTAATACAGCACTTTTGACTCTTTCCAAATAAAGAGCCCACTAGTTCTGATAAGAATACATTTTTTACCCCCAAGTTAATTCACGTTTTGGATTGTTATTTTTGTTTATATTGGACACATCTATTGGGCTTGAATGAACTTGTAACTTTTATATTTGGAATCTCCACACTTGGATATATATAGACTCTTTAATCACGTGGGACTCACTTTCTAGATTATATTCACTTGATCTTTTTTGGAATTTGTTATATTTTGATTGTATTTTATCACTAGCGCGGCAAAAAATCTTATACATATTTTTAACAATCCAATTTGATTGTTCTTTTGCCAGCTGCTCTTTTTCTTTTGAACTACTAGCGCAATATTAATTTATTTTAAGCGTAGACACTGGACTTTGGAGCTGTGGAAGAAAGCAATATACTCGAACAAAACATAGTTTTATGTACATGGATACAGGTCAAACTTTATTCGGCCCTCATCTGGAGAACCTCTTTGAACTGACCACTTCCAGCAATCCCCTAAACCCTCAGTTTCCTGATGAAGATGGAGTGTTCCAGCAAGACCTAGCTCACTGCCACAATTCAAAGTTAAAGCGGGATTCCACCCTAAAGTGGAACCTCCGCTGATCGGAACCCCTCCCCCCTCCGGTGTCACAATTGACACCTTTCAGGGGGGAGGGGGGTGGAGATACCTGTCAAAGACAGGTATTTTCACCCACTTCCGGGCATAGACTCCTACGGGAGTCTACGCCATTTCCTGCCCTGCCGCGCTGTCTGCTGGGACACACACGGGTCCCAGTGACAGCGCGGAGATTTCCTATTGCGCGGCGCAACTCGCGCATGCGCAGTAGGGAACCGGGAAGTGAAGCTGATTCGCTTCACTTCCTGATTCCCTCACCTAGAATGGCGGCGGCAGCAGCCGAGGCCCGAGCGGTCGATCGGCCTCGGCTGCCGGCATCGCTGGAACCCGGGACAGGTGAGTGTCCATTTATTAAAAGTCAGCAGCTGTAGTATTTATAGCTGCTGGCTTTTAATATATTTTTTTTTGGCGGAATCCCTCTTTAAGGACTTTTTTCCCAAGAAAAATTTAAAGTATTGGAATGGCTAGGAAATTCACTAGACCTGAACCTGATAGAAAACCCATGGGCCCTTGTAAAGGCTTGAAAAAATAAAGATGGATTGTACAACAAAAAATAAAATGACAGGAAGTGTTCTCCAACTGAGGTTTAGGGACCCTGAAGTGAATGATTTGTGTGAAAAATTTGCATCAATACCTAAGAGGGTAAGGGAGGTAATTAAAGTTGAGGGAGGCCATATTAATTACTAACAGTAAATAAATTAGTTTTGTAAACCTGAAATTGCCTTATTGTAATATCCTCTTTGTCCCAACTAGTTTGCACAGTACTGTATTTGGAGACTAGAAGGAGATCCGCCACGCTGGGAAGCGGAGCAGCGATGATTTTTGACTTTTCACATTTTTTCAACTTTTTTCTTATTTGACTCTTCTCTTTCTTCTATCCTAGTTATTTTTTGGACTTTATTGCTTATAATTCTGAGTGGTAAGGAACATCTGTCTTCATACATGACAGAAGAAACAACATCTATTGCTGCTACCACTCTTAACTTGTTCATCATATGGTTTAACATGTTCTGATTTCTGAGATACATTATATACATGATACATGATATCTGTACATTAGCCATCTTTGGTACGTTGCAAAATAAACAACTAAATACAATTATTACAATTATTGGAAACATTTTTTTGATTCAATCAATTCAAAGTTTATCGATTCGATTCAAAAATGAGAAAACTACATAAATTGAATACCGAATATGAATTCAGAATATGAGTCCAGAATAATAATTGAACAAATCAACCAAATTTACCAAAACGAAATGACTAGATTAACGGATCTAAACAAAATGAAACAAAACAATTTTTTTGGTCATGCACATGTCTAACAAAAAGTGGCAACCTCCCCAACCTATAACTGTTTTTTGCAGCAAGGTGCACATGGAAGGGCAATGCACATCACAAACAAAAGATTTTCCAGCAAGGGTCAATTTGGTTGTTTGCAGGCTAGCTGGCAAGTATGCTGGGAAATACCAGCAATGGCCACAGGGTAGCACTATGGTGGTGAGTCACGTAGCCATTCACACTTGTGCATGTTTATGGCAAGTTACACTCCCCTTGGTCACAGACCTGTTGGTTCAGTCTTTACAGAGTAGTAGACAAAATAACACGTGTAAGTGTTGAGCTGAGTGACAGGAATCTGAAGCAGTGGACTAACATCAAACCTTGCATGAAAATTTACAAAACTGTGAGTGAAACATTAGCTCTGTGTCAGAAACCATGAATCAGGCTGAGACAGAAGTACAATTAAATCACACTTGTTTATTAATAAAAATAAAAAGGAAAATAGAAAAGGCGTAGTCAAGCATAGCCAGAGTCCAGTAACCAGATCGGGTAGTCAGCCAGGCCAGAAGTCAGGGATCCAAGTAGAGCACAGCAAGCAGGATAAGGAGCCAGAAGGGATGTCAGCAAGCCACTGTTTAACCACTTGCCGACCGCCGCACGACGATATACGTCGGCAGAATGGCACGGGCAGGCATATGGGCGTATATATAAGTCCCTGCCTGCCCGCGGGTGGGGGGCCCGATCGGTGCCTGCGGCGGTCGGCATTCCTTCGAGAGCGATCCGGGATGAGGGGGCGGCCATTCATTCATGGCCACCCCCTCGCAATCGCTCTCGACGAATGGAAATCCTTCGTGACATCACTTCCTCTCCTGTAATGTAAACACAGGAGAGGAAGTGATGTATTCTCTCCTCCGTGTCGGTATTTTTCGTTCCGGCACCGAGGAGAGAGGTTCGGTGAGTTGCACCAACACACCACACATACAGTAGAACATGCCAGGCACACTCACACCCCCCCTTTACCCCCCGATCACCCCCCCAATTACCCCTGCCCCCCCAGTCACAGTGACACCAATTGCTTATTTTTTTTTTTTTGCATTGGTGTAATTTGTGACTGGAATAACTGTTAGGGCAGTTAGGGTTAGCCCCCTTTAGTTCTAAGGTACCCCCCTAACCCCCCCAATAAAGGTTTAACCCCGTGATCACCCCCCGTCGCCAGTGTCACTAAGGCTGGGTTCACATTGCAGCGGTTTGAGAACGGATGTGATTCGCACCGCACTGCAGTGCAAATCACATCCGATCTCTGTGCGA
The DNA here is from genome assembly GCF_037356315.1 of Lithobates pipiens. NCBI lineage: Eukaryota > Metazoa > Chordata > Amphibia > Anura > Ranidae > Lithobates > Lithobates pipiens. The sequence goes on from NW_027507788.1 coordinate 91,944,823, forward strand.
TTCAAGTTCAGCCATACAGATAGTATGGCTGAATTCGTGTCGCACCCGCCGCACCCGCCGCAAACTCGCACGGGACCCTTTTTTTGGTCCGCAGCAGAATCGGATCGCATGGGTGTTCACACCATGCGATCCGAGTTTGCAGATCGCACTGCGATATGCGAACTGATCTGGGGGTGTCATTAACATTTCACTGACACTCCCAGCAGTTCGCATAGGGCAGTGTGAACTGCCGCCGGGAGGCATGCGATGCGGGAACCCGCCGCGGATTCGTGGCGTTCCCGCATCGCTCCAGTGTGAACCCAGCCTAATAAGCGATCATTTTTCTGATCGCTGTATTAGTGTCACAGGTGACGCTAGTTAGGCAGGTAGGTATTTAGGTTCGCCGCAACTTTTTATAGCGCCAGGGACCCCCATATACTACCGCATAAAGCCCCCTGATTGCCCCCTAGTTAACCCTTTCACCAGTGATCACCATATAACTGTTACAGGTGACGCTGGTTGGTTAGTTATTTTTTTATAGTTTCAGGGCACCCGCCATTTATTACCTAGTCTCACTAGTGTACCCCTAAATTTAGGGGTGTCTACTTTCCAAAATGGGGTCATTTGGGGGGGTTTGTGCCATCTTGGCATTTTATGGCCTTCAAAACTGTAACGCCCTTAGAAAGCCTGATGGCGGTGCTTGGTTTTCGGGGCCCCGTACGCGGCTAGGCTCCCAAAAAGTCCCACATATGTGGTATCCCTGTACTCAGGAGAAGCAGCAGAATTTATTTTGGGGTGTCATTTCACATATGCCCATGGCATGCGTGAGCAATATATCATTTAGTGACAACTTTGTGAAAAAAAAAAAAAGTTTGTAATTTTCCCGCAACTTGTGGCAAAATATAAAATATTCCATGGACTCAACATGCCTCTCAGCAAATAGCTTGGGGTGTCTACTTTCTAAAATGGGGTCATTTGTGGGGGTTTTGTGCCATCTTGGCATTTTATGGCCTTCAAAACTGTAATAGGTAGTGAGGAGTGAAGTCAAATATTTACGCCCTTAGAAAACCTGAAGGCGGTTCTTGGCTTTCGGGGCCCCGTACGCGGCTAGGCTCCCAAAAAATCCCACACATGTGGTATCTCCGTACTCAGGAGAAGCAGCAAAATTTATTTTGGGGTGTCATTTCACATATGCCCATGGCATGTGTGAGCAATATATCATTTAGTGACAACTTTGTGAAAAAAAAAATAAAAAATTAAAGTTTGTAATTTTCCCGCAACTTGTGGCAAAATATAAAATATTCCATGGACTCAACATGCCTCTCAGCAAATAGCTTGGGGTGTCTACTTTCTAAAATGGGGTCATTTGTGGGGGTTTTGTGCCATCTTGGCATTTTATGGCCTTCAAAACTGTAATAGGTAGTGAGGAGTGAAGTCAAATATTTACGCCCTTAGAAAACCTGAAGGCGGTTCTTGGCTTTCGGGGCCCCGTACGTGACTAGGCTCCCAAAAAATCCCACATTTTGGGGTGTCATTTCACATATGCCCATAGCATGTGTGAGCAATATATCATTTAGTGACAACTTTGTGTAAAAAAAAAAATATATATATTTTTTTGTCATTATTCAATCGCTTGAGGCAAAAAAAATAAAATATTCGATGGGCTCAACATGCCACTTATCAATTTCCTTAGGGGGTCTACTTTCCAAAATGGGGTCATTTGGGGGGGTTTTGTACTGCCCTGCCATTTTAGCACCTCAAGAACTGAGATAGGCAGTCGTAAACTAAAAGCTGCGTAAATTCCAGAAAACGTACCTTAGTTTGTAGATGTGACAACTTTTGCGCAAACCAATAAATATACAGTTATTGACTTTTTTTTTTACCAAAGACATGTGGCTGAATACATTTTGGCCTAAATGTATGACTAAAATTGAATTTATTGGATTTTTCTAATAACAAAAACTAGAAAATATCATTTTTTTTCAAAATTTGCGGTCTTTTTCCATTTATATCGCAAAAAATAAAAATCGCAGAGGCAATCAAATACCATCAAAAGAAAGCTCTATTTGTGGGAAGAAAAGGACGCAAATTTTGTTTGGGTACAACATTGCATGACCGCGCAATTACCAGTTAAAGCAGCGCAGTGCCAAATTGTAAAAAGACCTCTGGTCATTTACCAGCAAAATGGTCCGGTCTGAAAGTGGTTAAACAAAGCACAGGAGATGGTTTCAGTGATGTGACCAAGGCGAAGGCAGAGGGGAAGTGAGCTGGAAGACTTTAAGTAGGCAGGTCAGACGAGCATCATCAGGAACAGCTGGTAACTGTAGAGAGAGACGAGAGCTGGCAATTAGCCGACAGCTGAGCGGCCAGCACAGAGAAGGAAGGGCTAAGCCAGCCCTGGCACTTTGCTTCTATGGACTTATGGTGAGCATTCAATGAAGAAATCAAGTGTTTTTGAATAGCATAGGTGGTTTAAAGAGGGGAGTGAAGAGGTCCACAAAATGGGCATGCAAATGTGGACAGAGTGGGAACCCTTGTATACTCTTAGAGCATGGTACAATGGTCAACCAACTGTGTTACTTGGAAATTCTGAAAAGGTTACAGGATTTTGTTCAGAGGAAAACACCCGAACTCTGGCTTGACAAGAAGATTGTCATCTAAGAGGATGCTCCTGTACAATTTATTATTTTTTTTCCAGCCCATTTCAGGAATTAAATTGTCAAATCTCGTAATTATGTTTAAGTTTAATTATAAAGTAATGAGCTGTAAAGTTTTTTTTCAGTGTGTCTCCTGCTAACAATTCATTGTAGTTTTTCACTATTTTGAACCTATTTATACAGTAATTGGTAAATATTAACTTGATACAGTATGATATTTGTTATATGTATTTAGATTTTTGAGGGAAAAAAAATGATACTAAATATATCGTTGTCATTAAGATTTGGGTAAGGTTTCCAATTTATAGTGATTTTCTCCTTTTTGCACTGTGCAGAATGGTCAGTCTAGTGCCTCTATATATTGGTGGTTGCTGGTGAAGTGTTCTCTTATATTGATGGTCAGTGATGAAGGTGCCGTTACATTACTGGTCAACTGTCCTTTTACACTGGTATGGTTATGTTAGGGGTCAGTAGTGAAATGCCCCTTTACATTGGCACTTAGTGGTGACGTGCCCCTATGTTGGTCAGTGGTGAAACCCAACCTTGTGTTGGTGCCAGTGGAATCTACATTTATCACATGGTGTCAGCGGTTACTTAGAAAGCAGAGGATCTGTGCCTAGCACTGCTGGCTGTGGTTCCGCTTGAGTGACAAAGGATCTGGAACTATGGGGTGGGAATTGTTCCCCCCGTTGTATTTGCCAAGTAGTGCTGCCCACTAAACATGACTTATTCAAGTGAATATGGGCCACAATGCATGTGGCTGTAGTGTGGTGGCACAATCTTTAGAGGTTAAAATAGGCGGTGAGGAAGTGATAGAACGCCAGCTTGCCACCTGCCAAACACCCCCTGAAAGCAATCCACCACAGAAGGCCACTGCAAGTGTGAACAATTTTTTCCCGTTAAAGGTCAGCAATAGATCTCAGTAAGCAACATGCTGAACCTATGCTGAAAGATCAATGCTTCTATATGGAGACAGGCTTTTTGTCTCACTGTGGCTGTTTTAGAAAGAAAGCATGTACTTGTAAAACATGGAATTCAATAATAGCTCTTTAATTTATATATATATATATATATATATATATATATATATATATATATATATATAAAATTATTATTATTATACACGATTTATATAGTGCCAACAGTTTACGCAGCGCTTTACAATGTATAGGGGGACAACACAATTGCCGTAAAATACAATGAGTACAGGAGGGCCCTGCTCATAGAGCTTACATTCTAAAGGGAGGGGGTGGTGGAACAAAAGGTAATAGCTGCAGAGAATAATTTGATGGGAGTGGCTCAGGGACAGTTAGGTGGGTGTGGGATAGGCTTCCCCGAATAAATTAGTTTTCAGGGAACTGGAGACTGGGGCAGGGAGTTCCAGGGGATGGGAGAGACTCAATAGAAGTTTTGAAGATTGGTTTTGAGTTTTGAGAAGTTTTGAGCATGGTTTTGAGAAGTTTTGAGCATGGGAGGAGGTAACAAGGGATCTAGAAAGCAGGAGGTCCTGGGAGGAGCGGAGGGGACAATTTGGGTGATATCTGCAGATGAAGTTGGTGATGTAGATGAGGGTGATGTTGTGGATGGCTTTGTATGTTATGGTTAGCATTTTGAATTTTACACTGTGAGGTAGGGGAAGCCAGTGAAGGCATTGGCAGAGAGGGGCAGCAGTCACGGATCGATTAGTGAGGTGTATTAGTCTAGCAGCATTCATAATAGACTGAAGGGGGATAGCCTGCTTAAGGGTAGGCCATTAAGGAGAGAGTTGCAATAGTCAAGGCGGGAAATAATTAAGGAGTAAACGAGTTGCTTTGTGATGTCATTAGGAAGGGTTGAATTCTGGAGATGTTGCAGAGGTTAAGGTGGCAGGATTTAGCCAGTGATTAGATGTGGGGGCTGAAGGAAAGGTCAGAGTCAAGGATTACACCCAGGACCCTGCCTTGTGTGGAGGGACCAATGGTTTTGTTGTCGATGTTAATGGTGAAGTCGCAGGGGGGGATCGTGAAGGATGAAATATAACAAGCTCAGTTTTAGAAAGATTGAGTTTGAGGAAGTGGTGTGACATCCATACTGATATGTCATTCAGTAAGTTTGAGATCTGTGAGTAGATTGAGGGGGTGAGTTGAGGAGTGGAGAGATAAATCTGGGTGTCGTCGGTTTAGAGGTGGTATTGGAAACCATGGGAGGTTATCAACTGGCCCAGGGAAGAGGTATAGAGCGAGAATAGGAGGGGCCCAAGGACAGAACCTTGGGGTACCCCAACAGAAAGAGGAAGGGGAGCGGAGGAGATGGAGTTGTAAGTGACACTGAAAGTGCGCTGAGATAGGTAGGAGGAAAACCAGGATAAAGCAGAATATATAAAGCTTTAAAGCAGAAATATATATATATATATATATATATATATATATATATATATATATATATATATATATATATATATATATATATATATACAGTGCAGCATTAAAAATCCTCCACATGCCTCATAGCAATGTTTTGAGCATGTCCAACTTAGTGGCGGCCCATCCATTAGGAGCGCAGGGGCCTAATCCAATGCGCCCGGCCCCAATCTACATGCAGGGTGCCGGACGCATGCATTTCAATGCGTTTTTTTAAGCGCATGATTAGAGCCTGAGGCTCTAGTTGGCTTCAAAAAAGGGTGGGCTTAAGGGCGCAGAGCACTGCATCCTGAGCTCTCCCAGTTGTATGACAATAGTGAATTAATATTCGCTATTTTCTTCCTGATTCTCTTCCCTGTCAATCAGGAGGTGGGTCTTCAGACCCGATTGGCTGAGAGAAGAAGTGATTGAATGATTGAATGGGCCACAGAGGAAAGGAGGAGGGAAGCCGCCGAGGAGAAAGCCTCTGTGAAGTGGGAGACACAAGGGGAAGCCGCCGAGGAAGAAACCGCCGCCATGGATGAGGAGGTGATGCAGGAAGGAGCCAAAACTGCTAGATGGGGTAAGTGTGGGGCTGGTGGGGGGACGGATGAGCAAGTAATGAGGGAGGGGGTGAGGGGTGTGCATGAGCGACCGACTGGGGGGGCAGGGCGCGTGTCTTGTTTACCACCACTCCCAAAATATACAGCACCAGCCAACACTGGTCTAGCTCTTTATCAAGCCTGGAGTGCATGACGTATGACCAAATAGGCTCAAAATGCTTTATAATAAAAAACGTTATTACTATCCTTTGTGCAGGACACCTTACTTAGACTGGGGTGGTGCCCCTAAGGTGATTTGGCTTTATAATGGTTGTCAACACTGGGCAGTTTAGATTCAGAATGGTGCTCTTGTGGGTTATTCCCCTAAGAAATAATATTTCACTTTGGGTCACCAAAAGGTGACTTATATAGTTGTTGGTGTTCGTTGAGCACACCAGCAATAATGCTACCATGATTGCCGTGTCTTACTTTGTATTATACATCTACTCTAAACTATATGTGCAAGCCTCATTCTAAGGCTGATTTCACACTGATTTGTTGAAAAAATAAAACCCATTGACGTTACCAAAGACTGGGTTTCCTCCTTTCTGACGCTGCCAGGCTCTAACTGCAGAAGTCTTCATGTTCAATTGGGTTGAAATCAGGTGAGGGACTTGGCCATTGCAGAATATTCCACTTCTTTTCCTTCAAAAGCTCCTGGGTTGCTTTTGCAGTGTGTTTTGGATAATTTTTCATCTGTAGTGTGAAGCGCCGTCCAAACAACTATGCTGCATTTTGCTGAATCTGGGCTGACAGTATATCTCTAATAGGGATGAGCCAAACACCCCCCGGTTCGGTTCGCACCAGAACTTTCGAACGAACCGAAAATTTGTGTGAACTTTGGAACCCCAATGAAGTCTATGGGACTCAAACGTTCAAAATAAAAAGTGCTAATTTTAATGGCTAATATGCAAGATATTGTCCTAAAAAGGGGTTGGGGACCTGGCTCCTGCCCCAGGGGACATGGGTCAATACCTAAAATGTTTTTAAAAATGGAAGTTTTTTCGGGAGAACTGATTTTAATGACGATTAAAGTGAAAAAAAGGGAAATATTCCATTAAATATTGTGACTGGGGGGTGTCTATAGTATGTCTGTGAAGTGGCACGTGTTTCCCGTGTTTAGAACAGTCCCTGGACAAAATGACATTTAACGAAAAAAAAAAAAGTAAAACTGCTTTCGGTTTTAATGTAATATCTGGTACCGGCAATACGGATGAAAATCATTGAGAAAAATGGCATAGGTAGCCCCCCCCCTGCCCATTACCAGCCACTTACGGATATTAAGGGGAAACCTGTACCCATATTTAAAAAAGGAAAGACGTGGGGCCCCCAGGCCCTATATACTCAGAACAGCAGTATACAGGCGGTGCAAACAAGACAGAGAACTTGTAGGTTTGTTGTGTTAAGTAGAATCTGTTTGTAATTTTGAACTGGTACATTTTTAAAGTGTAGCTCTAGTCAAAAAATCTATTTTTAAGCTTTTTGGAAAACATAGGGAAGGGTTATCAACCCTGTATAATTTTTTGGACCGTCTGTCTTTTTTCCTCTCACTTCCTGTTGTCTCCTTCCGTTTGCAAGTAGGAGACATTTGTAAGTTGGATGTTTGAAAGTAGGGGCCTGCCTTATATGCTCTGCAGAAATGGGGGCCTAAGGTGTTGGTGTTGCCACAACACTGTAAGCCCTCAAAGTGACTCTTGCTGGAGCGCCCTGCTGTGAACGATTATATCAAGAGTTTTAATTACATGCCATTGTTGAACAGTGGTAGAAAAATTGGGCCTTTGGTGGTTGTGGTGGTGGTGCTGGTGCCACAACACTATAAGTCCTCACAGTTACTCTCGGTGGGCACAGAAATGGGCCCTGCTGTGAAATAATATATCAAAAATTTGTCAGGGCTGGCTTAGCCCTTCCCCCTCTGGACTCAGCTCAGCTGTCAGCTAATTGCCAGCTCTCTTCTCGTTCCACAGTTACCAGCTGTTCCCGATGATACTCATCTGACCTGCCTATTTAAAGCCTTCCTGCTTCACTTTTTCATTTGCCTTCGCGTTGGTCCCATCACGGGGAACCATCTCCTGCTGTTTGTTTTAAGACTGGCTTGCTGACATCCCACCTGGCTTCTCATCCTGCTTGTGGTTGCTCTCCTTGGATTCCAGACTTCCGGCCTGGCTGATTACCCGATCTGTTTAATGAACTTTGGACTAGCTGACTACCTGATCTGGCTACAGGACTCTGGCTATGCTTGACTATGCTTTTTTCTATTTACCTTTTTATTTTTATTAATAAACAAGTGTGATTACTTCTGTCTCAGTCTGTTTCATGGTTTCTGACAGAATTGTAATTACATGCCCCTGTTAAACAGTGGCTGAAAAATTGGGCCTTAGGCACTGCTTGCTGGTTCCATAACACTGCAACCTCTTCCAGATACTCTAGTTGGAGTGCAGAAAAGCCCTGCTGCAAAGCATTGCATCAAAAACTGTAATTACATGCCCCTGTTAAACAGTGGCTGCAAAATTGGGCCTTAGGCACTGCTTGCTGGTTCCACAACACTGCAACCTCTCCCAGATACTCTAGTTGGAGTGCAGAAAAGTCCTGCTGCAAAGCCTTGCATCAAAAACTGTAATTACATGCCCCTGTTAAACAGGGGATGAAAAATTGGGCCTTAGGCACTGGTGCTGGTGCCACGACACTGCAACCTCTCCCATATACTCTATTTGGAGTGCAGGAATGAGCCCTGCTGCAAAGCATTGCATCAAAAATTGTAATTACAGGCCCCTGTTAAACAGAGGCTGAAAAATTGGAATGATGGCATCACCAGAACCAAAAATGTTCTTCCAAGATATCAGCGGAGGAGGAAGAGGATAGACAGTCAACATAACAGGACAGTCACTCAGCATCAGCAGTCTTGAAGGGATGTGATATTTCAAAAAAAATTATTCGGTTACATCAGCTTCAGGTGCTTGGTAGCTGGTGGTGATCCAAGACTGATTCATCTTTATGAAAGTCAGTCGATCAACCGAGTCGGTGCACAGGCGCAACCCGCGATTGGTTACAAAGCCACCAGCAGCACTGAATGTGCGTTCCGAAAGAACGCTGGATGCAGGACAGGCCAGTACCTCAATTGCATACTGTGCAAGCTCTGACCAGTGATCCATCCTCAAGACCCAGTAAGCCAGAGGATTTTCAGTGGGAAAGGTGTCCAAGTCTGACCTTGCCCCTAGGTATTCCTGCACCATGTAAATCAGACGCTGGCAAAGGTTGCTGGAATCGATCATACCTTGGGGCTGCAGACTAAAAAATTATCTGAGTGCATTGGTCAGACGGCCACCTTCTCCACCGCTCCTTCTGACCGAAGTCTCAGCAACACGTTGTCCAGGACAAGGAGTTTGTAACCTCCAAGTATCTGGGAATGCTTTGCACAGACCTTTCTGCAAGGCCTCCCGGAAGTGTCTCATCCTCTGCTCCCTCTGCGACGGCAAAATAAGGTCCGTAACCTTACCCTTGTACCGTGGATCAAGGAGAGTGGCCAGCCAGTAATGGTCCCTCTCCTTGATCCGAAGAATACAAGGATCCTTCCACAGGCTTTGCATGATCAGGGAGCCCATGCAGCGTAGGTTAGCTGAGGTAAACAGTCCGGAGTCCTCTAGGTCACTAAGGACAACATGATCCGCAGCTACCTCCTCCCAGCCATGTACAAGTCCACGGGTTTCTTGAGAGTGTAAATCATCCCTACAAGACTGCTGATGCTGAGTGCCAGCCTCCACCTCCTTGCTGATACAATCATCCTCCTCCTCCTCTTCCTGTGTGATGGGTGTGACAGCAGGAACACTGTCTGGATAAAGGGGGCCTTGAGAGGCAAGGAAGTCCTCCTCTTCCTGCCTCTGTTCTGTCTCAAGTGCCCTGTCCATTATTCCACGCAGCGTATGCTCCAACAGGTGGACAAGAAGTACAGTGTCACTGATGCATGCACTGTCACTGCTCACCATCCTTGTGGCCTCCTCAAACGGTGACAGGACAGTGCATGCATCCCTGATCATGCCCCACTGGCGTGGTGAGAAAAAACCAAGCTCCCCTGACCCTGTCCTGGTGCCATAGTCACACAGGTACTCATTGATGGCCCTCTGCTGCGTGTGCAGCCGCTGCAGCATGGCCAAGGTTGAGTTCCACCTGCTGGGCATGTCAAATATAAGGCGGTTCTTGGGCAGGTTCAACTCCTTTTGGAGCTCAGCCAGTGGAGCACTGATATTAAATGATCAGCGGAAATGCACACCGACTTTCCTGGCCTGCTTCAGGACATCCTGTAAGCCCGGGTACCTGCCCAAGAACCGCTGCAGCACCAGGTTAAGGACATGAGCCACACAGGGCACATGGGTCAGTTGTCCCTGTCGGAGGGCGGAGAGGAGGTTGGTGCCATTGTTGCAAACCACCAATCCTGGCTTAAGCTGGAGTGGTGTCAACCACCTCTCGGCCTGCCCCTGCAGAGCTGACAAAATATCTGCCCCAGTGTGGCTCCTGTCCCCCAAACAAACCAGAGCAAGCACGGCATGGCATTGTTTTGCCTGCGTACTTGCGTAGCCCCTTTAACGCCTGGTTCCGAGGACAGAGCACTGGAAGAGGCCATGGAGGAAGAAGAAGAGGAGGGGGTGGAGGAGGTGTGTCACAACCAGTAGTAGCATTTTGGAGTCGTGATGGCGGAACAACCTCCAACACTACTGCACCTTGTCCTGCATCCTTCCCAGCTGCCAGAAGAGTGACCCAATGGGCCGTGAAAGACAGGTAATGTCCCTGTCCATGCCTTCTGGACTATGAGTCAGCGGTAATATGCACCTTACCACTGACCGCCCTGTCCAGCGAGGCAAGGACATTGCCTTCCACATGCTGGTAGAGAGCCGGACATTGTAGAAACTCACGGAAGGGGGCCGAGTCTACCAACTGAAAAGGCAGCAGTTGAAGTGCTAGCAATTTAGCCAAGCTAGCATTCAACCGCTGGGCATATGGATGGCTGGGAGTGAACTTCTTTCTATGGTCCGCCGCGCTGGCAGCCTTATATAGTGTGGGGTGTGTATTACACAGCCTGAGCTATAATTGGTCACAGGCAAGCCTGCCTGTGGCCAGTCATGGCTCTTCTCGCTGCCAGCGCTGTGATTGGCCAAGCATGCAGGGTCACAGTGCATGATTGGCCAATCATGAGCCAGCAATGCACTGCGATGACGCAGTGCATTGTGGGCCGCGAGCGCCACGCGAATTTGGCGCGAACGACCCACAGAGTTCTGGCTTCGCCTAACGGGCGAACAGCCGGTGTTCGAGTCGAACATGCGTTCGACTTGAACACCAAGCTCATCCCTAATCTGTAACCACTGTAGAATTCATCCGGCTGCTTCTATCTATGTCACATCATCAATAAACAACAATGACCCAGTGCCACTGAAAACCATGCATGCCCATGCCATCACACTGCCTCCACCATGTTTTACAGATGACGATGTGTTTAAATCATGAGCTGTTCCAAGCCTTCTCCACACTTTTTTATTCTCATCATTCTGGTAAAGATTAATCTTAGTTTCATCCATCCAAAGAGTGCTTTTCCAGAACTTGGTCTATATTTTTTGATATTTTTTTGCAAAATGTCTAATCTGGCTTTTCTATTCTTCTGGCTTATGAATGGTTTGCACCTTGTGGTGAACCCTCTGTATTTGCTCTCATTAAGTCTTTCTTGATTGTAGACTTTGACAATGATATGCCCACCTCCTGGATAGCGTCCTTTACTTGTCCAGATGTTGTGAATGGGTTTTTCTTTACCATAGAGCACATCCTGCGAGCATCCACCAGTCTTCCATGGACGTCCAGGCCTTTTTATGTTGCTGAGCTTATCAGTGCGTTCTTCTTACCTCAGACTGTACCAAACTCTTGATTTGGTCACTCCTAATGTTGCTGCTATCTCTCTGATGGATTTTTTTTTTTTCATTCTTAAGGCCTTACAATGGCCTGTTTCATGTGCATGGACAGCTTTTTTGGGCGCATGATGTAGGTTCACAGCAATAGATGTCAAATGCAAATACCACACTTAGAATCAACTCCAGACTTTTACCTGCCTAACCGATGAAGAAATAATGGAGTAGCCCACACCCGGCCATAAAACTGCTTTCGATTCGATTGTTCAATTACTTTTAGTCCCTTGAAAAAGAGCTGTAATTCCTAAAGCGTTCCACCGATTTGGATGTACATACCCTCAAAAATGGAATATGTTTTGGCAAATACCTGGAAAAATAATTGTGCCTGTGTCCAAATATATGTGGACTTAACTGTATTTTTTTTATGCATTTCTGGTGAGTTTCCTGTAGGGATGAGCTTCGAGTTCGAGTTGAACTCATGTTCGACTCGAACATTGCCTGTTCGCCTGTTCAGCGAACAGTGAACAATTTGGGCTGTTCGCAGCAAATTCGAAAAGCCGGAACACCCTATAAAAGTCTATGGGAGAAATCTAAAGTGCTAATTGTAAATGGTAATATGCAGGTTACTGTCCTAAAAAGTGTTTGGGGACCTGGGTCCTGCCCCAGGGGACATGGATCAATGCAAAAGAAAGTTTTAAAAACGGCCGTTTTTTCAGGAGCAGTGATTTTAATAATGATTAAAGTGAAACAATAAAAGTGTAATATTCCTTTAAATTTCGTAGCTGGGGGGTATCTATAGTATGCCTGTGAAGGGGGGCATGTTTCTGGGGCTTAGAACTGTCCCTGCACAAAGTGTCATTTGTGCAGGAAAAAAAGTCTTTTAAAATCACTTGCGGCTAAATTGTCGGGTCTCCGTAATACAGAGAACACTCAATGAGTGTTCTCTGTATTAGCCGACAATTCATTCATTCATTGATAAAAATAAAATAAAAAATAAAGCGTGGGGGTTCCCCTAAATTCAATTACCAGGCCCTTCAGGTCTGACATGGATATTAAGGGGAACCCCGTGTCAAATTAAAAAAAAAAATTGACGTGGGGGTCCCCCTAAATATCTATACCAGACCCTTCAGGTCTGATATGGATATTAAGGGGAACCCCGCATCAATTTTTTTTAAAAAATTGACGTGGGGGTCCCCCTAAAAATCCATATCAGACCCTTTATCCGAGCACGCAACCTGGCAGGCTGCAGGAAAAGAGGGGGGGACGAGAGAGCGGCCCCCCCTCCCTCCTGAACCGTACCAGGCCACATACCCTCAACATTGGGAGGATGCTTTGGCGGTCTGTGACCCCTCAAAGCACCTTGTCCCCATGTTGATAAGGACAAGGGCCTCATCCTCACAACCCTGGCCGTTGGTTGTGAGGGTCTGCGGGCGGGGGGCTTATCAGAATCTGGAAGCCCCCTTTAACAAGGGGACCCCCAGATCCCGCCCCCCCTGTTTGAAATGGTAAGGGGGTACCTACCATTTCACAAAGAAAGTGTCAAAATGGTTAAATAAGACAAACACGCTTTTGAAAAATTCCTTTATTAAAAATGAAAAAAATAAAAAAAAGATTCCAGCGGTGCTAATCCACTCTTGCTATCCAGCGATGGATCTCCGGGGTCCAGCGATGAATGATCATATCCAGCGACGGGGGATCTCTCAGTCCAGCGCTGTCCATACATCCTTCTTCTGTCTCCACTCCGGAGACACTGCAGAGAGCCCAGCGCTGACGTTTCTTATATTAGGAGGGCGGGGCCACCCGTCACCTGACCCCGCCCCTCTGACGCTGGAGAGGGAAGCCAGGGGTTCCCCAGTGACGTGTGGGTGACCCCGCCCCCTCTGATGTAACGCAGGTTTCCGTTACATCAGAGGGGACGGGGTCACCCACACGTCACTGGGGAACCCCTGGCTCCCTTCACCAGCGTCAGAGGGGGCGGGGTCAGGTGACGGGTGGCCCCGCCCTCCTAATATAAGAAACGTCAGCGCTGGGCTCTCTGCAGTGTCTCCGGAGTGGAGACAGAAGAAGGATGTATGGACAGCGCTGGACTGAGAGATCCCCCGTCGCTGGTTATGATCATCCATCGCTGGACCCCGGAGATCCGTCGCTGGATAGCAAGAGTGGATTAGCACCGCTGGAATCTTTTTTTTATCTTTTTCATTTTTAATAAAGGAATTTTTCAAAAGTGTGTTTGTCTTATTTAACCATTTTGACACTTTCTTTGTGAAATGGTAGGGGTACTTTTGTACCCCCTTACCATTTCAAACAGGGGGGGGGCGGGATCTGGGGGTCCCCTTGTTAAAGGGGGCTTCCAGATTCTGATAAGCCCCCCGCCCGCAGACCCTCACAACCAACGGCCAGGGTTGTGAGGATGAGGCCCTTGTCCTTATCAACATGGGGACAAGGTGCTTTGAGGGGTCACAGACCCCCAAAGCATCCTCCCAATGTTGAGGGTATGTGGCCTGGTATGGTTCAGGAGGGAGGGGGGGCCGCTCTCTCGTCCCCCCCTCTTTTCCTGCGGCCTGCCAGGTTGCGTGCTCGGATAAAGGGTCTGATATGGATTTTTAGGGGGACCCCCACGTCATTTTTTTTTAAATTTGACATGGGGTTCCCCTTAATATCCATGCCAGACCTGAAGGGCCTGGTAATTGAATTTAGGGGAACCCCCACGCTTTTTTTTTTTTTTTTTTTTTTTTATCAATGAATGAATGAATTGTCGGCTAATACAGAGAACACTCATTGAGTGTTCTCTGCTCTGTATTACGGGGACCCGACAATTTAGCCGCAAGTGATTTTAAAAGACTTTTTTTCCTGCACAAATGACACTTTGTGCAGGGACAGTTCTAAGCCTCAGAAACATGCGCCCCTTTACAGGCATACTATAGATACCCCCCAGCTACGAAATTTAAAGGAATATTACACTTTTATTGTTTCACTTTAATCATTATTAAAATCACTGCTTCTGAAAAAACGGCCGTTTTTAAAACTTCTTTTTGCATTGATCCATGTCCCCTGGGGCAGGACCCAGGTCCCCAAACACTTTTTAGGACAGTAACCTGCATATTACCCTTTAAAATGAGCACTTTAGATTGTGAACGTTCGAGTCCCATAGACTTTAATAGGGTTCTAAAGTTCACACGAAGTTTAGGTCTGTTCGCAGGTTCTGGTGCGAACCGAACAGGGGGGTGTTTGGCTCATCCCTAGTTTCCTGGGTGCCTGACTCTTGGCAAGCACCTGTGAAACATGGACATGTGACTCAAAAAATGCACCAAAAAATACAACTGTGGCGCATTTTTTAATGTGTTTTGATGTGTGTTGGTGCGTTTTTTGGGTGCCTGACTCCTAGCTTGCGCATGTGAAACATGGACATGTGACTTAAAAATCGCTCCATAAAAGCAACTGCAGTGGGTTTTTTATGCATTTTCTATTCATTTCAATGGGGAGCTGTGTTTTTTGTTGCAGTTTTGAAAGCTTGCAGGCCTTTTCAAGATGCACCTTATCCCCATTGCAGTGGTGTAAAGATTCTCATAGGATTGAAAGGGAAATAATTTTATTGTAAATTTAGCAAGTAAAAAACGCAGCAAAAATGCATCAGCATGAAAGCAGCCTAAACCTTGCCTATCCAGGCCACTCCCAAAATAGCCAAAGTCATGACTTATTCTTTTTTTATACCGCCCACTTCCTTGTAAACTTTGTCCATTTTTGCTTTTAAGAAATGAGAAGCAGTAAGAGCAACAAACTGTTTCTTTTAAAAGCATGGCCATTATAGGGATTAGCTACTTCCTTCAATATGTCATTACAGGATGCAAGGAAGAAAGCCAGTCTAATTAAAAAGCAGGATATTAATCTGAAATTAGGAACTCATGAAATAAACAGAGCCAACATTTTTGCCAATACACAGTACAGCTTTTTTCTGTCCTATTTTTCTTTTCAAATAGATAGAGCTCGTCCAGAAACACACTGCTGCATTTTTAAAGAGGAACTCCAGCCAACCTCAAAGCCTAAACGACCTCCAGGTTTCAATGCGTTTTATGGCAGAACTCCGTGGGGAAAAAGTTTCCCCCATGCACTGAGGCTGTGCCTGCAGTGCAGGGGTTAACTACGTGTTTTTGTCTAGGGGTAGAGGATTGGCGAGATATACAGTGGGTAAAATAAGTATTGAACATGTTACCATTTTTCTAGCTAAATATATTTCTAAAGGTGCTATTGACATGAAATGTTCACCACATGTCAGTAACAACCCATGCAATTCATATATACAAAGAAGCCAAAACAAATATGTTCAACAATGAAGTTCTGTGTAATAAAAATCAATGACACAGGGAAAAAGTATTGAACACATAAAGAAAGGGAGGTGCAAAAAAAAACATGGAAAGCCATGAGACTAGTTTAAATCTATCTCTAATTAGAAAGCAATTAGCCACGCAACCTGTCACCCGCTGTGTCTGCTGGACTGATCAGTGACTGCCTGTACCATGTGATTACTGTAACCATTCACAGCAGGCCACGTGACAATTGTGTTTTTTTGTGTGTAATTGTGTTGCTAGCTGTAATTGGTCACACTGATCACATGGTACAGACAGGGCCAATCACAGCCCAGCTGTACCATGTGATTAGATGTTATCAATTAAAGCTAATCACAACAAAACAGACTGGATAAATCAATTTCATTCAGTAAAAATGGTTGCCTATACCAGTGAAATTCACTGGTGTAAACAATCATAATGTGTAAAGAAAAACATAATAATCTGATCACTACCCTAGAGTAGTACAGTGTTACTATGGTAACACTGTATTGCTCTGATCACCGTGTATAATAAATAAATAAATAAAAAATCGTAAGAAAAATAAATGTAATAAAAAAGTAAAAAAACAAGGATTTTTTTTTTTTTAAATACTATCACCAGTCAGTGTCCCTGATCACCGCCACACTTGTTATATTATAATGCTGTACTGCATTGGTGACAGTATGTAAAAAAAAAAAATTTTTTTTTCCTTTTTAATTTCTTCCTTTTTCCAAAAATTGTGACAAAGAAATTACAACTTCAAATATATCGCCATCCCTCTTACTAAATACCTTGGACTGTCTAATTTTCAAAAAGGGGTCATTTAGGGTGTATTTGTACTGTACTGGTGTTTTCACGCCTCAAGAAATGACATAGCCTGTCAGCACATCAGGATTGATACATTTTCAGATATATTCCATAGTTTGTAGACTCTATAACTTTCCTTCAGTTGTACTACGGCAGGTTGGCTCAGCTGCGTGAATCGCCATATCAGTATGTCAGGCTCGTTCATGGCTTATTGTGGGCATGCATGCGATTGGCCAGTGGGGGAGCCGATCAGCGGTCGTTTCCTGCAGAGACAGAATGGAGATCTGCCGAATTAAGTAAGGCAAATCTCCATTCTGACAGGGGATCACACAGATCTTGTCTTTCTGCTATGCAGGAAGATGGATCTGTGTGTTATACCAGGCAGCCCATCCCCCATACAGTTAGTAAACACACTCAGGGAACACAGTTAACCCTTTGATCACACCTGATGTTAACCCCTTCCCTGCCAGTGTCAGTACAGTGACGGTGCATATTTATTAGCACTGATCACTGTAATAATATCACTGGTTCACAAAAAAGTGTAAAAAAAAATGACAGGTGTCCAATCTGTCTGCCGCAAGATGGCAGTCCCATTAAAAAATCGCAGATCGCCGCCATTACTACAAAAAAAAATAATAATAATAAAAAATGTTATAAATCTATCCCCTATTTTGTAGACATGACAACTTTGGGCAAACCAATCAATATACGCTTATTGTTTTTTTTTTTACAAAAAATATGTAGCAGAACACATATTGGCCTAAACTGATGAAGAAATTCGATAAAAAAAAAAGAAAATGATTGGGTATGTTTTATAGCGGAAAATAAAAGCTTGTCTTTTGTTTGTTTATAGCGCAAAAAATAAAAACCGCAGAGGTGATAATCAAATTTCACCAGAAGAAAGCTCTATTTGTGCCGGATAAAAAAGGGCACCAATTTTATTTGGGTACAGCATCGCACGACTGTGAAATTGTCAGCTAAATTAACGCAGTGCTGTATCGCAAAAAATTTCCTGTTACATTAAGGGGGTAAATCCTTTCGGTTCTTAAGTGGTTAAACACCACCAAAAGAAAACTCAATTTGCATGAAAAAGATAAAAATGTCAAATGGGTACAGTGTTGCATGACCGCGCAATTGTCATTCAAAGTGTGACAGTGCTGAAATCTGGGGGTTAAAGTGCCCAGTATTTAAGTCGGTAAAACAGGGGGTGAAGAGACTTCACATCGCCTCCTCACTGCCTATCATTAGCCTATGAAAAGAGATCCGAAATGTGGAACACTTTTTTGAGGAGCAGCGGTTTAGAAACCCATCTTAAAGAGGAAGTAAACCCTGATGGGTTTTACTTCCTCTTTATTTCCCTGCAAAGGTAAGGCATAATGGGCTAGTATGCATCACATTGTAGCCCATTATGTGTCGCTTACCTGAAACCGAAGCCTGCGATGTCACCGCTGTTCCCACTAACTGCAAGCGTCCATCTTCACCCCTCTTCCTTCCGGGGCTACGAACCCCGGTTCTGTGACTGTCCGGAGTCGCGTGACATCACTCCTGCGCATGTGTGCGGGAGCCGCCAGTCACAGCATGACCCCTATTAGAAACGGCACGATCTGCCCTTTCTAAAGTGCGCATGCGCTGTAGTCTTTGGCGCTCGGCTTTTTTGTAACATGATGGAGGTTTAGGAGAAATTTCAAGCACCTACAGGTAAGCCTTAATATAGCTGTAGGTAAAAGTGGTTGTACAGGGTGTACAACTACTTTAAAGTGATTTTCTCCTTTTCTTAGGTCCCTCTTCGGTGCTCCTGGCCCCTCCCGCCTTCCAAGTGCCCCCATAGCAAGCAGCTTGCTACAGGGGGCACTCGAGCCGAGTCACAACTCTGTGTGTCTATTCAGACACAGTGTCCCAACCCACTCTTATCCCTGATTGGCTAACTGATTTTGATTGAGCCAATGGCTCAGCCAATCAGGGGGAAAGTCTCAGAGGGCCAAGACACTCCTGGACATCGCTGGAGAGAGATGGGGCTCAGGTAAGTCATCGGGGGGGCTGCTACACACATAAGGTTTTTCATCTTAATGCATAGAATGCATTAAGATCAAAAAACCTTCTGACTTTACAACTCCTTTAATCCAGCCCTTACATTGTGTCCTTGACTGCGTTAGAAGATTACTGATTAATTCTACTTGTCTCTTTGAATCCCTTTGTCTTTTTTCCTTCTTTTTATCCTTGCACCGCAGGAAGTAAAGAAATGATACTGAATAATATTTTATTGCGTTCTCCGATGGAAAACAAATTTTTACACATCCCTGCTAGCTGCAGAAAGCATAATGAGCGTCAGCATTAACAGTCATTTTGGGACAAATCTATGATCCATCAAACCGGGGAAAAGGCAAAAACAGAGCCCATAAAACTCCAATGATTTAACTGTCATGGGAGAAGAAACTCAGGTTAAAGCACTTAGAATAACATCCCGTTCCAATTAGCACAGCGCCTGCATGCTATAAATATTATTGTGAGTGGCACAAAGCCACCCACACCTAAACACCTACTGAGCGCTACAAAGCCATCTGAAAAACTCATCCGTCTCGCTTTGTCTGGTAGGGTTCACTGCTAGCAACGACCTTATGTCCATTCAGCCAGTGGAACAGTTGTTTTAATGCTCTTTTATTTCATTGTCACAGAAGACTAGACAGCAGCTAATGCCAGTATAATGTCTTCTTGTTCTCTTTCTTTTTTATTTTTTTATTTGTTCCAGTGGAGAAGCAAAGGGATCCTTATGGATGTCAGAATATGTAGCATTAACGCTACTTTTTATAGTTGACAGCAAATAATAAAAAAAACTTGTATACAGTGCTTTAACTGCTTAACCACTTTCAGACCGGACCAATTTGCTGGTCAAAGACCAGACCACTTTTTGCGATTCGGCACTGCGTCGCTTTAACTGACAATTGCGCGGTCGTGCGACGTGGCTCCCAAACAAAATTGACGTCCTTTTTTTCCCACAAATAGAGCTTTCTTTTGGTGGTATTTGATCACCTCTGCGATTTTTATTTTTTGCGCTATAAACAAAAATAGAGCGACAATTTTGAAAAAAACGCATTATTTTTTACTTTTTGTTATAATAAATATCCCCCAAAAATATATAAAAAAACATTTTTTTCCCTCAATTTAGGCCGATACGTATTCTTCTACATATTTTTGGTAAAAAAAATCGCAATAAGCGGTTATTGATTGGTTTGCGCAAAAGTTATAGCGTTTACAAAATAGGGATAGTTTTATAGCATTTTTATTAATAATTTTTTATTATTTTTTTTTTTTACTAGTAATGGCGGCGATCTGAAATTTTTATTGTGACTGTGACATTGTCGGGGACCCATCGGACATTTTTGACACATTTTTGGGACCATTGTCATTTATACAGTAATCACTGCTATATAAATGCAGTGATTCCTGTGTAAATGACACTGGCAGTGAAAGGGTTAACCAGTGGGTGGCAGTGTATGGGGTTAAGTGTTCCTAGGGGTGTGTTACTAACTGTGGGGGGGTTGGGCTTTCATTTAGTGTACACTGATCTCTGCTCCAATCACATGGAGCAGAGATCAGCGTCACTAGTTGCTAGGCAGAATGGAAAAATTTTGTTTACACAGCATTTCCTCCATTCGGCCGCTCCGTGAGACGATCGCGGGGATGCCCGCGGCGATCGAGTCCGCGGGTCCCACGACCGGACTCACGGGGGTCCCGACCAGCGCGGGAGCGCGCCGCCGGCGGCGCGCTCCCGATGCAGGGCGGCATCGAATATTGGACGTACCTGTACGCCAATATGCCTGCCCGTGCCATTCTGTCGACGTATATCGTCGTGCGCTGGTCGGGAAGTGGTTAAGGACCGCCTCCTGCACATATACATCGGCAGAATGGCATGGCTGGGCACAATCACGTACCTGTACGTGGCTCTTTAAGTGCCCAGCCGTGGGTCGTGAGCGCTCCGGCGGCTTTGAGCCCTGTGACCATGCCAGTGCTCCGTGACCATGGCCACGGGACCCGCAACCCCCATCGCCACTGGTGTCCCACAATCAGGTCACAGAGCTGAAGAACAAGTATAGGTCTGTGAAAACAAACCTCTCCCCGTGCTTCCTACTGTGGCTTTCACCGATCGTCTGTTCCCTGTTATAGGGAAAGACGATCAGTGACGTCACATGCCAGGCCACGCCCCTACAACAAAAAAAACACAACGTCACACAAAACCCCTCCTCGCCCCCTAGTGGTTAACTCCTTCACTGCCAGTGTCATTTACACAGGAATCAGTGCATTTAAATAGCACTGATTGCTGTATAAATGACAATGGTCCCAAAAATGTCCGATGTGTCCGCCATAATGTTGCAGTCACAATAAAAAATCGCTGATCACCGCCATTACTAGTAAAAAAAAAATATATATATATATATATATATATATATATTAATAAAAATGCTATAAAACTATCCCCTATTTTGTAAACGCTATAACTTTTGCGCAAACCAATCAATAAGCGCTAATTGCAATTTTTTTTTACCAAAAATACGTAGAAGAATACATATCGGCCTAAACTGAGAAAAACATTTTTTTAAATATATTTCTTGGGGATATTTATTATAGCAACAAGTAAAACATATTGCATTGTTTTCAAAATTTTCGCTCTATTTTTGTTTATAGCGCAAAAAATAAAAACCACAGAGGTGATCAAATACCACCAAAAGAAAGCTCTGTTTATGGGGAAAAAAGGATGCCAATTTTGTTTGGGAGCCACGTCGCACAACCGGGCAATTGTCAATTAGAGCGACACAGTGCCGAATTGCAAAAAGGGGCTTTGGCTGCAAATTGGTCCGGGGCTTAAGTGGTTAACTTCAGGAGGCATGCCACTGCGTCCACTGTTGAATTAAAAATTTGTGAATTGTTTTTCTTGCTAAAAGTATTTTTTTTTTTTACATATTTTTCGGTGATATTTATTATAGCAAAAAGTAAAAAGTATTGCGTTTTTTTTCAAAATTGTCGCTCTTTTTTCGTTTATAGTGCAAAAAATAAAAACCACAGGGGTGATCAAATACCACCAAGAGAAAGCTCTATTTGTGGAAAAAAAAGCTTGTCGATTTTTTTTGGGTACAACGTAGCACGACTACACGATTGTCAGTTAAAGCGACGCAGTGGCGAATCGCAAAAAGTGCTCTGGTAAAAGGAGGTAAAATCTTCCGGGGCTGAACAGGTTAAAGGAAATTGAATAACAGACTTACCAGCCAGATCCCCAGGTGAAAATAAAGAAAAAAAAAGACTAAAAGAAAAGGAATACAGCCACCACTTCTTATGCCGCATACACACAAACTGACTTTTCGACGGACTAGGTCCGACGGAACGAATCCGCCAGACAATTCGATCGTGTGTGGGCTTCATCGGACATGTTTCAAATCTTTCCGACGGACTCAAGTCTGGTTGAAAAATCCATTCGTCTGTATGCTAGTCCGACGGACGAAAACCGATGCTAGGACAGCTATTGGCTACTAGCTATGAAATTCCTTATTCTAGACCGGTCATACATCATCACGGTCGAATCCGTCTGACTTTGGTGTGCTTGAGTGTGGCCAAGTCCGTTCGTTCGGAAAGTCCATCGGAACTCCGCCGAAAGTCCTTCGGGAAGACCGTCGGACCTAGTCTGCCGGAAAGTCCGGTCGTGTGTACGCGGCGTGAGAATTGCAATAAAATGTTTTCCTCAGTTTAGGCCAATATGTATTATTCATAATTTTGGTAAAATTTTTTTGCAATAAGCATATATTGATTGGTTTGCGCAAAAGTTCTAGCGTCTACAATATAGGGGAAAGTTTTATGACATTTTTTTTTTTTTTACTAGTAATGACGGTGATTCGCGATTTTTATCAGGACTGTGACATTATGGCAGACACATCGCACACTTTTGACAAATTTTTGGGACCATTGGCATTTATACAGCGATCAGTGCTATAAAAATGCACTGATTACTGTAAAGATGTCAATGGTAGGGAAGGAGTTAACACTAGGGGGCGATCATGGGGTTAATTGTGTTCCCTCTCTGTGTTCTAACTGAAAGGGGGATGGGACTATCAAGGGGAGATGACAGATCGCTGTTCATACTTTGAAACAGATCCTGGTTCTCAGTGTCAGCAGCTATTGCGGGAGCCCATCGGTGATCGCAACTGCCAGGCACTCGCATTGGCTCCGGGGGCCACAGGGCGAAGCGATGTTTGATAACATTGTTTCGCCCAGCTGTGCCATTCTTTTGCAGTAAAACTGCGAGGTCTGGTCAGTAAGCGGTTAATGGACCAAGCTGTCCAGCAAAAGTAGCATTCAACAAATGCTTTTGGCTGTGTTTTATACTATTCCATGAGCCATAAATATTGAATCAATGAAGAATCCCTTTGTCAGCTCCTCCTTCACATTCGGGCACCTCTGCTGACACCAGTTTCCTATCTTTTGGGGCTCAGAAACCTCTTACTGAAAAGTAGCAGTTAGAGGGTTGAGACAAAGTGGTGTAGTGGTTAGCACTCTCACCTAGCAGTAAGAAGGGTTGCTGGTTCAAATCCCAACCACGACAAAAATATGAGGGGTGTACTGTATATGCGCGTGGGGTAAAAGGTAGGGAGGTGCTGATGTCCTCCTTGGAAGGATCAACCTCCTGTGCATTTGGTGGCAGAATTGCTTCAATTTTTTTAATCTGCCACTCTTACAGCCCATATGAATTAGGCTACAATTAAGTGCCTACAATATTAAGAATGCTAGTTGCATAGCAGCAATGTAAAAGGTAAGACACATTGATTAGAGGTAAAGATGTCTGTAGATGATAAAGAAAATGCCTCGTCTCCTGTCTTAATCAGACTTTTTTATTTTTAACTTGGACTGTGAATTTTTTCCTAGACTCATTTACTTCTTCTTTAATGCAGAATGGCAGCAAACTGATGCTAGGTCTGTGTCTGCTGGTGTCTTATTGAGCATGTGAGGATTTTCCCACTTATCTGTCAGTGTGAGGGGAGACGCTGTCAGGAAAGATTACCGTAGATCCCAGCTGTCACCTGAGCTTATCGGCCAGGCTGCTAGCTCCAGCCTTCTAACGTTAAAATTGGATTGAAGCAGGTAGTGCACGCAGCACCAGACTCCCACGGCTAGTGAATAACACTGCTTTCTATTGACTTTTTCTATCTGCAAAAAATAATTGCCATGTTTGTAAAGATTGGGCTGGATAAGAAGTGTGATACATAAAAGAAAAATGAACTCAATGGATTGTTTTTATTTTTAGATGAATCATCATTTTATTATACAGGGGAAGCCCAAAGTAGTTTCATCTGATAAAGAGCCTAGTGTGATAATACATTTTATCAATATACGGTACAGTACAGTTTCCTATTATTCTTTTAAAAAGGTACAGATGACATACTTTAAGCTGGTCTGGGTAAAGTGAAACTCTTCCAACAGCTTTGAAATTAGTTTTTGACACAGTAGGGAAGTAGGGTTAAAATCCTGGTCATTTTTTTTAATGTCCCATTGAGGAGATGTCACTACACTTCATGTCAAGGGAATGCAATTGTAAGTGAAAAGATGTATACAAGTGATGGGAAGATCCCTACTAGACCAATGTCATTGGGACAGGTGCCCCCATTGGAATATTGGTTTCTAACATTGTCCACTCTATCCAAAACTTAAAAAAAAGAATATCCTGAGGAATTAATTTGGATAAATAATTAGCAAAAAAAAAATCTAAATATTTCCCAATTAGGTCACCAATGTGCTGTGTGGTCACCAAAATAAAAAGCGAGGTTATCTAAAAAATAAAAAAAAGTAATGGTTTTGTCCCCATATGACAATGGTACACATTGGGTTCTAATAATAAACTACTGTCCGAAACCTAAAAAATAATAATTTGCAGAGGAATTCATTTGGATAAAGAATTGAAAAAATAATGTCCCAATTTTGGTCACCAATATCCTGTGGGGTTTATCCAGTACTTGGCCTTCTCACTGCTTACTTCCTGGAAGGATTCTTCTTCCAAGTGTCCACATCACACAGATAGTGATGTGAACACCCAGAAGAAAGACCCCTCCAAGAAGTGCCTTTTGAAGACATTGCCAGTGGAAAGGTTCTTATTGGGTCTTGAAGAGAGATGACATTGGACCCACTGAGTAAAGGGGACCATCCAGCAACCCATTGGAGTAAAGGGGACCATCCAGCAAGTCTTACAAGTGGCACTGTAATAGCTGTCCCTGTGGGAGGCAAGGAAATCAGAGAGGAACCTGGATGGGAGTACGCAATAGAGCAGGGATATGCAATTAGCGGACCTCCAGCTGTTGCAGAACTACAAGTCCCATGAGGCATAGCAAGACTCTGTCAGCCACAAGTATGATACCCAGAGGCAGAGCCATGATGGGACTTGTAGTTTTGCAACAGCTGGAGATCCGTTAATTGCATATCCATGTATTGGAGTACTGAGGTCACCAAATAAGGAAAACTTTAATCTAGGAGGGATGGGCAAAAATCTTTTTTTGGGTAGAATTAGGCTCTAACCCTTTAATTGCCAGTTCTGTAACTTTTACAATGTGGCAGCCAAAACAAGCTTATAACCATGAACACCACCACCAATTCACTTCTACATGCTGGCAACATTTTGTCCCTGATCTGCAGCACAAAAATATATATGCGCAATGAGAATACACGTACAGTATGTACCAAATGCCAATTGTATGATATGTATTTGGTATCGTCACGCACAGAAGAATAATTGTAGGCCTAAAGTGACATTGTTTGTTTTACCATTGGGTCAAGCTTACACAGATTTAAGGTTTGATACCTTTGATATTTATTCACTTAAAACAGCACTGTCCTTAATCTTTAATGGAATCTTTGGAGTTTATATTGCGTTTGTTTGTGCTAAACAAAAAAAAAAAAGTTTTTACGAAAAAAAATAAAAAGGATTTCATAGTCCTGTTAACAAATATAATGAAAAAATTGGGACGCCTTATTTTTATTTAATACGTCCTCTGATTTAGGAAATATTGTGTGGGCTTTTCAGTACATTTTCAAGTCTTTAATGTGTATGAAAAATGGAAAAATTAGTCTAATAATAAAAGGTTTAAAAAAAGAACTGCTTCTGTTAATTCAGCAAAAATGTGCACTTCTGTTCTGAGAAATCTGTAATTTAGCATTTATCTGAAATTGTCCATGGAATCGTTACTGAATTACAAAACCTTTACTATGAGAATAAATTAATATGCCAAGGGGCATTATTCTAAATAAGTGATGAATTTAGCATTTGCCATCACTTTTTTTTTTTGGTGCTTCTGTGTGGGACTGTATAGATTTTTTTTTCTTTTTTTTGTGTTTATTTTATTATTTCAGGACTAATTTTGGTAGTAAGGAAAATGTACAATATTGTATAGAAATATTGTTTGTTTACAATTTGTGGCCCACAGTAGAAGCTTTTTATTTTTTTTTTTACATTTTTTTTGCAGGTTAACTCTAACATATATGCAAACTCTTACAATAAAAGCATGTTGTACTAACTGTGCAAAAAAGCACAAATTGAGTTGTCTGGCTGTCTTTTGTATTGTGTACACTTTATGTGTTATCTTTAGGAGTCTAATCTGTTTGTGCAGGTCTTATTTTGGATTACAAAACATTTTCCCTCTAAGCTGTAGAGATAAGGAGAGAAGGAAGGATTCTGTAGTTTAGCAAAAGTTTGCTGGGCAGGGCTGACACTATATATATTATAGCAGTCCAGAAATGCACTGAGCTGTCAACTGACAACAGGGAAGTTAAAGTCGTTGTATACTCTTTTTTTTTCACTTTTACCTACAGGAAAGCCTATAATAAGGCTTACCTGTACGGTTTAGGAGATATTCCCCTCGGTATGCGCCGCTGACTGCAGCGGCGCATGCGCACAAGGGGGATTCTTGGCTGAAAATCCGCCAGTGGCCGACCGGCCGGGATGAAATCTCCCACGTGCATGCGCGTATGAGTGATACCCGGAAGAAACTGTCAGCTCCCTCGGCGTGGATCGGGCCAGATGTCGGGGCCTCGTTCTAAGGTAAGTATTTCATAATGAGCTAGTATGCGGTGCATACTAGCTCATTATGCCTTTTGCTTTGCAGGTGATAAAAAAAACAAAAACATTAGCGGGTTTACTACCGCTTTAAAGATGAGTGAATTTCTGCCATATAAACAGGTGTTTTTGCTTGCAGGGTCTTTAAAGGTATAAATTATGGCGCCTTGTACATCAATTGCCATTATACGTTGATTTATTTGTTTTGCTTTTTCTTATTATTATTGTTATAATTATTTTGCCCTGATGTATATGTTGACTGATTTTCTGTAAAAAGCCTATTGTTTACAGGGCACAACAGCTGAGGCTCAGATTGTAAGCAAAGCTGAATTAGGCATCTCCCTGCTTTTAAAGGCTCTGTACAAACTTTAAATTACAGATATGAAGTATATAGGTTGATTCAATAAATGAATTAAGAATATTTACTTAAAATGTTTTGCTTTGTGTCTTTTAAGGTTCTTTGCGAAACAAGCCAGGATGCATAAAAAGAACCCTGGTAGTGTACCCTGGTAGTGTGTAATTTACTAAATGCTACACATGCAATTGTAAGAAAAACAATTCATGGCATACAAAGTATCACAAAATATGCATACAATATACACATGCACAAGCTATCTATCCTTCCCAGTAAATTAGCATGGATAATATATGCAAGAGGGATACACTAAAAATGACTTAACTTGGGTTTAATTTGTCATGCCCAGGTAATGTTCATTTTTTCAGTCTTTCTTTATAATGGAGTCATCTTTCAGGATCCAGGATCTCTTCCAGACTGCTTCTTGCTTCTCAGAGTCCTGCCAAAACGACATCCTTTGTGTCCTCAGGCTGTGTTCAAGTCCCTTTAACTCCCCTTATTTCCTGCCCAAATCGCTTCTTGTCCTGAGCTTCATGAACCAGTCAAACAAGTTAATTAGCTTATGCATGGGGGAAACCCAGCTTCTACATATATTTATACTAACAAATCATGAAAATAGCCATAGCAACACATAAAAATGTGTAAATATTAATTTTAGTTATCAAACCATGCTTAAAGAAGATACCTTTTCACTTTGAATTCCCGTTAATGTGCATATGCACATAATTGGATAATTGAAGTGAACTCTTAACTCCTTAAATAAATCAGATCTAAACGCTCAAAGTAAACGGTTACTGTAGATCTCCTTTTTAGAAAACCCATTTTGGTCTGTGACATATTTCATGTTAAATGGTATATGGTATTGTAATGGGGTAAGTGGAATGTGAACAGAGCTTTGACAGCCCAAAATAAATGGCTGCTTAACGCAATACACATTAAATACATGATACCGCATGTTACAATTTTGTCTGTTACCACATTGCTGTAGTGTGAAAGGGCCCTATCAGGTGGGTATAAAAAGGTGAGAGAACCATGTTAGCTTACTTTTATGGCCTCCAAACCATCTGTGGACTTATTTGTGGACATATTTGGACTTATTGTGGAGATATTTATGGGTCTAGAATACTAGGAAAGAACCATAAACCTTAAATTTTTGGTCCTTGGAGCTCAAGAATGTTTATGGCTCTCAGAAAACTAAAGCTGGTGTGTGCAGGATCCTCTAGGTGCCTGTTCTAAACTTAAATCAAAGGAAAACGTGTAACTTGTTGAGAAAATTAAATTAACATTGTTCTTCTGCTTTGCAGATACAGCACGTTACCCCGACCCATGACACAGCAGTTGTCCAGTCCTGATTTTTCAGGTCACGTGGATGAGAAACCAGAGCAGGCCACCAGTATTGGTCAGATAAAGCCAGAGTTATATAAACAGCGTTCAGCAGATGCTGAGATGAAGAAACTGGAAGCCACAAGCTGTGGGCGTATCAGCTTTATCCTTAGATATGGCTACAATACAGAACAGCTGGTGGTAAAGATATTGAAGGCTCTAGACCTACCGGCAAAGGATGCCAATGGATTCTCAGATCCTTATGTAAAGATGTACCTTCTTCCTGACCGCAAGAAAAAGTTCCAGACTAAAGTCCACCGCAAGACTCTTAACCCAATCTTTAATGAAACATTCCATTTTAATGTGCCCTTTAATGAGCTTCAAAACCGCAAATTGCACTTCAGCATTTATGACTTTGACCGATTCACCAGGCATGACCTTATTGGTCAAGTGGTGATAGACAATTTGCTGGATTACTCAAATCCAGCAGAAGAAGTTCCCATCTGGAGAGACATCCTCGAAGCCAGCTCTGTAAGTATCTAATGAATTCCCTGAAAATATTGTTTTTTTATTTATTGTATCGTGTTATTCCGTTCATGGCTTAAAATAATGTCTAGAGCATAGCATAGAGGCACACCATTACTCTGTAAACGTAAGAGACTGTTTGTTTTTCACAGGTTTTTTTCTGCCATTTACCCTTCATTGATAACTCTAACTTCATTACCTGGTGCTGTTAAGAATAATTTCCAAAAGTTGAATTATTGGGAGCCCAGGTCTAAATTTTCCTTGCATCTGTGTAACTGGGATGATGCTGTGGAGTGGAAGGGACTACCACAAAGTGTAGTTCAAGGTTTTCATGCTGTATTTATTACAGGTACTTATATAGGATCATCAATTTATACAGAACTTTACATATATATATATATATATATATATTTATATATATATATATATATATATATATAATCGGGCGGAGTGAAATTCATTGGGGCGTGGCCTGACAGGTGTCCAGGCTGAGACTGCCACTTGTCTATATACAGCAGGTCTTGTTCTGATGTGTGGCTTCCAGGATCTTCAGCTCTTACATGCCATTGTCTGGAGCGTGGGTGGGCTATTTCCCAGCCAGCATTCACAGCAGCAGGCACAGGACTATTCTTCCTAGCAGCCTGAGCTGCTCACATACACACCATGGGTACACATTCTAGGCATCATTTAGACAGGAGCTGATTGCCCTACAGAAGCTCACAAATGTGGGTACACCCCTCATATTTTTGATGCCGTCATAGAGGAGTGGAAGAGGACTCCATTGGCAACCTGTGAAGCTCTGGTGAACTCCATGCCCAAGAGGGTTAAGGCAGTGCTGGAAAATAAAAATGGCCACACAAAATATTGAGACTTTGGGCCCAATTTGGACATATCACTTAGGGGTGTACTCACTTTTGTTGCCAGCGATTTAGACATTAATGGCTGTGTGTTGAGTTATTTTGAGGGGACAGCAAATTTGCACTGTTATACAAGCTGTACACTCACTACATTGTAACAAAGTGTAATTTCTTTAGTGTTGTCAAATGAAAAGATATAATAAAATATTTACAAAAATGTGAGGGGTGTACTCACTTTTGTGAGATACTGAAAGTGCTAACCACATGCTGCCCATGCTGTATTCTTGTTACTCCTTTACCTGCATTTATTTTTATAGCTTCTTCCGTGTATCCAGGTAGGTTAGGGTGTGTGAAAACGTGGGCCTCATTCACTTATGCCTAATCCTATGTGAAGGGCCTTATTTGCTCACATGGGATGCACATGTGTTTTGTCTATCCATGTACAGACAGTCTCATTTATTTCAATTGGAACACAGTGGATTCACAGACAGATGTGCAGGTGTGCGTCTCTGAAGTCAGCATTTGGGAACACGCATACATATGGATGTGAAATTGAGAGCAGTGGCTGTGGAGCCGCTGCGCTCCAATTGATATGAATGTGACAGGTTGCATATGGATGCATGGAACATCTGTACTTCCTGTGTGGGCAAACACAGCGCTTCGCATGGGTATTAATTTAATTACGTCTGTGTGAAGAAGGTCTTAAGCAGCGCACAATGTTTAAAATCAAAAAGACAAGACTGATTGTAAGATTCAAGTAGATTTTTAGTAAATATAACCAAGGTTATTGTAAAAATATTCAAAAATAGCTACTGGCCTTGAAGACAAGATTTATGGGGAACAGGTACCTTTCTTGTTGTTTTCTGCATTGGCCTGCTGTTACAGTGCAATTGTTAACAAACTGAATGCAATACAGTGGGCTGTAATGAGAGCTTTCAAAGCACAGGGAAATGAAATTCAAAGCTCGGTAGATATAGTTGAGTTTGGTGTCCCTGGATTTAAGGTGTTTAAAAAATGCAGTTATTCTTTAAATAAAACACTCTGGACATGAAACTATAGTGTGTGTGAAGCATGACCCAATGATTATTTTTGGTAAAATACAGCAGGGGTTAAGATCGTGTGGTTTATGGCTGCGAGGAAGATTATGGTATGGTATATGTCTGTGAGGATAATTATGGGTGGTATGTCAATAGAAACTGCTTTCAGACAAATCCTTGGACATGCTTTAATGTATATTTAAAGTAAAAATATATATATATAAAATCTTTGAGAAGAACATTTATTTGGTGTGGAAATTCTCTTTACAACTGCAGCACATCTCTTAGAATCTGTGGCTTTTTTGTCCTAAGAGTTTGCTAAGTGGATAATCTATTTACTTCCAAGGCAATGCACAAATGAGCCTTTCTGATATCAAAGCCCACCCATTCTACAGGCTGGCCTTTTTTTTTTCCTCTACCAACTTCATCTTCTTGAGTGGCTGCAGTCCAATCAATTCTCTAATCAAAATAACCTTTATTAGAAACCAGAGCAATCTGTCATACCGGCTCATAGGGTGATCACGCGTGACTGCTGCAGAGCCACCCTTTGTGCAGTTATGTATATAATGATGGGCAAACACTGAGAATACAAAGCATACCCTGCAGGAAAGTAGATCGTGAGACCCATCACTCAATTCCACTACTGTTTTTACTACATGAAGCCAAGGGTCATATTTTAGGGACATGTCTGCCATTTCATTAGGCAGAAACCTGGAGAGGGCTGTTGCTCGCGGCCACCAGTTGGCTTCAGGGAAGGAATGCCAATGGGAGAACATTTCCTGCAAGCCATTTTTTTCTTAAGTTCATTTTCACTTATTTTAGCATGGCATGGTTTAATTTAGCATCAGCTTGGAGTGTATATAGACCATTCACATTAGTTCTTGATCCAGAGGGGCTTATAGTTAGACAAAATAGGGCCAGTTTGTGTGGATGCCAGTAAGCCTACCTGTATACTTTTGGTCTGAGAAAGAAAACATGAGGATACAAACGCAAGGAAAAACTATGAATGTTATATAGTGCCCTAAGTGAAGTTCAATGCATGAATCTAGGAATGCAAAACAAGAGTGCTAATCCCTAGCCAATTGATTCTGATTTTCAGTTAGGTTTAAACTGAGTTTTGTAAGGGTCATTCCACCCAAGACTTTTGGATGGAGCTGAGAAAGTTCTGACCAAACCAGTTTGTAGACAGGTGCAAGCATTCTTCTCATCTGTAGATGGCACTGTGTCAATACTACAGGGAAAGAGGAGTCTGATAAGGGAAGTTATCCCCCTATGGATTGATGGGATTTGATGCCAAATTCCCATAAAAATTCAGACGACCATGCTAATAAGGGAGCCTTTAAATGGGGGATCCCATGTCATTTGGCCACGATTTGACCAAGTGACAGGTTAAGGCAATGCTTAGCACAAGAAAGATTCCTGGCGAGTAGGGACTCTGAGGATTTCTTCCAGTGGGCCAGTACAGTGTGCTTAGAAAAGATACCACCACCCCTCCAACAGAGGCTGTTCTCCTCTAACATTATTGTAAATTATACTCCAGAGATGTGTAGCTATAAAGTTTTTTCCTTGTAAACGCTATAATTATGAAGTATTACTAGAAAAGTACTGTGGTGTTAAAGGCCCTGTGTGTGGGTGTGGTTCCTCCTGAATGGGTGCCTTGTTCAAGTCCTCACCTACAAGTTCAGTGTAGCAGACAGGACTGTTTTTTACGCCAAACATAGGTTCGCCCTATTTGGCTGCTCAGACTTTTAAAGACTGGTTCCCAATGTGGACTATTACAGATGGCAAAACAACCCCTTACCAGTTCAATTCAGTCTTTCCAAAATTTTCAGTGAACCCTCCAACCTGACTTCCTCAAACAGGATACACAAGGGGAACTCCAGTGGGATCTAGTAAGGTCCTGTTTTTTTATGCACATGGGTGCATTAGGAGTGTATAACATAAAGTTCTGGCTTTTTTCCATGTCTAGAGTCCAGGCACTACATACAGCAACCCATAGACATAAATGGCTGAACCCCAGTGTACGTTGATACATGCATAAACCTGATATAGCACATGAACAAATATGACCTATACGCAGGTGAACGCGAGTAAAGGCATATACAGGCATGTAGCCATTCGTGTCTTTGGGCAGCTTTATGTAGCAACTGGGCTTCTCAGGTGCAGAAAAAAGCCAGAAATTGACATTGTATGACCCTAATGCACCTGTGTGCATGAGACCTAAGAGGGGTTAGAGTGCAATTCAAATAAAAAAAAATATGTGGGAAGTATTCTTCCATATTAGGTGTTCTAAAAAAATAAGTGGAAGTGGGCAGCAGTGTTAAAGTAGAACTAAAGTCAACACTTTTTTGTTTTGTTTTGTAAAGTGTAAGGGAGGGCTATAACCCCAGTCAGTCAGGAAGTGAAGGGAAATCTCCCAAATGTGACACAGATGGCAAAAAAACTGTCACATAATCAAAACAGAAAATAGGATTGGGACTCTTGATTGTCACCAGGGTCACCTCCACTAGTGTTCCCATTGGAAGATTTTCCCACTTTCTGTTGACAACCCAACATTTTCTCAGTGATAAGTAAACAGGAAAAATAAAGAGGTTGTCGCTTCCTAGTGGGGCATAGACAGCAATAAAAATTAAAAAAAAAGTTTGCTTCTACTTAAAATTTAAGGGTAAAATTATTTCCCACCAGATATGGGGAAGATGTAAACTAAAAAACGGTATCACTCCAAAGGTAAGTTCTGTGGCTGGTGATACTGTATGCTGATGCTGGTCGGTATAAAAGGCTTGTAAGGCACCAAAAGGACTACAAGAAAATGGCACCCAGCTGCACACAGGATCAGCAGACTGTAAAGCTAAATTAGTGAAAGAAGATAATTGGCTTTAGCTTGATTCTCCACCCATAGAATAAAGCCCCCCAAATACATTTTGCCCACGTGGGGCTTTATCATAGTGACTTCTGAGCATTAGGAGTGTTTTGTGGGTGGAGAACCAAACTAAAGCCAATTCCCATCTTTTGCTGGTTTAGCTTTATAGTCTGTTGATCCTATATGTGACTTTTCTTGTAGTCCTTTTAGTAGTTTCTACTTTTCAAGTTACCTGATTTTAAGGTAAGACAACTTTAATTAAACCTGCTGTTATCCACCCATCCTAGATATCCTGACCTAGACTCTCCAGCAACTCTAGTTACCCGATCACCTGTGTAGGGCAGCCATGGCCTGCTCCAGTTTTCCCAAAATCCAAACAATTATTTTTTTCTTAGTATTGAGCCCTAATAGATTTGTAAAGTACTAAATCCCACTTCAAAGACTGGGAGGCATCACTGTGCAGGTGCAGAAGATGTTGGCCTCAGGATGTCAAATTTGAAGTAGCCCAAGGTTGCCCTACCCAACAAAGTATATAACCTGCGGTTGGGTGGGTTTGGCTAGTAGGTCTTTAAGAGGACTAGGGTGAGTGGGTAACTGTACAATAGAGTACACATAGCTTTCAAGTTAAAATTAAATATTGTTTACAGATTATGTTATTGGTTTTAAGGTCTGCTTTCAGACGTGATAAATGAGACTAGGTTTCTTGAGACTAATATGTAAGCATATTTCCTTGGGTACTCCATCCTCCAGTATCTCACATCTCCCTGACAAACAGTTTCTTGTATTTCTTCTGTGACGGCTGCCTACTCCTCCCCCATGCAGATGCTTTTTTTCCCCTACAAATTGTTTATGTTGAAAACCCCAAGAGAGTAAGGGGAATGCTGCATCAATCACGTCGCTATTGAATTTCTTTATTCCGTTGGTAATGTGTCAATTAACGACGGGCAACCCAGCAGGAATAATTCTGTTATAGTGGATTTAATGATGTTCTATCAGAGAGTATTTTCATATCACCCCATGCTGCTGCTCATTTGTGATTTTATTCTGCTTTCTAATTGTGCACTTTTAGTAACTGAAACCAGGTTTATAGAAAGGATCTTAATTTAACCATTTCAGTTTTGGAAGGATTTTTTTTGTTTTCTATCAACATACCAATTTAAATGTCAGTAATTGTTTTATTCTGAAAGATATCAATTTACATATGAGATTTTATGAAAAATAGGGCTTATGAGAATTAAAATTAGATACATGTCTGCTTTCTGGGCTGCATTAGCACAGTGCACCTTAAATGGCAAAATTCTGTGCTTTAATGCACTTGCGATACCGCACCCTATCAAAACAGCATAACCAGAAGGGGGCTTTATGTGGTGCCTTAAAGTATCTGGACTAGTCTCCAAATCAGCCTCATGGAGGGTGATTTACTAAAAGTAAATAGGCTGTTCACATTTCAAGTAAAGTTACACTTTGCAAGGGAAGATTCCCCGTAGTCTGCAAATGTGGTTAAATTTCACTTTGCATAAAACACCCAATCATGTTCAAGGAAAAAAAAATAAAAAATTCTTGTGCAAGATTGGATGATGGAAGTCAGCAGATTTCCCCCTCATTCACTAAGCTCTGGTGAAAATGTCTCTGCAAAATGAACAGTCTATTCACCTTTAGTTATTAAACCCCCATTGTGTCTAGGAAGGTACTTGGAGTTTGACCCAGACTGTAAACAGGGCTTGACTTTTCTCCAAGTTAAGATAAAACCCTGACTCTATCTGACAAGGTTATTCAGAGTAAGACGATGTCTATGAGGACGAAACGCGTCGGCAGGACTCCACTGCCACCATTTTTATATTGAAAGCGATTGAAAAACTACTTAAATGTAAGTTTGTTACTTTTTTAATAAATTTATTTTACATACAGAATTACGCTATATGGCCTTATCCTTCCATCCTATATGTTCACCGTTTGGAATTTGGCCTTTCATGTAATTGGAGAGAACCTGTTAATATCCATTTGTGTCTGGAAGAAATTTTCCCATTGAATTTGGGAATCCAGTACTTGGGAGTTCTACTTTCCTGCAGTTACCATAAAAGCGTGTATGACCCTTGGAATATACAGTGCCTTGTGAAAGTATTCGGCCCCCTTGAACTTTTCAACCTTTTGCCACATTTCAGGCTTTAAACATAAAGATATACAATTTTTTTTTTTTGAGAAGAATCACCAACAAGTGGGACACAATTGTGAAGTGGAACGAAATCTATTGGATTTTTAAAACTTTTTTAACTAATAAAAAAATGAAAAGTGGGGCGTGCAAAATTATTTGGCCCCCTTGCGTTAATACTTTGTAGAGCCACCTTTTGCTGCGATTACAGCTGCAAGTCGCTTGGGGTATGTCTCTATCAGTTTTGCACATCGAGAGACTGAAATTCTTGCCCATTCTTCCTTGCAAAACAGCTTGAGCTCAGTCAGTTGGATGGAGAGCGTTTGTGAACTGCAGTTTTCAGCCCTTTCCACAGATTCTCGATTGGATTCAGGTCTGGACTTTGACTTGGCCATTCTAACACCTGGATACGTTTATTTGTGAACCATTCCTTTGTAGATGTTGCTGTCTGTTTGGGATCATTGCCTTGTTGGAAGATAAATCTCCATCCCAGTTTCAGGTCTTTTGCAGACTCCAACAGGTTTTCATGCAGAATGGTCCTGTATTTGGCTGCATCCATCTCCCCTCAATTTTAACCATCTTCCCTGTCCCTGCTGAAGAAAAGCAGGCCCAAACCATGATGCTGCCACCACCATGTTTGACAGTGGGGATGGTGTGTTGAGGGTGATGAGCTGTGTTGCTTTTACGCCAAACATATCGTTTTGCATTGTGGGCAAAAAGTTCGATTTTGGTTTCATCCGACCAGAGCACCTTCTTCCACATGTTTGGTGTGTCTCCCAGGTGGCTTGTGGCAAACTTTAGACAAGACTTTTTTGGATATCTTTGAGAAATGGCTTTCTTCTTGCCACTCTTCCATAAAGGCCAGATTTGTGCAGTGTACGGCTGATTGTTGTCCTATGGACAGACTCTCACCTCAGCTGTAGTTCTCTGCAGTTCATCCAGAGTGATCATGGGCCTCTTGGCTGCATCTCTGATCAGTCTTCTCCTTGTCTGAGCTGAAAGTTTAGAGGGACGGCCAGGTCTTGGTAGATTTGCAGTGGTCTGATACTCCTTCCATTTCAAAATGATCGCTTGCACAGTGCTCCTTGGGATGTTTAAAGCTTGGGAAATCTTTTTGTATCCAAATCCGGCTTTAAACTTCTCCACAACAGTATTATGGACCTGCCTGGTGTGTTTCTTGGTCTTCATGATGCTCTCTGCGCTTTCAACAGAACCCTGAGTCTATCACAGAGCAGGTGCATTTATACAGAGACTTGATTACACACAGGTGGATTCTATTTATCACCATCAGTCATTTAGGACAACATTGGATCATTCAGAGATCCTCGCTGAACTTCTGGAGTGAGTTTGCGGCACTGAAAGTAAAGGGGCCGAATAATTTTGCACGCACCACTTTTCAGTTTTTTATTTGCTAAAAAAGTTTAAATTATCCAATAGATTTCGTTCAACTTCACAATTGTGTCCCACTTGTTGGTGATTCTTCACAAAAATTTTTAAATTTATATCTTTATGTTTGAAGCCTGAAATGTGGCAAAAGGTTGAAAAGTTCAAGGGGGCCGAATACTTTCGCAAGGCACTGTACATTCTTTTGGGTCAGAAACATGTGGTAAGCCTGCATCTACTAAGGTGGAGTAATTGGCACATGGGTGTCATGGGTGCATGTTGTACCTCAAGGATAGGATGGTCCATCTGATATTCAACTGCACACGTGGGACTTGAATTTTCTTCCTTTAAAAGGACTTTTCATATTTATAATTTTTTCACATTGATTATTTGTTTATATGTATGTTTGGACACATACAAGTACACGTTTATACGGAAGTGGTATGACACTTTTTGCTGTTAATTAATGTAACACATGTTATATGAATCACGTGAGTTCATGTGGTTTTGCACGTATGTGTGATATCTATCTATAGATCTATGCACAATATTCTTTTTCTAGCGCTACACTTTACGCAATTTTTTCTTCCAAGGTTATTCAGACCTACCTACCTTCTGAGCAAAAAGGTCCATAATGTATTTTTTCCATTTTAATTTAATTTCTTGTTATATTTACTGTAACCCATCTACCCACCCAAAGTGGGAAATCTTAAGCTGGCCATATACCAGTAGATTCTTATATGTTTGTACAAAAATTTGTATGAAAATTCTCAGTATGTTTAATGACTTGATGAATGTCATTGGAAAAATGTCATACTTCAAAATTTTGTTTGCTTTTGGACGGCCACATACATTGTTAGAAATGCATTTGAGAAAAAAATGCTATCCTGTTCCTTCAAATGTTCTCATCACTGCGGTCAAAAACAAATGTTGATATTTCTCTAACAATATGGAAATTGAATGAACGTTCTTCAAATGAAAAATTTAGCATGGAATTCTTCTAGTGTGTGACCAGCTTTAGGATCAGATTGGTATGTGTATAAGCACCTTGAACCCTTGTGTTACTCTGTATATACACTTTTAAAGGGAATATCTTTTTACACATGCATATGAAAAAAATCAGCTTAAGGTACCGGTATATAATCTTTTCAACTTGTGCTAGTATTTAAAAAATCTTGTTTGTACAGTGCCTTGAAAGAGCATTCATAGCCCTTGAAATTTTCTACATTTTGTTATGTTACAACCAAAAACGTAAATGAATTTTATTGGGATCTTATGTGATAGACCAACACAAAGTGGCACATAATTGTGAAGTTGAAAGAAAAATAAGACTACTTTCACACTCACAGTGCGACAGCATTAGCGGTAAAGCGCTGCTAGATTTAGTAGCACTTTTCAGCCGCTAGCTGTTCGCTTTTAACCCCCGCTAGTGGCCGAAGAAAGGATTAAATGTGCTCGAAAAGTGACGCTGCAGAAGCACTTAGCAGGCGCTTTGGCAGCAGTGCCCATTCATTTCAATGGGCAGGGGCAGTGGAGGAGCGGTGTATACACCACTTCTAAACTGCTCCAAAGATTCTGCTTGGGCTTTCACACTGGGGCTGCAGGGCATGCATTTTTCAGGCACGTTACAGGCACTATTTTTAACCCTTTAGCGCCTGAAAAACACGTCCAGTGTGGAAGGGGCCTAAATGGGTTTTCATTTTTTTTTTTTTTTACAAATAAATATCTGGGAAGTGTGGGGTGCATTTGTATTCAGCCCCCACAGTCAATACTTTGTAGAACCACCTTTCGCTGCAATTACAGCTGCAAGTCTTTTTGGGGATGTCTCTACCAGCTTTGCACAAATAGAGAGTGACATTTTTGTCCATTCTTTGCAAAATAGCTCAAGCTCTGTCAGATTGCATGAAGAGCGTCTGTGAACAGCAATTTTCAAGTCTTGCTACAGATTCTCAATCAGATTTAGGTCTGGAATTTTACTGGGCCATTCTAACACATGAATATGTTTTAACCTAAACCATTCCATTGTAGCTCTGGCTGTATGTTTAGGGTCGTTGTCCTGCTGGAAGTCTCAAGTCTTTTGCAGAATCTAACAGATTTTCTTCTAAAGCCTCATACACACGATTGGACTTCAATCTGACTTTTCCATGGATTTTGGTCCAAAGGTCGTTGACCGTGAAATTGTTCTGCATATACATGGCAGAACATTTTCAGCCAACTTTCACCAAATCACGTGGTTTTTGAGCTCTTTACCACCACCCTTTGGGCAACTTCTGCTATTGTTGTCTGATCTTTAGCATTGGTTCTGAGCATGCATGTTTGTACTTTGGACTTTAGTCCTATGGGCTTGTGTACACACAATCAGATTATCCTCCATCGGACATTTGTTGCTGTAAAGTTTGAGAGCACGCACAGCGAACATTTAACATTTGTCCATTGAATAAACAAAAACAATTGTCCGATTGGGCATATGCACAGATTGTCCGATAAAGCAGGTCGGATCGTTGTTGTCAAAAAGTCAGATCGCGTGTATGGGCCTTTAGATTGCCCTGTGTCGGCTCCATCCATCTTCCCATCAACTCTAACCAGCTTCCCTGTCCCTGCTGAAGAAAAGCATCCCCACAACATGATGCTGCCACCACCATGTTTCACGGGGGGGATGGTGTGTTCAGGGTGATGTGCAGTGTTAGTTTTTCACCACACATTGCATTTTGCTTTTAGGACAAATAATTCAATTTTTGTCTCATCTGACCAGAGCACCTTCTTCCACATATTTGCTGTGTCCCCCACATGGCTTCTCGCAAACTGCAAACAGTACTTATTATGGCTTTCTTTCAACAATGGCTTTCTTCTTGAGACTCTTCCATAAAGGGCAGATTTGTGGAGTGCACAACTAATAGTTGTCCTGTGGACAGATTCTCCCACCTGAGCTGTGGATCTCTGCAGCTCCTCCAGAGTTACCATGGGCCTCTTGGCTGCTTCTCTGATTAATGCTCTCCTTGCCCGGCCTGTCAGTTTAGGTGGACTTCTGTGTCTTGGTAAGTTTTCAGTTAGCCATACTCTTTCCAATTTCGATTGATGGATTGAACAGTGCTCTGTGAGAGGTTCAAAGCTTGGGATATTTTTTCATAACTTAACCCGCTTTAAACTTCTCCACAATATTATCCTTGTCCTATCTGGTGTGTTCCTTGGCCTTCATGATGCTGTTTGTTCACTAAGGTTTTCTAACAATCCTCTGAGGGCTTCACAGAACAGCTGCATTTATACTGAGCTTAAATTAAACACAGGTGA
The DNA here is from genome assembly GCF_037356315.1 of Lithobates pipiens. NCBI lineage: Eukaryota > Metazoa > Chordata > Amphibia > Anura > Ranidae > Lithobates > Lithobates pipiens. The sequence goes on from NW_027507788.1 coordinate 91,985,314, forward strand.
ACTCTATTTACTAATAAGTAACCATTTTTTAATTGTCCTTCCACTTCACAATTATGTGCCACTTTGTGTTGGTCTATCACATAAAATCCCAATAAAACACATTGACGTTTTTGGTTGTAACATGACAGAATGTGGAACATTTCAAGGGGTTTGAATACTTTTTCAAGGCACTGTATTTTCAGTTCATAATTATGTACAGTATGTTCTTGGGAACAAAGATATATTTGACCATTACATATGTAGGCGCTGCTTGCAGCTTTTTACAAAATGGCTGTGTTGCAGCTCACGATGCAAGTTTATGTGTGGAATGACTTTAAAAAAACAATGCCCTCCTTGTGTGGGTGAGTCTCCACGTTTGTAAACAAGGGAGAAAAAGCAATTGTAAATGGAATAATTGCTCCCTCTAGTGGTTAACATTCAAATCAAAATTTTAAAAATGTAAAAAGATATCTGAATGCATAAAATATAAAAATGATATTAAAAGAGAACTTCAATTTTTTAAGATGACATAACTAAATATATATATATATATATATATATATATATATATATATATATATATATATATATATTATACACACACACACACACACACACACTATATATATTATCAAAAGTATTGAGACACCAGCCTTTACACGCATATGCACTTTAATGGCATTCCAGTCCTCGTCCGTAGGGTTCAATATTGAATTGGCCCACCCTTTGCATCTATAACAGCTTCCACTCTTCTGGGAAGGCCGTCCACAAGGTTTAGGAGTTTGTCTCTGGGAATGTTTGACCATTCTTCCAGAAGCGCATTTGTGAGGTCAGGCACTGATGTGGATGAGAAGGTCCGGCTCACAGTCTCTGCTCTAATTCATCCCAAAGGTATTCTATCAGGTTGAAGTTAAGACTCTGGTCAGACCAGGCAAAGCAGGGAATAAAACAGCAAGATCTAGTAATACAAGTACCACATAACACACACATTACACATTGTTAGGCACATATTTAACCCATTAATCTCCCCTAGATGTTAACCCCTTCCCAGCCATTGTCATTAGTATATTGACAGTGTATAGTATTATACAACCAATGTGACACTGCGCTATCCAGACAGAGCAGCTAACATGCTAAACATGGATATTTTAGCACAAACGTAGTAAAAAAAATTATATATAAAATGTAGCGCTATATAGTAATGTGTAATTCTGTACACACAATAAATTAGTGACAAGAAAAAATACAGACACATGCAGTTTTCCAATACTACTGTGAGGTGCACACCAATAATACTATGTGTTAGTACTTATTAATATGCATTCTACAAAAATGAACACTATATGTGAAAAATAAAAAGGAATACACTTTAAGAATCTGAGCACAAAAAGTCCATATGTGAAAGTGAAGTCCCAAATAGGTGAAAATTGGAAAAGCAATCCAAGAATAGTTCTTCCGAACAGTCACCCAAGTGCCGATACCACCACCTTAATGGATGTAGGCTTACCGGATACTATTGACCCGAATGAACTTATATTCAAGGGGTCACACGTGCTTATCACTCTGGTATGGGGAACAAATCGGTCAGTCACACCATGGAAATTGCCTTCTCCCAATTCCTAAATGTACTTGATCTTTACCATTTAAAAGAGATCTCCGACACCAACCGAAATCCACATAGGACAGAAAAATATGGCCAAAATAGCGTGATACCATTTAAAATAAAATGTATTAAAAATAGCAGCAAACTTACATTTATGTAGTTATTCAAGCGCTTATCAATCAAATAGGCAGTAGTGGAGTCCTCCCGACGCGTTTTGTCCGACTTCATCTGGGGGGTCCCTAGGCTGTACCAGAGCCCAGCTTTGCCGCATACTACATATAGTACAAGTTATGACGGTTGCCAAAGAAACAAGAGCGCAAGCCTGGAAGTCCCCTAAACTATGTATTGTTCAGCTAAAAACTGAATCGCCCTAGCCATGATTCTTAGTAAAATTCAGGCTATTATTCAGGACAAAGTCCCTAAACACCTTAAAATTTGGCAAGCTTGGACCATTTCTTGCCTCCAGGCTTCGACACATCCCTTCTGGAGCTCTTAACCCCCACTACTAACAATTGATGTGCCTTTAGATCCGGGCTCATTTGGAGCCATCGACCTCCCCTGTGGTTTTCTCCTCTTCCCCTTAGCTCCTTCTTCTGGGTTGTCCTTCCTCTTTCCCTTTTCCCTATTTTGCACCACTGGTAGAGTGATACATCGGGACAACACTCTTGTCTGTCTCTTGCTAGTGCTAAAGCCCCGTACACACGATCAGATTTTCAGACGAGGGCTGTTGGCGGAAAATCCAACCCTCTGTACACCCCATCAGACAATTGTTGTCGGACTTTCCGCCAACAAATGTTGGCTAGCATGTCTTCAAATTTTCCGTCAACAAATGTGTGTTGTCAGATTTTGCGATCGTGTGTACACAAGTCTGTTGGACAAAAGTCCAAAGTACAAACGCGCATGCTCGAAAGCAGAAGCGGTCGGTCTTGTAAACTAGCATTCATAGTAGAGAATTAACATTCATGTCGTGGCAAATCATGAAATCTCCAAATGCAGCGCACATTCTCTTCTTCTTTAATGGGATAATAATAAAGCTGCTTTGCTGGATTTATTGCAAACAAATTTTCAAAGGCTTTTTTTTTCTAGTGATATCAAGAATAATATTATAGTTTTTTTTTTTTTTTGTGCACGTTACAACACCATTTTCCCATAATTTTTTAGAACAAAGATACAACTATGTTGGTATCCCTTGTTAATTCTACATTGTATTTTTTTTAAATGTAACTGCCTACATCCAAACTGTCATTTGAAGTAAAACACATAACTAATTATTATTCTCCACAATTTTTTGATTGTGCATTAAAAAAAAAAAAAAAGACATGCTATCTGCCAATAGAACTTAACCAAAAAGTGCATTCTATATATCTAAAAATGTAGAAAATATACCAAATCAAATAATTTTTATTCAACCAAAAAAATTATGTCAAAGGAATAACTACAAGGCCAATAATAAATAACACGTTATCTCCTCCGATTGCGCAACGTGTCTGGTTGACAAACATGTTATAACTACCTGCTCTGTGTAATGGTTTTGCACAGAGCAGCCCCAATACTTCTTTTCTCGGTTCCCCCGCCTGCGCTCCTGGCTCCTCCTGAATAAATAAGTGTGAATATGTAACAGAGAACACATTATAAACCGCAGCAGTCTGGAATATGTGGTAAATTTTAAGAACAATTCAAAAACCCATGACAATACATCAGACTTTGAAAAAAAAACAATACTTGAGGGGAAAAAATGAGGACTGGAAGTCCTAGATTCCAGCATTGTGCTTTGTTCCTATTAGAATACTATAGATTAATGTTGGAAATTTACAGCAATTGCTGTATACTTATGTGTAAGTTGTAGTCTAAAGTCAATTTGCAGGGCAAGTGCAAGTCTAAGCAATAAGAGAAAATCATTACGCTGGTTAGCAAGGCCATACATTGTGAAAAGTGGAATCTATACTGTAGACCTGCAACTAATTACATTTTTAGTTACAATTCCTGAGTGATCAATGTTAAATAAACAATAGTGAATACCCACTGAAAAATGTGGATTCCTAGGAAGGAAAATCAAGGTGATTTTTCCATTTTCTAACAACAAACAGCCAGATTGTAAAGTTAACAGCAGAGCTTCCATTTGGTTTTTGGATGCTTAGTTCAGGATAAAACTCGTAGACTCTCCTTAGTTAGGAACAATGACAAATGAAAGTCAGAATTCCTTATCTCGGTCTATAATTTATGGAAACATATTTGCATGTTGTTGTATTAAACTAAAGCTGGCTGTACATGGCTCAACCTACACCTGATTCCAATGAATAAGATGAAATTCTAACTGTGGGTGGCCCTGCCAACATTTCCCGGCTCGTCAAACTTCAGCTGAGGAAATGAAGAAGCCACATGGAAAAGAGTTTGGACAAAACTTGTTTTGGTATTCTGAGACCCATGGGTGATGGCTAGCACAATACAATAGCCATAAGCATAAGCCAAAATAACGCCAACAAGTGGCACCCTTTTGGCTTATGCATATGTTGATTTCTCACTTTGGGTGACTTCTGTTTCTTAGGAGTCCCCTCCTTTGTGGAAAAGCAGCTGAATAAAAACCATCAGGCTCAGCCAATGACTGTTTCCTTTGGGGTACAGATCTGCATCCAGTACCTCACTCCAGTACAATATCCGACACCAGGCGATTCATCCATCCCCACTGTTCAAGTGTTACTAAACCCAGGACCCTGCATTCACTATATCTGGTCTCCCACAGTACACAGAACATGCAAATGCATTTTTTTTGTAAATATAAACTAATAAATACCTTTTCTCATCAGCAGTATATAGCAGCCTTGTGACTTGTATCAGTTCCTAGTAGAGCATATAGGAGGCATTTTCATTCTCCTCTGATCCTCTGTCTGGACAGTGCTGATTGGCCCTGTGCTGATCACATGCACCCTCCCAAGAAAAAGAAAAAAACTATCAGTACATACCAAACTGAGCATGTGCGGCCCATCCCCTGGCTTTGTAAATATCAGGTTATTGTTTGGAGACAGTGGAATAAGAAGAGGATCAGAGAGACAGGATCAAACAGCCTTTATACACAATACAAAGGATTAATCCCTTAGGTTCCACAGTGAGTATAACAAGCAAGCTTTACTGCATATACAGACTGTTTTACTATTGGGGGGTTTAGTAACACGTTGAGTATTCTAAATATATGGGCAGCTTAAATACTCTGTTTCATATTCTGCTTTATGCATTGACATATCTCCTTAGACCCAATCTGTCTGAACAGTATGGTCACCTACTGACTTGGCACCACCTACAGGCAGCTTAACTCCTTAAAAAGATGTTTAACATTAAAAGTTTAATCCAATGCAATTTTATTTTAGCTAATTGTGATACAGAGGATGTTTCTCCAGTTCTTTGAAGTTTAAGACGACCACGACTTTTCTAAGCCGTGTCTCTGAAAATAAATAACGCTGACTTAGAGAAACATAAAAGAAATCGGAAGGGTTTAGCAATGACTGAACTAACTAGCGCTAAACAGGAGTGGAGGACAAAGGGAAAAACAAAAATCACATAGTAAATAGGTTGTAAATTCCACTAGATGTTAGCATACTACCGACCAAAAATAGCCTGATGTAGTTCAAAACAACACACCAAAAATACATGCAAAGAAAAATATCAAGGCAGGTCAGAAACTGTAATACAAGAAGAATGCCGTAGAGAACATCAGATGATAATTATGTGATACTTTCTCTGTGGCACATTCTCTGCAGCAAGCTGGATTCTGCCTGATGCTGGAGGAAGATGGCATCAAATGAACAGACCCATAGAAAAATGTCATAACAAGTAACGTTGCTACCAGGCCACGCTACTGTTCCTAGTATTGGCCTGGATGGACCAGAGTAGAGTTCATCCAAGATACACACAATATCCATAAAAAGATATCTGAGAAAGTGTGGTTCCAGGAAGGGATTCATTGCCATGTGTCTGGAACAATAAAGATCAAAACACTGGAACCCACTCTATGCAGCTACTTTTTTTCTGTAAACCTTTGGGAAAAAAAGTGCCTATTACAATAGAGATGCAGAGGATGAACGTGAGCACTGGGCTTCCAAAGGAGGTTAAATCCAAGAAGGGACAGGCTCCAGAGATATGAAGACCGATTCCTGTCCAACTCCAACTGCCTATTTAGCTTGTCAGAAATATATATATATATATATATATATATATATATATATATATATACACAAATTGTATTGTAAAACATCTACTTACTGTTACAAATATTGGCATAAATAAATAAATCTCATCTCTCCTGAGAAAATTAGATTTTTGACATTTATGTAGTGCTATGGTGTTAGCTTTTATTATGTTATCTGTCTTTTTTAGTATAAAAAGCAAAGAGGTTTAAAAGTGACAGTTGGTTGTATTCTGGGATTATTGTTTTTTTTTTTTTTTTTTTTTTATCATTTTGATAGTATTATGGGATTTCCACATAAAAAAAACAACTTTGTATTTGAAAAAAAAACCTGCGGCTATATCACCTTCCTTTTAAATATATGCAGCTTTGATACACCCCTGAAACGTTCACATATATGTCTATGCATAATTCTAAAACAGCATTAAAAATTAATTAAATGGAGCATATAGCGGTTTAAAAATAAATAAATATATATACATACACACACACAATTTTATATATAATATATATATATATATATATATATATATATATATATATATATATATATATATATATATAAAATGTGTGTGTGCTTATGTGTATATATATATATATATATATATATATATATATATATATATATATATATATATATATATATATATATATATATATATATATATATATATATATATTTTTTTTTTACAGAGAGATGTCTTTACATGCATTGTATGCATATATATGTGTGGGTGTATATATAACTTCAGCTTGTTCAATTAAGCTTTGACAATATGCCTTGATTCCCGCTAGTGCGATTTGTCATGCGATTGGACTGTTCCAAATCGCATGACAAGTCGCACTCCATTGCCAGCAATGGATCGCTCAAATCTTCATGACTCATGAAATCTTCATGACTCACTTCAGTGACTTTGAAAAAGGTTCCTGCACTACTTTTTTCTAGACATGTGCATTCGTTTTTGTCCGAATGCATTTTTGTCCAAATTTCAGCTATTTTCGTTTTCGTTTTGACAAACGATAACGAAAGCACATAATCCGTAAAACGAAAGATCCGACATAAATAAATGCTTTATTTTCATTTTCATTGTTACAACAGTTCGATATAGAATAGGAGATTCGACGTGACTCTGACAATAACAATCTGTGTCTATAGAACCTGTGGTCGAATGTGCCTAACCTTACCTCTATTAGGCCAAGATTATATAGAGAAAATATTCGACAGAGAGAAAAGATTCTGCAAGTTACTGTCCTAAAAAGTGTTTGGGGACCCGGGTCCTGCCCCAGGGGACATGTATCAATGCAAAAAAAAGTTTTAAAAACGGACGTTTTTTCGGAAGCAGTGATTTTAATAATGATTAAAGTGAAACAATAAAATTGTAATATTCCTTTAAATTTCGTAGGGGGGGGGGGGGGGGGGGGTTGTCTATAGTATGCCTGTGAAGGGGCTCATGTTTCTGGTGCTTAGAACTGTCCCTGCACAAAGTGTCATTTATGCAGGAAAAAAAGTCCTTTAAAATCACTCGCAGCTATTATGAATTGTCGGCTCCGTAATACAGAGAACACTCATTGAAAGTCATTGATAAAAATAAAAAATAAAAAGCGTGGGGGTCCCCCAAATTTAATTACCAGGCCCTTCAAGTCTGGTATGGATATTAAGGGGAACCCTGCCTCAAATTTAAGAAAAAATTTGACGTGGGTTTTCCCCTAACTATCCATACCAGACCCTTCAGGTCTGGTATGGATATTAAGGGGAACCCCACGTCAAATTTTTTAAAAAATTGACGTGGGGGTCCCCCTAAAAATCCATGCCAGACCCTTTATCCGAGCACGCAACCTGGCAGGCCGCAGGAAAAGAGGGGAGGGGCGAGAGAGCGGGGGAAACCCGGGGTTCCCTGTGACGTATGGGTGACCCCACACCCCTCTGATGTAGCACAGGCAGGTTTCCTTTACATCAGAGGGGGGCGGGTCACCCATAATTCACGGGGAACCCCGGGTTTCCCCTTGCGTCAGAGGGGGTGGGGTCAGGTGACGGGAGGCTCCGCCCTCCGTATATAAGAAACTTCAGGCCGCCGGAATCCCTGCAGTGTCTCCTCCGTGGAGACAGAAGAAGGATGCTGCGCTGATTCAGATGAGCCATCGCTGGACCCCGGAGAGATGATCGTCCGTCGCTGGATAGCAAGAGTGGATTAGCACCGCTGGAATCTTTTTTTTATTTTTTTTTATTTTTAATAAAGGAATTTTTCAAAAGTGTGTTTGTCTTATTTAACTATTTTTTACACTTTCTTTGTGAAATGGTAGGGGTACTTTTGTACCCCCTTACCATTTCAAACGGGGGGGGGGCCGGGATCTGGGGGTCCCCTTGTTAAAGGGGGCTTCCAGATTCTGATAAGCCCCCCGCCCGCAGACCCCCACAACCACCAGCCAGGGTTGTGGGGATGAGGCCCTTGTCCTCATCAACATGGGGACAAGGTGCTTTGAGGGGTCACAGACCCCCAAAGCATCCTCCCAATGTTGAGGGCATGTGGCCTGGTATGGAGGGGGGCCGCTCTCTCATCCCCCTCTCTTTTCCTGCGGCCTGCCAGGTTGCGTGCTCGGATAAAGGGTCTGGTATGGATTTTTAGGGGGACCCCCACGTCAATTTTTTTTAAATTTGACGCGGGGTTCCCCTTAATATCCATACCAGACCTGAAGGGTCTCTATAATTGTCTACAAATTATAGGTTGTTAATAGATTAATAAAATATATTTAGTTATTTTTTAAAGCATTCTCAATGTATCTTAACAGGAGCCCAAATAATACTGTGTGTATTATATGTTTTTTTATATGTATTATAATATGTGTGTGTGTGTGCATAATGGATAATTTATATTTTTATGTTCAGCCACGAGGTGGAACACTAGACTTATGTTTGTCTTTCTTTTTTCTCTTTGCTAATTTTTTTTTTAAACTAATAAAAAAAATAAAAGAAATAATATATATATATATATATATATATACAGAGCTTCTTTTCAGTGGGAACGTGAAATGTTGCTGGGGTGGTATTTTGTATCAGGCGGTCCATTGTTGCTGAGGGGGTATAATGTTGTGTAGGAGATCTATTGTTGCTGGGGTGGGTCTAGTGTTGCTGGAGGGTATCTATTGCTGGTGGGGAAGGTCTATTGTTGCTGGGGTGAGTCTAGTGTTGCTGGGGGGTATCTATTACTGCTGGGGGAGGTTTATTGTTGCTGGGGTGGGTCTAGTGTTGCTGGGGGGTATATATTACTGCTGGGGAAGGTCTGTTGTTGCTGGGTTGAGTCTAGTGTTGCTGGGGGAGGTCTATTGTTGCTGGGGGAGGTCTATTGTTGCTGGGGGATATCTATTACTGCTGGGGAGGTCTGTTGTTGCTGGGGTGGGTTTAGTGTTGCTGGGGGTATTTATCACTGCTGGGAAAGGTCTATTGTCTATCTATTGCTGGTGGGGAAGGTCTATTGTTGCTGGGGTGGGTCTAGTGTTGCCGGGGGGTATCTGTTACTGCTGGGAGAGGTCTATTGTTGCTGGGGTGGGTCTAGTGCTGCTGGGTGGTATCTATTACTGCTGGGGGAAGTCTATTGTTGCTGGCTGGCGAGGATCGATTTTACTGTTTTTATTGTTATCATTAACAAATACCATACAAATGATTTAGCACCACAAAAGGGGCAGTACTGGGAGGTGGATAGGGGGATGGAACCAAGGGATGGTGCTCAGAGATGGGTAGGGGGCAGAGACAAGGAGTGACTCAGATGGGGGAAGTTCCTGCACCTATTCCCTGAGAAAAAAAAGCCCTGTATACATATATATTTTTTTGTTTACAGATTACAAGATTCAATTTGCAAGTTACTCATTCCTCTTCACTTTCCTTCTGTCCCCTTCCCTCCTGTGTTGTGCAGAGACTGCTTCAGCTAAAGTTTCAGTCAGATAGAGACAGCCTGAAGGCAAACAGCTTCTGCATTCTCTCTCTGTAGAAAACCCATAATGCGCCATGACACCAATGTCATTGGTGCACCAATGACAACAATGTCATTGGTGCACACTCTATTAAATAAGTATTTGGAAGACAAAGATATTGTACTAGTAGTAATAAAAAAAAATATATAACTTCTGCTCAAAAACATGTTACTGATTAAAATTTTCGTGTTTGATTAATAGATTTTTTTTTATCGATTAATTGACTAATTTTGATTAATTATAACGCACATACAGATCCAAGTACTTTTAGCTGATCTCCTTGCATTGTAACTCTGCATTAGTCAGTGGTAAATGTGGTATACACTATATACAATCACCCGACACTAGTTAGTTTCCACAATCCGTGACTTAACTTCACAGTTCACACAAATACGTTTTAAATTCAAGCTGTAGCACTGAGGTAAGTAATTTTTTTTATTAAACTTTAAGAAAAACATAGAAATTTAGTTTAACTTTAATTATAAAACGTATCTAGTATATTGACTGTCAGTCACTTTATAGTAGAAAAGTAGTCATAATTTTAGCCAGTCACGCAGACATATCAGAGTGTTTACATTTTTTTTTCCAAACAAAAAAACAAGGTTTTAAAAACAAAGGTTATCAAATTTGCCTACACTTAGCTCACTGAATGATCCCAGTTAACCACATCCATATTTACCATCACTGTCCAGGCTGTCCAGTGACATCACCGGACTCCTCCCCCCTTCCCTTCATTAGCATATGGAGGCACTTGGGGAAAGGGGGAGGAGTCTGGTGACGTTGATGTCCATGACGTCACCGGATTTCTGAAGGAACTCCCTGAAGACCCGGAAGCCGGCGGAGAGGTGAGTACCGATCAAAAGAATTTTGGTCAATTTTCCCAGCCCTAATTTTTACATAAAGTGACCCAGAACCAACCAATATGGTTGCTTTTAAAAGGAGAGGGGTTAGTTGAAGCAGTTTGGTAATTTGCCTACATGGCATGTAGAAGAGAATTTATGACATGCCGATCATAAAACACCTTGTTTGGACAATTCTACAAGCCAACATTTTCTGACCTCTGACCTTTCTGTAAACTTGTCCTGAGTGGATCATTAATAAATTCCATTGACTCCATGCAAAAATCTTTGTCTATACAGATTCTATTGATCTTACCCATTGTATTCTCATTTTATCCAGACAATGAAATAATATATCAAATAGACAAGACCAGAGGTAGTTTTCACATCCATTGAAAATATTTGTCAAAGAACAAATTTTAACATTGTTCCTGGTTTTTCCTGATTTTAAACTATTGTGATTAAAGCAGAAATGCAACCAAAAAAAAAAATGAATGGCTTATTATAATCTAAAATAACAAACCAGCTTATGCTGCAAACCTGACCTTCAATCTTGAGATTCCCCCCTTCCACGAATTTTTTCTACCATTAGATGTTCTCTGATCTCTGATGGCCAGCATTATTCAACCCACTTCTTTTATGCCAGGGTCATCCTGGGCCCACCCTAGCCTATGTAAGTAGAAGTAGCACAGCAAACTCCTTTTTCGGTCAGTCTGCTTTCTCCTATCAGTATGTATTCGCTTTTTCTGTGCCTGCTATAAAATCCCAGTGATAGTTAACCTTTTGTGGAATCAATGCAGATTTTCATTAAAGGGTAACTCCACTTTCATGGGAATAAAACTGCAAATAAAAAAAAATAAAGTCGGAGTAAACTCCCTTTGTTGGTTTACTCCCACTGCATGTCGTTCCTTAACTATTTAAAGCGGAGGTCCACCCTAAAGTGGACCTTCCGCTGATTGGAATCCTCCCCCCCTCCGGCGCCACAATTGGCACCTTTCAGGGGGGAGGGGGGTGCAGGTACCTGTACAGTACAGGTATCTGCACCCACTTCCTGGATAGAGCTCTGCGGAAAGGGGCGTAGATTACGCCCCTTTCCGAAAGTCCCCCGCTGCCTGCTGGGAAACACACAGATCCCAGAGGCAGCGGGTCCATCCTCATTGCGCAGCGCGGCTCGCGCATGTGCAGTAGGGAACCGGGAAATGAAGCCGAAAGGCTCCACTTCCTGATTCCCATACCCAAGATGGCGGCGGCAGCACCCGAGAGACGATCGAGAGATCGGCTTTGGGTGCCGACATCGCGGGCGCGCTGGACAGGTAAGTGTCACTATTTTAAAAGTCAGCAGCTGCAGTATTTGTAGCTGCTGGCTTTAAAAAAAAAAAAAAAAAACGCGGAGTCCCGGCGGACTCCCGCTTTAAGGACCAGGCCTCTTTTTCAGACTCTGTGTTTACATGTTTAAAACCGTTTTTTTTGCTAGAAAATTACTTAAAACCCCCAAACATTGTATATTGTTTTTTCTAACACCCTAGAGAATAAAATGGCGGTCATTGCAATACTTTTTTTCACACCGTATTTGCGCAGCGGCCTTACAGGCGCACTTTTTGTCGAAAAATTCACTTTTTTTAATAAACAAAATAAGACAACAGTAAAATGAGCGCAATTTTTTTATATTGTGAAAGATAATGTCACACTGAGTAAATTGATACCCAACATGTCACGCTTCAAAATTGTGCCCACTCGTGGAATGGCGTCAAAGTTTTACCCTCAAAAATCTCCATAAGCGCCATTTAAAAAAATTCTACAGGTTGCATGTTTTATGTTACAGAGGAGTTCTAGGGGTAGAATTATTGCTCTCGCTCTACCGATCGCGGTGATACCTCACATGTGTGGTTTGACCACTGTTTTCATATGCGGGCGCTACTCACGTATGCGTTCGCTTCTGCGCGCGAGCTCGTCGGGACGGGGTGTTTAAACAAACAAACATTTTTATTTTTATTTTTTTAATTTATTTTATTTATTTTTACACTGTTTAAAAAAAATGGATACATTTTATTCCTATTACAAGGAAATAAACATCCTTTGTAATAGAAAAAAGCATGACAGGTCCTCTTAAATATGAGATCAAAAAGTCCTCAGATCTCATATTTGGACTTAAATGCATAAAAAAAAAAAAGAAAAGTAATTTGAAAAAATGACATTGAAAAAAATGTGCCTTTAAGAGGTATGGGCAGAAGTGACGCTTTGACGTCGCTTCCGCCCTCCTATGGTATAGAGACGAGTGGGGGCCATCTTAGCCTCACTCGCCTCTATACCCAGGCACAGACAGGACCCGATCACCTCCGCAGCTACCAACGGCTCCGGTAAGCGGCGGAGGGCGCGGGAGAGTGGCGGGAGGGGGGTGGCACCTCTCCCGCCGCCGATAACGGTGATCTTGTGGCGAACCCGCTGCAGAGACCACCATTATCGTACACACGACCGGCGCCTGAAGAGATGGATATCTCGGTTGTGGCAGCAGCTGCTGCCATTACCAAGATATCCCTCTTCAAAAAATGGACGTACATCATCGTGCACTGGTCATAAAGTGGTTAACAGAGCCATGACACGAACTGATGCGAACCCAGGCAAAAGACTGGGTGAAAATGGATTCCCTGTCAGCGGCGATGAAGCACCACTGTAAGGATCCCTTTTTTTTACATAATCTAGATATCTGATATCTGTCTGTTTTCAGTTTTCACCCAAGTATATTCTGAATTTTCGGTCTCGGTCCAGAATTCAAAGTGAGTGATACATTACTGTGCATTGCAATAACACAGTAAAATGTGTCACATTGAAAAAAAAAGACACAAGTCCATCTAGTTCAAAAGAAAAATCGAAAACCTCTATATATATATATATATATATATATATATATATATATATATATATATATATATATATATACACAATCCTATACGCACAGTTGATCCAAAAGCAAAATAAACCCAATAAAGTGTGATCCAATAACAATTTTCCTGCTCCAGCATAGAAAAAAAAATCCTTCCCGATCCTCCAGAATGCAATCGGATATTTCTTGGATCTGATTATTATTGCAGTGCATGAGTCTGTCCTAAAAGTTGCAAAATGTAAATGACTTTAAATATATTCCACAAGTTTAAAATTATAGAACATACAGTAGGTCAGCCAATCAGAATTCCCCTCTTACTGGTATTATTAGCGGTACATTGCTTTGCATATCATCATTACGCTCTACACTACTTTATTAACTGTGACTTTTTTCTTTGTTAGAAAACAGAAAATACATGGTAATCACATGCAAATAATATGCAAATGAACCCCAATGCCTTTAACCAAAATAATATTTTTTCTACATAGGCGCTTAGGATTTTGTCTGTTTTCCTTTCATGACGTTCTTCTTGTCACCTACATTGAAATGGCAACGAACACACAGGCTTTCCGCGAGCAATCTCCCAGCTGAAGGATTTCAGGTTACACATAAATTACGAGACATAATTGATGTGCAAATTAATTTGTTTGCATTCGGAGTATTTTCAACTCATCACTTCTGAAACTCATCCAGCGAGTCAGTTTAGTCGAATCTACGAAGGTTTTTTTTTTCGAGCGTCAATCAAATTTTCCCTAGTGTTCGAAAATTGGATTGTGGAAAATGAAAACCTCTTCATCTAGTAATTTATTTGATGAAGAATCATTTTCATGTTGAGGGAATTAGAAAAAACAACCTTAAGGTGTAGATATACTGAAGGGTAAAACCAATCAATAGACAAATATAATTTTAAACATTTACAATCTGCATTTATCTTTAAATAAGCAATTCCATGTGACAAGTGAAAGCAATCAGTGAACTCCTAATGCTGTCCAGCAAATATACTGGGGGAGATTTACCAGAACTGGTGCATTTAGAATCTGGTACAGCTGTGCATTGTAGCCAATCAGCTTCTAACTTCAGCTTGTTCAATAAAGCCTTGACACTAAAACCTGGAAGCTGATTGGTTTCTATGCAGATTTTACATGCTCACATTTTTTGTAAATTCCCCCCACCAGGTTTTTATGTCCAGAAAGAAACAAGGAGCCTTCAGTGGGTGTGTTTGGAAATACTTGTTTCACATTTAAACAAGTATACAAAAGGGGTTCTCAGATCACCAGTACTGGCCAACGGCAGTGGGATGGACTGTTAAACTTTAGCCGTGCATAGTGTGGATTACCTGTTCGTTATCGAAGTGTATAGTGAACATATAAAGATTTTGTTTGGTATACTGTTTTACTATTGACATTTTTTTTTTAAGTATTTCCTTCCCATCTGATATTATTCTATACAGTCAAAGTAGAAGAGCTCCAGATATCCCATACGTTATTTTTTTGGGCAACCTCTGTACTCAACCAGTGTTTCATATTGAATAATCTAATTTACAGACTGTATCTATTGCCTCACTGAGGCAGGGTTTTGGCTGGATCAATTTAAGTGCTATGGCCTTGCATGCCAGAAAAAGTATTTCTCTTAGCCCTTGTACACACGGTCGGACATTCCGACAGAAAATGTCCGATCGGACCGTGTTGTCGGATAATCCGACTGTGTGTGGGCTCTATCGGATTGTTTCCATCGGAATATCTGACAGACAAAGTTTTAGAGGTGGGCTATAAAACTTTACAACAACATGATCTGATTGGACTTTGTCCGATTGTGTGTAGAGAATTCCAATAAGACAAAGTGCCACGCATGCTCAGATCAAATTCCTAGACCAAAGCTATTGGCTACTAGCCTGAACGTAGTCCCGTTGTAATGAAATAACGTCATCACGTTACGATTTTCCGACAACTTTGTCCGACCGCGTGTATGCAACACAAGTTTCGGACAAAATCCGACGGATTATGTTGTCGGAATGTCTGACCGTGTGTACAATGGCTAAGGAGTATTCTCATATACTTATACTAGTTCCTCATTGAGGATGCCTAGGAGACATATCTTAGGGGTTTAAGGTATTAGCATACATAATATATTAGACAAAGTATCTGTTACTTCTCGCCAGTAGTGGGCAGTCACAGGGCATATCCAGATAACATGGATAAAGTCCATATTGGGAAAATTACATTTAATACAGTTCAAAAAAGGTATACAATGCATTGCATGTAATCAGACTGGGGTCAAGTAGGACTGATGAATTGTGTATAATTGAGTCAGTTTGTTATTAACAGCAGGGGAAGCATACAGATGGGAGGAGCATGCTTCATCCTGGTCCTCATCTGAAGGACCTGGGAGCATTTACCACTTAGTGCGAACCCCTACTGGGGAGTTCTTCAGTGTAGCATAAAGCAGGTGAGATTAAATGTCAAAGATCAAGCCCTTTGGGTCCTGGGACCTCAAAACTCCTATCATCGGGTAGTTAGAGAAGTTATTACCTGGACTACCAAACTGTGCATGTAGCGCATGACGGAGCTGGAGGCATCTATAAAAGCTTGTACGAGACAACTCATACTTACCTTGAAGATCTACAAATGAGTAAAAAATATTATTTTCATACACATCAGCTAAGGTGTGTACACCCTTGCTCTCCCAGATGCGACAATCTGTATATTGAGTCAAGTATAGAAACATTAGATTTCTTCACAGTGGAAGGTCCAAGTTTATATTCGTAAACTCATCTATATGTTTAGTCTCCCTCCACACTGCTCGAGCCAAGGTCAATAATGGCATGTTCCTCTAAAGGAAGCTGGGATACTGGTGCCTCTAAGGCAATTTTCCATGTGTGTGCCAGATGGGATTCCACCTCTATTCATGTATATTGGTGTATAAGGGACAACCCAATTAATCAGATGATGCAGTTGGCCAGCAAGATAGTATGGGTACAGATTAGGTAGTGCCATACCAGCCTCAGTCTTGGGCCTCTGCAGAACCATTAGCTTAAGCTTGCTTCTATTTTTTCCTCATATAAAGGTGGTAAATAAAGCATCAGTGTTTTTAAAAAGCGATTTATGGACTGGGTTTCCTTTTTTTAAGCGATGCCTCCAGCCTATATGCAACATGATTTCAGATCTGACATAGTGGTCACATGATTGGGAATCACTCTGCTTGATTCCTTATTAACGGAAGATATTTATTAACATATCTTGGGCATGGGGCATGAGCAGGTTATGAGTGGAAAGTGATTATCCTTTAAAGCCCTACTCCATGTTTTGTGTAACCCTGTCCCTAAAGCTTCCTGTTCCACTTCTTTAAAAAAGGCCAAATTGTAATGACTAGGCAACTGGATCAGAGCATCACCAAAGTTGCAGCTCTTGTGGGATATTCCCTGTCTGCAGTGGTTAGGAATGATCAAAAGTGGTCCATGGAAAGAAAACCCATAAACCCCCAACAGCGTCATATGTGGCCATGGCTATTTGATGCATGTGGTGAGCGAAGGTAGGCTGACCCAGCCAAAAGCACCTAGAGTGCACATGAGCATCAGAACTGGACCACAAAAGCAATGGAAGAAGGTGTGAAGGCCTGATCTGATAAATTCAAGACCGGTTTGAGGAACACAACGAGTTTGAGATGTTGACTTGGGCTCCATAATCCATTTAAGAGGCTGTGAGATGTGCTTGAAAAACAAGTCCGGTCCATAGAAGTCCCACCTTGCAACTTAAAGTGGTTTTAAAGGCTTGAGGTTTTTTATCTTCATGCATTCTCTGCATGATGGTAAAAAACCTTCTATGTGCAATGGCCCCCCTCAGCCCCCCTAATACTCACCTGAGCTCCCTCTTGATCCAGTGACGTGTGTGAGAGCCAAGCTTCTCTCGGGTCTATCATTCCTCATTGGCTGAAACAGCACTGGGAGCCATTGGCTCCTGCCAGTGAGACAATGGGGAGAGAGTAGGGCAGAGCCATAGTGTGGGGCTCGGTAGCCAACATTCACCGGTGCCCCCAGAGCAAGCCAGGAGCATCGGTCGGGGGCCCCAAAAAGAGGATAAGGGCTGCTCTGTGCAAAAACACTGCATAGAGCAGGTAAATATTACATTTTTGTTTTTGTTTTTTAAAAGGACCCTTTAATATCACTTTAAAGGACTTAAAGGATCTGCCACTGGCGGTGTACCTTCAGAGGATTAGTGGAGATGATGCTTCAACAGGTTGTGGTGGGTGATCATATGCATACCTCCCAACGTTTTAAGAAGGGAATGAGGGACACCTATTATCAAAAGTATGTAGTCATAGGACACACACCCTGCCACGCCCCCTTAAAGGAGAATTATGCAAAAAAAGAGAGATTTGTTTAACGCACAAGTGCTTTTTGTTACCACTACTATTCTTTTGTACTGGCTTTTGAAATTTACAAATGCAGTCATTCAGAAATTGGATGAAAGGTTTTGCACTGCGAAACACTTTTTGTGAGATAAGAAGTGCATTTTACATTATCTCACAAAAGTGAGTACATCCCTCACATTTTTGTAAATATTTGATTAAATCTTTTCATGTGACAACACTGAAGAAATGACTTGTTGCTACAATGTAAAGTAGTGAGTGTACAGCTTGTATAACAGTGTACATTTGCTGTCCCCGCAAAATAACTCATCACACAGCCATTAATGTCTAATAAAAGCAATAAAAGTCACAGCGGTTTAACAGGACAGGTTCCACTCAGAACAGGCCTCGCCATGGAGGACTAAAGAAGTTGAGTGCACGTGTTCAGTGCCATATCCAGAGGTTGTCTTTGGGAAATGGATGCATGAGTACTGCCAGCATTGCTGCAGAGGTTGAAGAGGTGGGGGGGTCAGCCTGTCGGTGCTCACTACTTTACATTGTAGCAAAGTGTCATTTCTTAAGCGTTTTCACATGAAAAGATGTAATAAAATATTTACAAAAATATGAGGGGGGTGTACTCACTTTTGTGAGATACTGTATATACAGCTATATAGATCAGACCAAAATGAGGGACATGTGAGGAGAGAAGAGGAACAGAGAGACTTTGTTCCAAATCGAAGACAGTCCCTCAAAATCAGGGACAGTTGGGAGCTATGATAATCTTATGGCTGATATATATATTTAACCACTTAACAACCGCCCGATTAACGGCTTCAGGACGGTTGTTTAACTCTGAAAGGCCGTTAATGAACGGCCTCCCAGAATTCTGCTCTCGCGCGCCCCCTGGGGCGCGCACACGAGAGCATCCGTGACCGCCGGGTCCGGCGGGCCCGGCGCATCACGGATCACGGTAAACGGCCGCTCATCGCGGCCGTTTACCACGTGATTGCTCCGTCAAATCACTTGTAAACAAACTGGTGTCATGTTATGACGCCGGTTCCTCCCTCCCCCTCTCTGTACTGATCGGTACAGCGGAGGGGAAAGAGATCGGTGTCAGCAGCGCTGTGGGCTGCATCTGCAGTGCCCACATCGCTGCTCACTGAATTTAACCCCCCCCATACCCTGGCAATACTCTGCAATACCAGCTAATACTCTGCAATGCCAGCCAATACTCTACAATGCCAGCTAATACTCTGCAGTACCCGCCAATACTCTGCAACACCAGCCAATACTCTGCAATACCCGCCAATACTCTGCAATACCAGCCAATACTCTGCAATACCCGCCAATACTCTGCAATACCCCACCAATACTCTGCAATACCCGCCAATACTCTCCAATACCCGCCAATACTCTGCAATACCCCGCCAATACTGTACAATACCCGCCAATACTCTGCAATACTAGCCAATACTCTGCAATACCCGCCCATACCCTCTGCAATACTCTGCAATACCCCGCCAGTACTCTGCAATACCCCGCCAATACTCTGCAATACCCTGCCATAAATTGCCATACCCAGCCATACTTGGAGATACCTTGCAATACCCAGCCATACACGGAGATACCCAGCCATACTTGGAGATACCCAGCCATACTCGGTGATACCCTTCAATACCCAGCCATAGACACCACCCCCCCCCCCCCCCTCACCGCCCTCCGGTGCTTCTACCAACTCGCCAATACGATCAAAGCCAGAATCTTTTTATTTTTTTTATTTTTTTCAGGCTTCCCAGCCTCCAGGGTATGGAGGTGAGTCATCTGTACACAACAATAGGGTCCATGGCTCCTGCCAGTGAGACAATGGGGAGAGAGTAGGGCCGAGCCATAGTGTGGGGCTCGGTAGCCAACATTCACCAGTGCCCCCAGAGCAAGCCAGGAGCATCGGTCGGGGGCCCCAAAAAAAGGATAAGGGCTGCTCTGTGCAAAAACACTGCATAGAGCAGGTAAATATTACATTTTTGTTTTTGTTTTTTAAAAGGACCCTTTAATATCACTTTAAAGGACTTAAAGGATCTGCCACTGGCGGTGTACCTTCAGAGGATTAGTGGAGATGATGCTTCAACAGGTTGTGGTGGGTGATCATATGCATACCTCCCAACGTTTTAAGAAGGGAATGAGGGACACCTATTATCAAAAGTATGTAGTCATAGGACACACACCCTGCCACGCCCCCTTAAAGGAGAATTATGCAAAAAAAGAGAGATTTGTTTAACGCACAAGTGCTTTTTGTTACCACTACTATTCTTTTGTACTGGCTTTTGAAATTTACAAATGCAGTCATTCAGAAATTGGATGAAAGGTTTTGCACTGCGAAACACTTTTTGTGAGATAAGAAGTGCATTTTACATTATCTCACAAAAGTGAGTACATCCCTCACATTTTTGTAAATATTTGATTAAATCTTTTCATGTGACAACACTGAAGAAATGACTTGTTGCTACAATGTAAAGTAGTGAGTGTACAGCTTGTATAACAGTGTACATTTGCTGTCCCCGCAAAATAACTCATCACACAGCCATTAATGTCTAATAAAAGCAATAAAAGTTACAGCGGTTTAACAGGACAGGTTCCACTCAGAACAGGCCTCGCCATGGAGGACTAAAGAAGTTGAGTGCACGTGTTCAGTGCCATATCCAGAGGTTGTCTTTGGGAAATGGATGCATGAGTACTGCCAGCATTGCTGCAGAGGTTGAAGAGGTGGGGGGGTCAGCCTGTCGGTGCTCACTACTTTACATTGTAGCAAAGTGTCATTTCTTAAGCGTTTTCACATGAAAAGATGTAATAAAATATTTACAAAAATATGAGGGGGGTGTACTCACTTTTGTGAGATACTGTATATACAGCTATATAGATCAGACCAAAATGAGGGACATGTGAGGAGAGAAGAGGAACAGAGAGACTTTGTTCCAAATCGAAGACAGTCCCTCAAAATCAGGGACAGTTGGGAGCTATGATAATCTTATGGCTGATATATATATTTAACCACTTAACAACCGCCCGATTAACGGCTTCAGGACGGTTGTTTAACTCTGAAAGGCCGTTAATGAACGGCCTCCCAGAATTCTGCTCTCGCGCGCCCCCTGGGGCGCGCACACGAGAGCATCCGTGACCGCCGGGTCCGGCGGGCCCGGCGCATCACGGATCACGGTAAACGGCCGCTCATCGCGGCCGTTTACCACGTGATTGCTCCGTCAAATCACTTGTAAACAAACTGGTGTCATGTTATGACGCCGGTTCCTCCCTCCCCCTCTCTGTACTGATCGGTACAGCGGAGGGGAAAGAGATCGGTGTCAGCAGCGCTGTGGGCTGCATCTGCAGTGCCCACATCGCTGCTCACTGAATTTAACCCCCCCCATACCCTGGCAATACTCTGCAATACCAGCTAATACTCTGCAATGCCAGCCAATACTCTACAATGCCAGCTAATACTCTGCAGTACCCGCCAATACTCTGCAACACCAGCCAATACTCTGCAATACCCGCCAATACTCTGCAATACCAGCCAATACTCTGCAATACCCGCCAATACTCTGCAATACCCCACCAATACTCTGCAATACCCGCCAATACTCTCCAATACCCGCCAATACTCTGCAATACCCCGCCAATACTGTACAATACCCGCCAATACTCTGCAATACTAGCCAATACTCTGCAATACCCGCCCATACCCTCTGCAATACTCTGCAATACCCCGCCAGTACTCTGCAATACCCCGCCAATACTCTGCAATACCCTGCCATAAATTGCCATACCCAGCCATACTTGGAGATACCTTGCAATACCCAGCCATACACGGAGATACCCAGCCATACTTGGAGATACCCAGCCATACTCGGTGATACCCTTCAATACCCAGCCATAGACACCACCCCCCCCCCCCCCTCACCGCCCTCCGGTGCTTCTACCAACTCGCCAATACGATCAAAGCCAGAATCTTTTTATTTTTTTTATTTTTTTCAGGCTTCCCAGCCTCCAGGGTATGGAGGTGAGTCATCTGTACACAACAATAGGGTCCATGGCTCCTGCCAGTGAGACAATGGGGAGAGAGTAGGGCCGAGCCATAGTGTGGGGCTCGGTAGCCAACATTCACCAGTGCCCCCAGAGCAAGCCAGGAGCATCGGTCGGGGGCCCCAAAAAAAGGATAAGGGCTGCTCTGTGCAAAACCACTGCATAGAGCAGGTAAATATTACATTTTTGTTTTTGTTTTTTAAAAGGACCCTTTAATATCACTTTAAAGGACTTAAAGGATCTGCTACTGGCGGTGTACCTTCAGAGGATTAGTGGAGATGATGCTTCAACGGGTTGTGGTGGGTGATCATATGCATACTTCCCAACTTTTTAAGAAGGGAATGAGGGACACCTATTAGCAAAAGTATGTAGTCATAGGACACACACCCTGCCACGTCCCATAAAAGGAGAATTATGCAAAAAAAGAGAGATTTGTTTAACGCACAAGTGCTTTTTGTTACCACTACTATTCTTTTGCACTCGCTTTTGAAATTTACAAATGCAGTAATTCAGAAATTGGATGAAAGGTTTTGCACTGCGAAACACTTTTTGTGAGATAAGAAGTGCATTTTACATTATCTCACAAAAGTGAGTACATCCCTCACATTTTTGTAAATATTTGATTAAATCTTTTCATGTGACAACACTGAAGAAATGACTTGTTGCTACAATGTAAAGTAGTGAGTGTACAGCTTGTATAACCGTGTAAATTTGCTGTCCCCGCAAAATAACTCAACACACAGTCATTAATGTCTAATAAAAGCAATAAAAGTTACAGCGGTTTAACAGGACAGGTTCCACTCAGAACAGGCCTCGCCATGGAGGACTAAAGAAGTTGAGTGCACGTGCTCAGTGCCATATCCAGAGGTTGTCTTTGGGAAATGGATGCATGAGTACTGCCAGCATTGCTGCAGAGGTTGAAGGGGTGGGGGGGTCAGCCTGTCGGTGCTCACTACTTTACATTGTAGCAAAGTGTCATTTTTTTAAGCGTTTTCACATGAAAAGATGTAATAAAATATTTACAAAAATATGAGGGGGGTGTACTCACTTTTGTGAGATACTGTATATACGGCTATATAGATCAGACCAAAATGAGGGACATGTGGGGAGAGATGAGGAACAGAGAGACTTTGTTCCAAATCGAAGACAGTCCCTCAAAATCAGGGACAGTTGGGAGCTATGATAATCTTATGGCTGATATATATATTTAACCACTTAACAACCGCCCGATTAACGGCTTCAGGACGATTGTTTAACTCATCGCGGCCGTTTACCACGTGATTGCTCCGTCAAATCACTTGTAAACAAACCAGCGTCATGTTATGACGCCGGTTCCTCCCTCCCCCTCTCTGTACTGATCGGTACAGCGGAGGGGAAAGAGATCGGTGTCAGCAGCGCTGTGGGCTGCATCTGCAGTGCCCACATCGCTGCTCACCGAATTTAAACCCCCCATACCCTGGCAATACTCTGCAATACCAGCTAATACTCTGCAATGCCAGCCAATACTCTACAATGCCAGCTAATACTCTGCAGTACCCGCCAATACTCTGCAACACCAGCCAATACTCTGAAATACCCGCCAATACTCTGAAATACCCGCCAATACTCTGCAATACCCGCCAATACTCTGCAATACTAGCCAATACTCTGCAATACCCGCCCATACCCTCTGCAATACTCTGCAATACCCCGCCAGTACTCTGCAATACCCCGCCAATACTCTGCAATACCCTGCCATAAATTGCCATACCCAGCCATACTTGGAGATACCTTGCAATACCCAGCCATACACGGAGATACCCAGCCATACTTGGAGATACCCAGCCATACTCGGTGATACCCTGCAATACCCAGCCAAAGACACCACCCCCCCCCCCCCCCTCACCGCCCTCCGGTGCTTCTACCAACTCGCCAATACGATCAAAGCCAGAATCTTTTTTTTTTTTTTTTTTTTTTATTTCAGGCTTCCCAGCCTCCAGGGTATGGAGGTGAGTCATCTGTACACAACAATAGGGTCCATGGCTCCTGCCAGTGAGACAATGGGGAGAGAGTAGGGCCGAGTCATAGTGTGGGGCTCGGTAGCCAACATTCACCAGTGCCCCCAGAGCAAGCCAGAAGCATCGGTCGGGGGCCCCAAAAAGAGGATAAGGGCTGCTCTGTGCAAAACCACTGCATAGAGCAGGTAAATATCACATTTTTGTTTTTGTTTTTTAAAAGGACCCTTTAATATCACTTTAAAGGACTTAAAGGATCTGCTACTGGCGGTGTACCTTCAGAGGATTAGTGGAGATGATGCTTCAACGGGTTGTGGTGGGTGATCATATGCATACTTCCCAACTTTTTAAGAAGGGAATGAGGGACACCTATTAGCAAAAGTATGTAGTCATAGGACACACACCCTGCCACGCCCCCTTAAAGGAGAATAATGCAAAAAAATAGAGATTTGTTTAACGCACAAGTGCTTTTTGTTACCACTACTATTCTTTTGTACTCGCTTTTGAAATTTACAAATGCAGTAATTCAGAAATTGGATGAAAGGTTTTGCACTGCGAAACACTTTTTGTGAGATAAGAAGTGCATTTTACATTATCTCACAAAAGTGAGTACATCCCTCACATTTTTGTAAATATTTGATTAAATCTTTTCATGTGACAACACTGAAGAAATGACTTGTTGCTACAATGTAAAGTAGTGAGTGTACAGCTTGTATAACCGTGTAAATTTGCTGTCCCCGCAAAATAACTCAACACACAGCCATTAATGTCTAATAAAAGCAATAAAAGTGACAGCGGTTTAACAGGACAGGTTCCACTCAGAACAGGCCTCGCCATGGAGGACTAAAGAAGTTGAGTGCACGTGCTCAGTGCCATATCCAGAGGTTGTCTTTGGGAAATGGATGCATGAGTACTGCCAGCATTGCTGCAGAGGTTGAAGGGGTGGGGGGGTCAGCCTGTCGGTGCTCACTACTTTACATTGTAGCAAAGTGTCATTTTTTTAAGCGTTTTCACATGAAAAGATGTAATAAAATATTTACAAAAATATGAGGGGGGTGTACTCACTTTTGTGAGATACTGTATATACGGCTATATAGATCAGACCAAAATGAGGGACATGTGAGGAGAGATGAGGAACAGAGAGACTTTGTTCCAAATCGAAGACAGTCCCTTAAAATCAGGGACAGTTGGGAGCTATGATAATCTTATGGCTGATATATATATTTAACCACTTAACAACCGCCCGATTAACGGCTTCAGGACGATTGTTTAACTCATCGCGGCCGTTTACCACGTGATTGCTCCGTCAAATCACTTGTAAACAAACCAGCGTCATGTTATGACGCCGGTTCCTCCCTCCCCCTCTCTGTACTGATCGGTACAGCGGAGGGGAAAGAGATTGGTGTCAGCAGCGCTGTGGGCTGCATCTGCAGTGCCCACATCGCTGCTCACCGAATTTAAACCCCCCATACCCTGGCAATACTCTGCAATACCAGCTAATACTCTGCAATGCCAGCCAATACTCTACAATGCCAGCTAATACTCTGCAGTACCCGCCAATACTCTGCAACACCAGCCAATACTCTGAAATATCCGCCAATACTCTGCAATACCCGCCAATACTCTGCAATACCCCCCCAATACTCTGCAATACTAGCCAATACGCTGCAATACCCGCCAATACTCTGCAATACCAGCTAATACTCTGCAATACCCGCCCATACCCTCTGCAATACCCTGCCAATACTCTGCAATACCCCGCCAGTACTCTGCAATACCCCGCCAATACTCTGCAATACCCTGCCATAAATTGCCATACCCAGCCATACTTGGAGATACCTTGCAATACCCAGCCATACACGGAGATACCCAGCCATACTGGGAGATACCCAGCCATACTCGGTGATACCCTGCAATACCCAGCCATAGACGCCACCCCCCCCCCCCCCCCCTCACCGCCTTCCGGTGCTTCTAACAACTCGCCAATACGATCAAAGCCAGAATCTTTTTATTTTTTTTATTTTTTTATTTCAGGCTTCCCAGCCTAGAGGTGAGATGTGAGGTCTTATTGACCCCCAGATCTCACTGTAAAAAGGACCTGTCATCCCATATTCCTATTACAAGGGATGTTTACATTCCTTGTAATAGGAATAAAAATGATCAAACATTTTTTTTGGGGGAAAAAAATGTCAAACTAAAATAAATAAAGTAAAATGAACAATAAAAAAAAATAATTTAAAGCGCCCCTGTCCCCATGTGCTTGCATGCAGAAGCGAACGCATACGTAAGCCCCGCCCACATATGAAAACGGTGTTCAAACCACACACGTGAGGTATCGCCGTGAATGTTAGAGCGAGAGAAATAATTCTATCCCTAGACCTCCTCTGTAACTCAAAACATGTAACCAGTAAAAAAAATGTAAAGCGTCGCCTATGGGGATTTTTAAGTAGCGACGTTTAGCGCCATTCCACGGGCATGTGCAATTTTGAAGAGTGACATGTTAGGTATCTATTTACTCAGAATAACTTCATCTTTCACTTTTTGCAAAAATTGGGCTAACTTTACTGTTTGTTTGTGTTTTAAGCACAAAACTATTTTTCCCCCAAAAAACGCGTTTGAAAAATGACCACCATTGTATTCTCTAAGGTCTTTGCTAAAAAAAATATATATATAATGCTTTGGGGTTCTATGTAATTTTCTAGCAAATAAATGATGATTTTTACATGTAGGAGAGAAATGTCAAAATTGTCCTGGGTGCTCCAGAACGCCTGATGGCGCTCCCTGCATGTTGGACCTCTGTATGTGGCCACACTGTGTAAAAGTCTCACACATGTGGTATCACCATACTCGGGAGTAATAGCAGAATGTGTTTTGGGGTGTAATTTGTGGTATGCATATGCTGTGTGTGAGAAATAATCTGATAATATGACAATTTTGTGGAAAAAAAAAGGAAAAAAAATCTTGATTTTGCAAAGAATTGTGGGAAAAAATTACAACTTCAAAAAACTCATCATGCCTCTTACTAAATACCTTGGAATGTCTTCTTTCCAAAAAGGGGTCATTTGGGGGGTATTTGTAATTTTATGGCATGTTCGGGTCTCAAGAATTGAAATAGGCCGTCAGTACTTCAGGTGTGATCGATTTTCAGATATTGGCACCATAGCTTGTGGACTCTATAACTTTCACAAAGACCAAATAAAATCCACCAATTTGTACTTATTTTTACCAAAGATATGTAGTGGTATACATTTTGGCCAAAATTTATAAAGAAAAATGACTAATCTGCTAGATTTTATAACAGAAATGAAGAAAAATTCATTTTTTTACAGAATTTTCAGTCTTTTTTCTTTCATAGCACAAAAAATAAAAAAACGAGAAGTGATTAAATACCACCAAAAGAAAGCTCTATTTGTGTAAAAAAAAAGGACAAAAATTTCATATGGGTCCAGTGTTGCATGACTGAGTAATTGTCATTCAAAATGTGAGAGCACCGAAAGCTGAATATTGGTCTGGTTATTAAGGGTGTTTAAGTGCCCAGTGGTCAAGTGGTTAAAGAGGCTGTGCAATTGTATTAATTTTTGTTGCCAAAAAGTGGAGTTAGGCTTTAATAAATACTAAACTGGATAAAATCACGTTTACTTTTTCCTGGGATATGGCTTGAACGTTATCTTTTATGTAAATTTAAGTTTGAAGAAGGTTCATTTCAACCAACGCAAGATTTAGCTTTTAGATAGTAATCTATCAACATTACCTTTACAGCAGTATTTTTCCTAATTCTCCTATTGGATGCAAATATTTTTTCCAGTAGGAAGTAGTAGCAGACTGCTCAGATACTACATAGCTAATTGGTATGCTAAGATTTTATGCAAATAATTAAAACTTTTATCTCCAAGCAATACTTAGGGAGCCTTGCTTTTGGTACCAGCCTCCATTAAGTGCTCGGGGACATTCACAGCTTCCAACCATGAGCCCGAAGACAAAGTGTGAGATAAATAAACAGATCTTACAAATGTAAAGAAAAGAAAAGATTTTTATCTTCTGGAGGAATCGTTCGTTCTACTGCGTCGCATTGCAGCCCCGCTTTATTAAGGAAGTGTTTAATATTTTAGTACATGCCCCGTATGAAATGTCTTTGATTCTACAATGAGATGTACAGAATGTCAATGATGGCCCTGAAAGCTGGAAGATGAAACAGGAATTGGAGTGAGGTAGAGGCTTTGACGAGAAGACCGGTATTAGAGTCTGTACACATGGGCAGCAAATGAATTAAAGCAATATTTCCTTTAATGAAGATTCTCATCTAGAACTGTAACTCCTATCAGAACCACAATCAAGAACATATCCTATAGCATAGATTATCTGACTCTTGGGGAACTGTCCCCCTCACTAATCCAAGGCTCTATTCCTCCCACTGATGCCAACGATGGGGCACTATTCCTACAACTGATACCAATGATGGGGCACTATTTTTCCCACTGATACTAATAATGGAGTACTATTCCTCTTACTGATACCAATGATGAGGCCCTATTACTCCCACTGATACCAATGATGGGGCACTATTCCTTCCGCTGGTACAAATGATGGGGCACTATTCCACTGATACCGATGCTGGGTAACTATTCCTTTGACTGACAGGAATGATGGGGCACTATTCCTTCAACTGATACCAATGACTGGGTAGTATTCCTACCACTGATGGCAATGATGGGGCACTATTACTCCAACTGATACCAATTACGGGGTGCTATTCCTCCCACTGATACCATTGACAGGGTACTATTCCTCCCACTGCTACCAATGCTGGGTCACGATTCCTCCCACTGAAACCAAATGATGGGTCACTCTTTTTAACACTAACACCATTGATGGCACACTATTCCCCCCACTGACACCAATGATAGGGTACTATTCCTCCCACTAACACTAGGAATGGGGCACTATTCCTTCCACTGATACCAATGACAGGGTACTGTTTCTTCCCCGATACAATGATGGGGCACTAGTCCTCCAACTGAAAAACCAATCAATATACACTTTACCAAAGACACGTAGCAGAATATATTTTGGCCTACATTTAGGAAGATTTTTTTTTTTTTTTTTGGGATGTTTTATAGCAGAAATTAAAAAATTATTTATTTATTTTTCCAAATTATATGTATTTTTTTTTGTTTATATAATAACAAATAGAAGCCCCAGTGGTGATAAAATAGCAGCAAAATGACCTAGTCATAAAGAGGGGAAAAGCTCAAGTGGTTAAGAAGCACAGGAGTAGGTTAGTGTACAGGATGGGATTTAAGATTTTTTATGTGAAAATCCCCCAAACTTTTATTTTTTTCCTTTTCATTCTACATCCCCGGAATTAAATATGTTCATTCATATTTATGCCATACTTAACCTCCCTGGCGGTATGATTATTTCAGATTTTAGGTGCTGAAAGCGGTACCATTATTTTGCATGGAAATTTGGCGTTTTATATTGTAGGCTTGTAATTCTTAGAAATAACTCACTTAAATTTGTCCAAACCAGAGTCTAGTAGACATCCCATGTATGATAAAGTTTGAAACACGAAATCATAAATTATAATATAATAACTATAAATAATTATAACAAATAATATAATATTAATAAAAAAATATTCAATAATGTAATCAAAAACACAGAAATTTGCTCAGTTGCAGAATTGTCTCTGTCATTACTTTTAATGTTTGATGAATTTCCTCACAAATCGCTATCGCTCAATTCTGTAAATGATTCTAATTTATTACAGTATTGCTGTTTTCTAGCTGGTCTAAAAGCACTTTTGACGTAAACTGACATTTTTTGGTTGCTATGGACAATCTCCAGTTTCCTGGCAGAAAGAACAGTATTTATAATATAAAACTGCATGCAGGACACTGGACATACCACTCGGGAGAAAGGGGATGTGTATTTATTCAATACAGTACTGTAATCTGTAAGATTACATTATACTGTATCTATACTGTGTTTTTTACTTTTTGAATTTGGCACTGAACTCCGTCCTCGTGTGTCGCAGCGCTCGCAGGGAACGGAGCTCGGCACTGTGAATTGAGCGAGACACAGCGTCTCGCAGATCACAGCAGGGAGACATAGCAGGATCCAAGGGACAAGGTAAGTAACCTCTAAATGGATCCTGTCAGTCTTTAATATTGATTGGACCCTGGGCAAAACTTTTCTGGCTCACCCCGAGCCAGACTCGGAAATACCACCAGGGAGGTTAGAGAGGTTGTAAAGGCAGAAGCTTTTTTTTTTTATCTTAATGCATTCTATGAATAGACACAGGGAGCTGTGACTCGACTTGGGTGCTCCCATAGCAAGCTACTTGCTGTGGGGGCACTGAACAGGAGGGAGGAGCCAGGAGCACAGAAGAGGGACCTGAGAAGAAGAGGATCTGGGTAGCCCTGTGCAAATCCAGAGCAGGTAAGTATTACATGTTTGTAATTTTTATAGACAACATTGTATCCCATGCTCCCCACAGTAGTAAATTTGTTTTGTTTCCTTGGCTGCTGTACAATTGTATCTTTTGACCTTAACCCCTTTCAATTTGTGTTTTCCGTTCTCCATTTCATCCCTGTCCTTCCAGTCTTATAAAGTAGAATTGATAAGCTGTTTCATTAGAAGAAAATTGGCCTGGTAAATTGGCTCCCAGGGGCCTCTGCAAGGCATTTGCATTAAGTGTCTAGGATAGGATAAAGTCTAGGATTTTTTTGGTTTTTCTTTTCTTCTTTTTTGTGGGTTTGTGTTTCTTTTTATGTGTTTGAGCTCTTGTTGCGAGCATGTGTCTAGCGAGACAAGGCAGCTCCACGGCTTTTGTTTCTCATCACAAATGGATTTGTAGCGCCACAGATCGCTGGCTCTGACAAGCCATACATATTTATCAGGTTGGAATTGGGACATGGCTGAACGCAGACAAAAACACTGGCTACAGATACAGAAAACAGACAGACAAAAAAAATCTGATATATGTTCTCCTAAAACACATCTTTCTTGCCAAGGAATGAGTAACTGGTTTGCTAAAACAATGCAGAGCTGTAGCGTGTTGTTTCCTATATTTATACTGCATCAACATTTTTACACCGTGCTTTGGAGTATTTGACGAGCTTACAAGTACAGGTGGCTGCCCCAGCTATTAGACATGTGCACTCTGAACATTTTTTGATTAGTTTTACTCCAGATGCATTCGTTTATTGAAGAATTTAGTTTTGTCATATTCGTTATGTGGAGGCGATTCATTTTCGGCATTCGTTTCATATACAGTATTCGTTGGTGTATGTGGAATCGAAAAATGTCACTGTTTTTTCTGGAGACTACTATCTGTCTTCGTTTTCAGTTTCGATATTATGAGCTGATTCGATATTCATATATCAAAACTATTTAGAACAATTAAAACATTTTGGTCACAACACAATAAATAATGCAAAATTTGTCAGCCCCGGGTTTTTTAAACTTAATGCCCCATACACACGATCAGATTTTCCGACAACAAATCTTTGATGTGAGCTTGTTGGCGGAAAGTCCGACCGTGTGTATGCTCC
Source organism: Lithobates pipiens (assembly GCF_037356315.1). Classification (NCBI taxonomy): domain Eukaryota; kingdom Metazoa; phylum Chordata; class Amphibia; order Anura; family Ranidae; genus Lithobates; species Lithobates pipiens. Next base: position 92,016,727 of record NW_027507788.1, read on the forward strand.
ATTGAACATTTGTTGTTGGACTTTCCTCCAACAAATGTTGGCTAGCAGGTTCCCACATTTTCCACCAACAAATGTTTGTCGGACTTTCCGATCCTGTGTGCACAAGTCTGTCGGACAAAAGTCCACTCGTAATCAAGTACAAGCCGGAGATATAACTCGCATTCGTTATGGAGATGTCACGTACATCTTGTACATCACTACATTTGTCATTGTTGGCCAACATTTGTGTGACAGTGTGTATTCAGGACAAGTTGGAGCCAACAACCTTCGAACAAAAATCCACGTTTTTATTGTCGGAAAGTTCAATCGGGTGTACAGGGCATAACAATTGCATTAAACTGTGGAACTAAACTGACTGTCTGTGACGATTACAAATTCAATTTAATTTACAAATTAAGGCCTGGTTCACACCTATGCATTTTTAAGTGCCTTTTCAGTTTTGCAGAAACACACTACAGTCCATTTAACATGGTTTCCTATGGAACACGTTCTGTAGTAAAAATCTGCAAAATGCAAAAATTATTAAAAATGTATAGGTGTGAACCCGGCCTTCCTCAAATCTGATTAACTGAACAAATTTGAAAATTTGAAAACACACTCTGATACATCCAGTAACTAGTGACTGTAAAAAGTGACAATAGTGCAACAAATGGTTATGAACAGGGGCCTTGCTAGGTCTACAAAAGATCTGCGGCTAGAGCCCATAGCAGAGTAGTAAAGAAAGTCTTGCGCTTGGATGGGCATACACGTGTATACAGTAATATAGGTGTGTGTGTATATATCCCCAGAGAGCCTCCTCCTTGCATCAGGGTCCCCAGAGAGCCCCCCACTTACATCAGGGTTCCTAGAGAACCTCCCCTCCCCTTGGAGGACCCCTGCAGAGACTCAGGGCTATGGACCCCAGATTCGGGGCTATAGACCCAAAAGCCACCCCCTAGCAACGCCACTGGTTATGAATACTTAAAAGTGAACATATAAATTAAAATAAATAATCACACTAGTACGAAGTGCTATAACATGCTGGTCCATATGGTCCATATGGTGACTGGTTGTATCAAAATTACTGTTCATAAAATCATATAGTGGACTCAATCCACTAAAACATATATATGAATAAAAAGTGCTTCTATGTGCATATGTGTCATCCAATTGTTTCAATTAAAAAGTGCTTCTAAAGTCCATGCGATTTGGAAACTGCGGTGTAGATAATCCAAAGCAAGCTGCGGTGATCCATGCGATTTGGAAACTGCTGTGTAGATAATCCAAACCAGACTCCTAGACCCATCAGCACTATACCTTGGTTGAGTAAAAAAGGACTGGATGGTGTAATAGCATTTTAACAGTTTATTAATCACATAAAACCCCCCTATGGGGTACTCGCATAATATAGGCGCGTCAGTGCGCCACTCTACAACAGCATGTAAAGATACCGGATCGGTATTGGGATTTACTGACCGGTCACCTGCTGAACGTCCGTCCTGTCCCCTCCCCAACGAGTATCCATACAGGGAACTTCCTTATATACTTCAGGGGGAAAATATAATTGATTATATTTCCAGGAGTCTGGTTAAAACTGCAGAGCCCCAGAGGTGGTTCACAGGCATGTATTGACTAAGCTTAAGTGCGAAGTCACACGCTCAGAGGTGAGCGTTTAATACCTACTGAGGAGCACCTGAGTGTGATCACTGTGGCTTGCTTTGGATTATCTACACAGCAGTTTCCAAATCGCATGGACTTTAAAAGCACTTTTGAATTGAAATAATTGGATGACACATATGCATATAGAAGCACTTTTTTATTAATCTATAGGTTTTAGTGCATTGAGTCCACTATATGATTTTATGAACACTATATGAACTATTATTACTATTATGAACACTATATGATTTTGTGAACAATATATGATTTTATGAACAGTCATTTTGATACAACCAATCACCATATAGATGCACGTTTTAGCACTTCGTACTAGTGCGATTATTTATTTTCATTTATATGTTCACTTTTAACTATTCATAACTATTTGTTGCACTATTGTCACTTTTTACAGTCACTAGTTACTGGATGTATCATGGTGTGTGATTCACACGCATATTTGCACTTTGGTTATCACATATATATAATGTGAAGAGTATATTTGAAAGTGCAGCGTATATATTTATTTGTACTTTTATCTGCATGTTTTTTATGAGACGTGTTTAACGATTGCAGCTGTTTCACGGTGCCAGTTAGGCAATTTATAATCAGAAGAGACTCACAGGAACTTTTATATATACAGCCGCTTATACACGCCAATCTCCATCCAGAGCAATAAAGACACACTGCACATGTGGGGATAGAAATTGAGACAGAGCCTCCAATAGTGTAAAAACACCTTAGGGCTCTTTCACATGGGGCGGATCAGTGATGATCCGCCCCGTGGACATCCGCTTGCTCAGCGGGGATTGCTCCAGCGATCCCCGCTGAGCAGGAAGATGACAGGTCAGAGCGCCGCTCTCCCCTATGGGAGATCGGGTGACGGCGGACCGCAAAGTCTGTCGTCATCCGATCCGATGACGGATGGAAAAGTAGGTTTTTCCTCCGTCACACTTTTTCGGAGCGGCTCGGATGTCAGCGGACATGTCACTGCTGACATCCGACGCTCCATAGACCTGTATGGAGCATCCGTTCAGGTCCGCCTGAAAAACTGACAGGCGGACCTGAACGGATCGGTAGTGTGGATGAGCCCTTAAGGTAATCGGTTTATTAAAAGTAATGCACTTACATCATAAAAGATTCAAAATCGCCTTGTTAAAATTCCAAACATACCAGGTGACTCAGTGTTGTGATCTCCTCATTGCTTCCTTCCTACATGTGGAGTCACCGTCTTAACGTTGCCGTGTAGTCACACCCCTTTTACGAATTTCTGAGTTTGTCACAGGGGGTTTGGGACACGGCACGGCAGTGAAGTTCAAGTATCCCCCTCCTCATTACTTTAGCTCATAGTGAGAAAATTTGGTGGACTTTTAAATCAATGGACATGGACCACCGCAATATTGTCCATCCGTCCAATTAACCTGCCTTCTGCCAGGTAAAATTGTAATTATAAATTATAAAATACTCACAGCTGGCTAGATAGATCTCAGATTTTAATTGCCATTATAAGGAAATTGAGAGCATATTCTCCAGGCATTGGCATATTCTCAGGATAGATAAGGTATTAAAATCTGTAATACCCAAGAAACCCTCCTTTATTTATGAGGGCTCTTAATTTTGGTGACAATGTAGTTCAAAAAATTCTAGATCCTCCGTCCAAACTATCTTTCTGTCAGCATCGAAAGAGTTTTTTTTATAGAGCTTGACAGTTTGCAAAAATATTAAAATGTAAAGAAGCCATCCACATTTTATTCAAACCCTACAATTAGGGAGTATGAGATCACTGACATCATAACATGTGACAATACTCATGTCGTATGTGCATTAGTCTGCTCATGTATATAGGACATACAAAAAGAACTCTGAAAATAAGTGTAGGTAAACACATAACCAATATCAAAAGGATATGAATATCATAGTGTCTCAGAACACTACAGGCGTTTTCATGCAAAAGACCCCTCTTCTCTCCAATTTTGGGGTGTGAATAGGGTCCTCTCTGCTTGGAGAGACTCTAATAAAGACTTCCCCAGAAGGGAAATTAAGTGGATTAATTTATTACAGATGACAAGCCCTGAGGTGTTAAACATCGTACTGGACATTAACTGCTTCATTAGTGATTATTAATGATTAATACTTAGGCTACTTTCACACTGTGGGGGGGGGGGCTAGTGGTAAAACGCTGCTAGTTTTAGTGGCGCTTTACCACTGGTATAGCTTTTGGCTGCTAGCATGGCGTTTTTAACCCCGCTAGCAGCCGAACAAAGAGTTAAAAGTGCCCGCAAAGCGATGCTGCCGAAGCGCTGTGCAGACGTTTTGGCAGCGCTGCCTATTGATTTCACTGGCAGGGGAGGTTTAGGATCAGTGTATACACTACTCCCACACCACCCCAAAAATGCCGCTTACAGGACTTTTTCCCCTGTTCTTCAAGCACACCGTTCCAGTGTGAAAGCACTCGGGCTTTAACACTGGGGAAGCTTGAGAGGCACTTTTCAGGCACTTTACAAGTTCTAAAACGCCTGGAAAGCACCCCTGTGTTAAAGGGGCCTTATTACTTGGGTTCTAACTGGATATTTCGAGAATTTTTTGAGGATATACCTTATTTTAGTTGTTGTTCTTTATATTTTGGAGATAAGATAAAGATTATATATACAGTATATCACAAAAGTGAGAACACCCCTCAAATTTTTGTAAATATTTTATATCTTTTCATGTGACAACACTGATGAAATGACACTTTGCTACAATGTAAAGTAGTGAGTGTACAGCTTGTATAACAGTGTAAATTTGCTGTCCCCTCAAAATAACTCATCACACAGCCATTGATGTCTAAACCGCTGGCAACAAAAGTGAGTACACCCCTAAGTGAAAATGTCAAAATTGGGACCAATTAGCCATTTTCCCTTCCTGGTGTCATGTAACTCATTAGTGTTACAAGGTCTCAGGTGTGAATGGGGAGCAGGTGTGTTAAATTTGGTGTTTATCACTGTCACTATTTCATACTGGTCACTGGAAGTTTAACATGGCAAAAATTGTTGCTCTACATAAAGATGGCCTAGGCTATAAAAAGATTGCCAAGACCCTGAAACTGAGCTGCTGCACAGTGGCCAAGACCATACAGCGGTTTAACAGGACAGGTTACACTCGGAACTGGCCTCGCCATGGTTGAGCAAAAAAGTTGAGTGAAGTTGAGAGCATCATATCACAGAGCTGTCTTTGGAAAACGCATATGAGTGCTGCAAGAATTGCTGCAGAGGTTGAAGGGGTGGGGGGTCAGCCTTCAGTACTCAGACTATACACCGCACACTGCATCAAATTGGTTTGCAGGGCTGTCATCCCTTTTTGGCACAAGAAAGCCAAAAGGGGCCAGCCTGAAGTGATCTAGCATGATTTGATTGTCTGACTAAAGTTCCACTTTAAATTTGAACATTGCAATCCTGCCCACATGGTACTCCTAGCAGTTAATTTGCATTCCAATATGTGATACCATAATAATTATAAACGGTGACATGGTGGTGCTGGAACAGTGATATAATTTTGAATGATATGTATAATCTCACTATGGGGAATCCAAATGATAGGTAAGCAGCTTCTGCAAAACAAAGGATTATTACAGTCACCCTAGGGTATATATCATAATTATAGTATTTGGATCTGGAATCAAAGCGCCACACCAAAATGTTCAAGTCCAAAATGAACAGACTGTGTAAACCAGCTTGTTGTGCTGCTTTATTAGCAGTATTTTCAAAAACTCATCTTACCCTGAGTCGTCCTACATAGTACCGTATCTATGTTTCAGCAAGTCCTAATGAAGATGATGACTGGTCTCCAAAACACATTGGAATTTGTGCTCCTTCTATGATCCAAACAAACGTTGTTTTGAACTTGAAGATTTTGGTATGATGCCTCAATTCCAGATCCAAATATTACTATAATAACTGTGTTTTGTGATCACCTCTTCTGCTACAGCATGCTGGCTAACAACACAGCTAAAGCTAACAACACACCTTTGAGTTCATCCTATCTGTCAGTGTTTGGACAGATTTGGCCCTAGGATTTTTTCCTAGGGCAATGGTTGGAAAGCGGTTTCGTTGGAGACTCTCCTCTTGTGTAAGCATAACAATGAGTGGTTGGGCAACCTGACAGGTGAATGCTTGCTTTGTTGGCCAAAAATTTTTCCTGGCGCCCAGATTCAGCAACTATCATTTGAAATCTGTGCCCAGCTTTTTGAAAACTGAAAGTTGTACTGTAGCTTGGAGACAAAGGTTTTCCCATGTTTTTGTTAAGTCCTGTTCAAATGGAGCACACTGATGGGTTCTCACACATGTTCCTTGACCCATGAATGAAGACAACATATATATATATATATATATATATATATATATATATATATATATATATATATATGAAGAACCTGACAGTCCTACATAGTAACAGCAATCATTGTATGTAGGTGTTAGTTTGTTTTTTGGGACCTACGTAGGAACATACAGACAGGTCTTTTGATGACAATCAAACCAGGAACTCTGATCTGATGAGGCAAGAAGACTAACCAGCCAGCTTGCTTATACGGTGGTTAGTTTTATTTTTTTCAAATAGATTTATGAGTTTTTCAATAATACATCAGTAGAGACATTGAAAAGTTCAACCTTAAGGCACAAGCAGTATTACATTTATAGATATTAGTTTCAACATATCATGTTCAGAATAAGGCGCGTGTACTCAGTACTCATTATAAGCTATGATTAACAATTGAGTAAAGAAGGAAGATAAAAGGAAATAAAAGGGAATTAGGAAATGGGGGGGGGGGGGGGTGTAAGGAGTGGATATGAAGGGGGGGGGGGGGGGGTTGTAAGGGAGTGAGGGGGGGGGGGGGAGAGCATCACTGTAAATACATGCGTGTCAGCAATACAAACCCAATTTACTGTAGTATTTTAAAATGGTTGTCAGGTAAGTCTTTTAGCATACCATTGTTCTCAGGGGAGTCATAGGTTATGCAGTTTAAGGTACAAGGGTTTTTTACGTGACAATTTGGATTCATATGTGTAATGTAATTGTACTAATGTGACCACTTCTGTTAGTGTTGGGATAGTGTGTGATTTCCATTATCTAGTAATGAGTAATCTTTTTGCCAGGAGTATGTGTGTGGTTATCAGTCTGAAGGGTGGAGGAAGTGATTCCATGTTTAAATTTAGGATAGCTAGTTGTGGGGTGAGATTTAGAGGGAAGGGAAATATATCTTGCAAAATATTCTCTACCTCTTTCCATAAGTTTGTTAATGCTCGGCATGACCACAAGATATGTAATAGAGTGCCTGTATGTTGACAGTTTCTCCAAAAGTTAGGGGAGGTATTTGATTGAAACTTGGACAGTGTCTGTGGTGTCAGGGTACCATCTTAACGATATTTTGTGTGCTAATTCCCATAAGGAAGTACAACAAGTTGCTTTGTAAATTGACTTTGAGGCTGTATGCCATTGCTCTCAGAAAAGCGTGTTTGCGTGTCTTCTTCCTAGTCTTTAAAGGGTTTAGACTTTTGGAACACTGGCTTTTCTTGTAGGGTAGAGTAAATGAGTGAGATTCCTTTGGAGTCTACTGTTTAAAAAAATATATATATACATGTTCTGGTTGGTATAACCCCTTCTATATGTGGGTGTGCTGTAAGACATTGTTGAATTCTATATACATTGAAATAATCGTTGCTGGGTGTGTTGTATGTTGTTTGAAGTTGGGCAAAGGATTTGTTTAATATCATAGCCCTGAGTTCGGAGGTGTAGATTGCTAGGTCTTGTAACCATTTGGGTATAATTAGGTCAGGTGATATTAATTGTATGGTGCGAAGAGGAATTTGGAGTTGTTTGGTGGGAAGCTGGGACCATTTAGAAAAATTTAGCATTTTCCATGCATTGACTGAGGCTTGTATAGTCGGTGGGTATAGGTGAAGGTGTGGTATGTGGATGGTTGTGCTGTATAGCCATTGTTTATGGTTGTTAACTGGTGTCATGTTGTTTTCAATGTTGGTCCATAGTGTGGTTGGGTGTATAGTTACCCAGTCTTTCAATTGGGATGGCTATGTAATAGTCTTTTAAGTCAATGCAACCCATTCCCCCTGATAGTCTATGTTTAATAAGTTTTGTATGACTGCTTCTGGGTTTTTTGTCCTGCCAAACGTACTTGTGCATGATGGACTAGAGAGAGTTGATGCAGGAATTCATGAGTGGTATAGGTAGTGTGTGTAAAATATATAACAATCTAGGGAGTATTAGCATTTTAAAGGCTGCTAGCCTTCCAGACCATGAGAATTTATATTTGGATAGTTTTGCTGTTTCCTTAATAAGCATTTGTTTGGCTTCTATGTAGTTTTTACTAAATAGTTATTTTGTGGATTTTGTAAGTGTAATTCCAAGATAGGATATGCCTGTGTCAGCCCATGGGTATGTGTAAAGGTTACGTAGTAAATTTCTGGATGTAGCATCTAATCCCAAATCGAGAATATAGGACTTATTTTTGTTTACTTTGCAATAGGAAATGTTACTAAATCTCTGCAATATAGATTGTACAGAAACCAGGGAGGTTAGGGGATTGATAATAATCATTATATCATCACCTGCAAACAAATTGATTTTATGTTCTACAGTGCCAATTCTGAAACCTGTAATGTTTACGTTTGTTCTGATGTGTTCTGCCAAGGATTCCATTAGTAGGTTGAAGATAAGTGGCGATCCTTAGAGGACATCCTTGTCGGGTGCCATTAGTAATTGGGAAAGGCTTAGAGAGCATCTCAGATGTGTATACTTGGGCCGATGGTGTTGAGTACAGAGCCAGTATGGAGGAGAGGATGTGGCCTTGGAATCCAAATTTGTGTAGTGTCGCTTGGAGATATGACCAGTGCACCCTACCCAACGCCTTCTCTTTATCCAATGATAGAAGCAGAGAAGGCGCTCACGTAGACTCAGCACTATGGATTATATTAATGAGTCTGTGGGTTGCATCAAATGTTTGTCTTTCTCCTGTGAAGCCGGATTGATCTGGGTGGATTAGTGAGGGCATAATGTTTACGAACCTGGTTGCTATTAATTTGGCATAGATTTGTGTGTCTATATTGTGAAGAGAAACAGGTCTGAAGCTTTGGGGTAAAGTAGGTTCTTTGTCTGGCTTTGGCAATGTTATTATCAACACTTTTAGCATTTCCTGTGGGACAGAAGAGGAGGAGGCAGCGTCATTACACAATTGAGTCAAAAAAGGTGTTAGAACCATTGGGAAATATTTGTAATACTCCCATGGAAGATCGTCTGGTCCAGGGGTTTTGGTGGGTGGTAAGGTTGAGATAACATCTAAAATTTCTGATAGTGTAATTGGAGCATTTAGTTTGAAAGGCTTGTCTTGGGACCATTTTGTGAGATTGATTTCTTGTAAGACAGATTCTATTTCTTTCATGGGCGGTTGTGTAATTGTAGATTTGTCTTTCAGATTATATAGTGCATTGTAGTAATGACTAAATGCATTGGTTATAGCTTGTTAACTAGCTTTTGTTTTGACATAGGGTGGTACAGGTGTGCAAGGTAGGGTGGTACAGGCCATGGCTTTCCCTGCTTTGTTTCCTGTAGAATAGTGTTTAACTGTGAATTGTTTTTGGGTTTTTACATATGATTCTAGTAGCACATTTCTTAATGCTTGTCTGAGGAGTACTAATTTTTCTTTCAGTTTAGGGTCAGAATCTTTTTTTGGTTTTGTTCCTCTATAATTTTAATATTGAGTGTGAGGGTGTCTAGACGCTGTGATTTCCTTCTCTTCTCTCTAGCACTTAGTTGAATAATAATTCATCTAATGAACGCTTTATGAGCGTTCCAAAGTATGGTATCATTAGATGATATTCCTTTGTTCAGATCAAAAAATTCTTCAAGGCATCCTTGAATAAAGGTGGAGTGTTCGGATAAGTGGAGGATTGAAGCATTGGCTCTCCAGATCTTTGTGCGCAGAAGAGATGACAAATTATCGGTGGTTATCAAGACAGGAGTATGGTCTGACCATGTTATTGTGACTATAGATGAGTCGGAGACTTTGGCTAGTGTCCATTTGTCCACTAAGAAGAAGTCAGTCTGGGTATAGGAATTGTGCCGGTGGGAAAATAAGGAATAGTCACGCTCTGTGGTATGGTGACATCTCCATACATCATACAAGTCATTGTTTCGTATGAAAGTTCCCATAGGTGAAGTGAGTCTGGTGTTGTGAGAAGAGATGTACAGAGACTTGTCTGGTAAGATATTAAAGTCACTGCACATAATAGGGTAACCATTACGGAATTTGTTAATTTTTTTCATTAGTTTAGAAAGGAATCTAATTTGTCTGGTATTGGGCACATACACATTGACAATAGTGTATCTGGTATTGTCTAGTGTCAGATATCTATCTTCTGTGTCTTTTATGCTGTTGTGCATGAAGGCAAGTGTGTTTTTTGATTGCAATCATAACCCCGTTTTTCTTGGTGGGGCCTGATGCCCGATAGATGTGGGTGAAATGTTTGTTAGTACATTGAGGTTCTGCAGTATTTTTGAAGTGAGTCTCTTGTATGCAGAGAATGTCACTGTTAAATTCTTTAGCTGTGTGCCAGAGGGAAGCCCTCTTTGCAGAATGACTCAGTCCTTTAGCCTTTAGCGTTGAGCGACAAGAACTTAGGCATCTTCTTGTATGGATTAAGATACTGTGCTAAGTAAGGTATTTACTCACAGTTATATGAAGGGATGCATCTACTCAGTAGGATCAGATAGTTGATGTCTTTGGAACTTTACTATTCAAATGCTCTTAGGGAAGAAAATGAGGGAGGGTAAAGTAGAACAATACATTGGATATGAGATATGGTCAGGTAGTGAGAAGGAAAAAAGAAAAAAGGTACAAAACAACAAATCACAGCAGCCGACTGTGTCTGAGACTGCTGTTTATCTGCGGGTTGTAAGTTTGTGGAACAATTTGCAATGAGCAAGGCATGCGTCTGTTGGTGTGGAATGCAGATCAGGTTATGAATCCACTATTATGACAGGGTTTAGTGCTTACCAGCATGGGGATTCACATTGGAGTTCTGGTTGTTCTCCCTGCGATTGGGTTGTGCTGACGTAGATTGGTCAGGAATGATTCCCCAAGGGCATAGAAGTTTGAGGCCCTCTTCTACTGTGGAAATATTGTGTTTAATTCCATTTTTCGTGACTGTAATTTTGGTAGGTAAACCCCATTGATATGGAATCTTGTTTTTATTGAACGGCTTAGTGATAGTAGTCAGTTGTCTCCTTAGTTGTTGAATGTGTTGCGAGATATCCGCATATAGTTGGAGCTTGGCTCTTATGGAGCTGGAAGTTTTCCAAGGTGTCTCTCCTTGAATAGGAGTTGGTCTTTGGCATGAAAAAAGTGTATCCACATCAAAACATCATTGGGGGGGACTAACGCTGGAAGGTGTGGGGGTTTGGGTAGGCGGTGGATACGATCGATGATAGGATACATGGGCGAAAGGTCAGGTAATAGCGCTGAAATTAGCTTCCTGATGTATGTATTAAGATCTTGTGGCAGGGTGGTGTAAGGTACACCTCTGAGCTTTACATTGTTATGGCACGACCTGTCCTTGAGGTCTGCCCTTTTGGCTCTCGTCCACTGTTGTTCTTCTTGGGTATGATCATGGGCAGCTACAGGATCACTGTTTCAGTCATATCTCCAATTTGATGTTCAATATTGCAAACTCTCTGACCCGTGTAGTGCATTTTGTGCAGAGAACTTGTTAAACATGGAAGAGATATCATTATGCAGGGAGCTCTAAAGAGAGATTAGTATCTCTTTCATAGTAGTATCTAATACAGGCCGATTTGTTGTGAGGAAGGCCACTATAGGGGATGGATGGGCTGTGCTGTGTTCAGATGGTGGGCTCACCTCGTGCCCTGCAGAATCTGAATTCAATCGCATCCTCGATTTTGCTGGGCTGTTGCTGGCAAATGATGACAGGGAGGCTTTGTAAGTTGTTAAGAAAAAAGAAAGTTATATATTGCGGATTACCAATTCTTAGTGGTGGCCGCTTTAATTTTTTTTTTTTTTTACTTTCTTTCCCCTTTATTTTCAACTGATCACCCAGTCATGAACACACTTCCTGTCTTGGGGTGACAATACTTTGAATGGAGGAGCAACAGGCACATCCTTGGACAGTAGCATTGTCAGCTAACACTATTTAAGAATGTACAACAATTTTGTTTCCTTTTGGTATAAATGTTTTATATAAATGAATAAAAGCTGACTATTGTAAGCCCTTCTGTCAATGGTAAGTTTTTTATCCCAGCCCACTAACTGCTACTTTGTCTGGAAAGCTTGTCCTGCTAATGAAAGTTGAAAAATAACAAACTTACTAGCTGAATCACCATGTAAAATTAAAGGCAAAAAGCCTTAAAAAAAAAAGGACGGTTTGCTTCAATATAATACATTTTTCTTTTTGGGTTTAACATCACTTTAATTTATCTAACATTTTTTTAGAGTTAATAGAGATTTTTACCATTTACTCATAATGAATTTCCAGTGAATATGTATTAGCCTTAATTAATTCTACTGTCCCTCTTTTCTCCTAGTTTTGCAGATTTGTAAAATAATGTTATTACCATTTGTACATGAACATTTTTAAACTTGTATGATTTAATTTGTGGATAACTACCAGGAACATCATTGTAGTTTTGTGGCATTTGGGACAAACGGAAGAAAATATCACAAGGAAATCTTTAACCTCTTGCCGACCAATCGCCGTCATTATACTGCGACAGATCAGCTCAACTGTGCAAACCGCCAAAGCTGTACATCGGCCTTTGCACAGGAGATGGTGGGCACGCACATGCCGCGGGAGCGATGTACAGAGGCAGAACGGGGAACTGCCTATGTAAATAAGGCGATTCCCCATTCTGACAGATGACATGTCAGAGGTCTTATGTTCCCAGTGATCAGGAACAGCGATCGCTGTCATGTCCCTGGTAGCCCCTACCCCCTTACAGTTAGAACACACCCAGGGAACACACTTAACCCCTTAATCGCCCCCTAGTGTTAACCCCTTTCTTGTCAGTGTCATTTTTACATTGATCAGTGCATTTTTATAGCACTGATCAATGTAATAATGTCACTGGTCCCGAAAAAGATTTGTCCGCCGCAATGTTGTAGTCCTGCTTAAAAACGCAGTTAGCTGCATTACTAGTAAAAAACAATAAAAAATAAATAAAAGTCCCTAACTCTATCCCATAGTTTGTAGATGCGATAACTTTTGTGCAAACCAATCAATATATGCCTATTGCGATTTTTCTTTACCAAAAATATGTAGGAGTATATATATTGGCCTCAACTGATGAATAAATTCGTTTTTTTATATTTTTGTTTTGGATATATATTATAAATGTGTTCTATTTTTCAAAATTGTTGGACTTTTTTTGTTTATAGCGCAAAAAATAAAAAACACAGCGGTGTTCAAATACCACAAAAAGAAAGCTCTATTTGTGGGAAAAAAGGATACAGATTTTGTTTGGGTACAGTGTCGCAAGACAGCCCAATTGTCAGTTAAAGCGATGCAGTGCCGTATCGCAAAAAATATCCTGGTCATTATGGGGGCAAATCCTTCCAGGGCTGAAGTGGTTAAAGAGGTTCTAAACTCTCCACCTCCAAAATAAGAAAAAAAATTAGTCTGGAAATTAAAATGTATGTACGACCAAATTTATTTTAGTTTTGGATAGAGTATGGGAAAGTTAATGGTTAAAACCATTGTCAGGTTTGTTCTGCTGTCTGTGTCCCTCTCTGTTTGCCTTGGTGACCATCGACACTGAAACAGAAAGTGATAGGAAATTCACATTTTTACCATTGTGACCAAGACAAGAGGTGAAGGGAAATCTTCCAAATGGTACACCTGCTGTGGTGACAACTGTCTGAGGTTGGGTCCACACCTACGCAAATTAGATGTGGGTTTCCCCACATGCCATTAATAACTCTATTTGTTCAAAATAAATTAATACCATTGTGATTATAAAGTACTAAAATTTTGGTCTCCATTAGAGCTGTGGTCTTCAGTCTACTTCTTAAATTGGCTCTATTACACTCCACCACAGGTGAAGACAGAGAGATAACCCTCACAGCAGCTATAGGCACTTATACAACCTCTCTAATTGGGACAAACTTGGCTCCCTATACAAATATAACATTAAATAAAAATGTTAAATATCACATTCTAGGTTTAATTTTAAGGCATTGTCTTTATTTGTAATTTAAGGAAAAAGCGGACTTAGGAGAAATAAACTTCTCATTGTGTTACTTGCCAACTGCTGGACGCCTTACTGCCACTGTCATCAAAGCCACCAACTTGAAGGCCATGGATCTGACTGGTTTCTCAGGTGAGCTAAATATTGCTATTTTTCCTATAGTGTGTACAATAGCTTTTTTTTTCCTGGACATTATAAGAAATATGTTCTAGTCCCAAAGGGGCATAATCCTATGGTTGTACATTAGAACTCACTGTGGAAGTGAAAGTAACAGAAATATCACTTTACAGTCCCTTCTGGAGTAAACATGCATGGGATTTTCTCAGTAGACCTGCCTTTCTACTCAACCTTTTTACCGCAGAGGAACCCTTGAAATAATTTTCAGGTCTCATGGAACCCTTGCTAAAAGTAGTTCATTGGTGGTCAGTGAGAAAAATTCTCCTCACGGTGGTGGCCAGTAGTGATGGACGAACTTCCGACGGGACGTTTCGCGAACGCGAAACGCGAACGGACACAAACGTTCGCGAAAACGACCGTTCGCCGCGGGCTCCATTGACTTCAATGGGAGGCGAATTTCGCAAACCTTTAGGTCGAATTTGCGGCCACGGGGTAATTATTAGGGGGTAGCACGTAGTCCCACCACCTGGACAATAGCATAATACATGTATGAGGTGAATTTGGGATCGATAACTACAAGCATTTTTTTTTTATTTGGGAAATTGTTCTGACAATTCAGGACTATGGAGCTAATGAAGGCAATGGAGGAGAGGGAAGGTCAGGGACCAGGGTAGGCAAACAAGAGGGTGCAGGAGATACAGAGCACTGACAGCAGCACCGTAATACAGAGCACTGACATCAGCACCGTGACATACAGCGCTGACAGCAGCTCCGTGACATACAGCGCTGACAGCAGCTCCGTGACATACAGCGCTGACAGCAGCTCCGTGACATACAGCGCTGACAGCAGCTCCGTGACATACAGCGCTGACAGCAGCTCCGTGACATACAGCGCTGACAGCAGCACCGTGACATACAGCGCTGACAGCAGCTCCGTGACATACAGCGCTGACAGCAGCTCCGTGACATACAGCGCTGACAGCAGCTCCGTGACATACAGCACTGACAGCAGCTCCGTGACATACAGCGCTGACAGCAGCTCCGTGACATACAGCGCTGACAGCAGCACCGTGACATACAGCGCTGACAGCAGCTCCGTGACATACAGCGCTGACAGCAGCTCCGTGACATACAGCGCTGACAGCAGCTCCGTGACATACAGCGCTGACAGCAGCTCCGTGACATACAGCGCTGACAGCAGCTCCGTGACATACAGCGCTGACAGCAGCTCCGTGACATACAGCGCTGACAGCAGCTCCGTGACATACAGCGCTGACAGCAGCTCCGTGACATACAGCGCTGACAGCAGCTCCGTGACATACAGCGCTGACAGCAGCTCCGTGACATACAGCGCTGACAGCAGCACCGTAAGCAGCCCCAGGAGGAAGTCAGCACAGCACAGGGATGGTGTGATCCCCTCATAATAAGAACCCCCAGGAGGAAGTCAGCACAGCACAGGGATGGTGGGAGCCCCTCATAATAAGAACACCCAGGAGGAAGTCAGCACAGCACAGGGATGGTGGGAACCCCTCATAATAAGCAGCCCCAGTAGAAATATGACACCGCTCAACCTCTTCAAAGAGGAGGGTAGGGGCATATAGTACGGTGTGCTTTTTTGGGTCAGGGAAGTGAGCCAAATGAATTAAGAAGGTCTGTGTGCTTGATTCCAAAAATTGTTTATAGACATATACATGGTCTACTGATCACATGTGTTGAATTCCTCCGAGATCCATGCCTCATTCATTTTTAGAAATGTGAGGTAGTTAACACTGTGGTGAGCTAGGCGAGTACGCTTATCGGTCACAATCCCCCCTGCTGCGCTGAACGTCCTTTCGGACAGGACACTGGATGAGGGGCAAGCCAACAGTTCGATTGCAAATTGGGCAAGCTCTGGCCAGAGGTCAAGCCTGCCCACCCAGTAGTCTAGGGGTTCATCACTCCTCAGAGCGTCCACATCGGCCGTTAACCCAATGTAGTCGGACACCTGACGGTCTAGGCGTTCCCTGATGCTGGATCCGGATGACACCTGTCGATGGGTCGGCTGAAAGAATGACCTCATATCCGAAGTCACCAACACATCTTCAAACCGGCCTCTTCTTGCAGGCGCTGTTGGATTGGTACCCGCAAATCCTTCTCTGGGAGTGGGAATTGCTCCTCTGCCAGCGCACGCAAAAGCAGAATGCAGCATTTCTCGAAGCAAGGCCTGGAAGTGCTGCATTCTGACAGCCCTCTGCGACGGCGGTAACATTTCCGCCATTTTGTGTTTGTACCGGGGGTCTAAGTACGTTGCCACCCAGTACTGGTCCTTGACCCTCATGCTTTTTATACGGGGGTCCCTATTAAAACACTGGAGCATGAAGGCCCCCATTTGCACTAAAGTGGAAGCGGTGTGGTGGCCTGGCTCCTGCTCATCATCCAGGATAATGTCGTCCTCTTCATTCTCCTCTCCCCATCCTCGCACAACAGGGATCCCAGAAAGGTTTAAAGCATGCTCTTCTTGCTCCTGCTCATCCGCCCCGGCACCATCCTCCTCTGACTCCTCATCAGACTCCTGTTGTTGACTTGTCTCAGATAGAGTAGCCCCCCCTGGGAATTCATCCAGCATTGCGACTTCCTCATCTTCCCGCTCCTGCTCCTCCACAGCCTGATCAATGACACGACGCAATGCACGCTCCAGAAAGAAGGCATAAGGTACCATGTCACTGATGGCGCCATGGCTGCGACTGACCAGTTTGGTGATCTCCTCAAATGGCCGCAGAAGTCTGCATGTGTCGCGCATGAGCAGCCACTGGCGCGGTGAAAAAAAACCCAGCTCCCCAGAACCGTTTCTTTCGCAGAGTTCATACAGGTAGACGTTAACTGCACGTTTCTGCTGGAGCAGCCTATCAAGCATATAGAAGGTTGAGTTCCATCGCGTCGGGCAATCGCAAATAAGACGTCTGACCGGCAGATGGTGTCGCCGCTGAATGTCAGCAAGGCGAGCCATGGCCGTGTAAGATCTTCTGAAATGGGCCGAGATTTTCCTTGCCTGCCGCAAGATGTCCTGGACCCCAGGGTATTTGACAAGGAATCGCTGCACGACCAAGTTTAAGACGTGTGCCATGCACGGCACGTGCGTGATTTTGCCCTGTTTCAATGCGCTAAGCAGATTGGCACCGTTGTCACACACCACTTTACCAACTGTCAAATTGAGCGGTGTTAGCCACTCATCTGCCTGTGAACGCAAAGCTGAAAGGAGTGCCGGGCCAGTGTGGCTCTTTGCTTCCAGGCACAACAGACGCAGCACGGCATGGCAACGTCTCACCTGGCATGTGGAATAGGTTCTGGGGAGCTTGGGCGGTGCAGTGGAAGAGACGCTAGCAGCGGAAAAGGAGGAGGCAGCTGAGGAGGAGAGGGAGGAGGATGGAGTAGGAGGAGGAGAAGAAGAGTCAGGCCTGCATGCAATCCGTGGCGGTAAAACCAAATCTACACGGGTGCCACGGGTTACATGCTTGACGGCCGTCAGAAGGTTCACCCAGTGGGCAGTAAAACTGATATACCTTCCCTGCCCGTGTTTGCTAGACCACGTGTCTGTGGTCAGATGTATCTTGGCACCGACACTGTGTGCCAGAGATACATTCACTTGCCGCTGAACATGGCCATATAGCTCTGGGATGCCCTTCTCTGAGAAATACTTCCTTCCTGGGACCTTCCATTGTGGTGTTCCAATGGCCACAAATTTGCGAAAGGCCTCCGAGTCCACCAGTTTATATGGCAGTAGTTGGCGGGCTATGAGTTCTGACAAGCCAGCCGCCAACCGTTGGGCAAGAGGGTTATCCGGCGTCATCATTTTTTTACGCTCAAACATTAGGCCCACGGAAGCCTGCCTTTTTGCAGAAAAATGTGAGCTTGGCGTGATGGAAGGTGGAGTGGAGGACAATTGTGAGGAGAGAGGAGAAGGAGAAGTAGAAGACGAGGCTGGACGGTGAGAGCCTGCAGTGTGGCTTTGTGTGTTCCGTTGCTCCCACTGGGCTCGGTGATGGCTGCTCATGTGCCTTCTTAAGGCGGTCGTCCCTAGGTGAGTATTGGGCTTACCGCGACTAACGCGTTGACTGCAAAGATTGCAGATGGCAACGCTATTGTCAGCAGCGGACACGTTAAAAAAAGCCCACACTGCGGAGCCATGTGCCGGTGTCCTGGGAGCGCCAGATGTGACCGTACATGGTCGATGACTCGCTCCTGATACATTTGCAGTCTGCTTTGTCCCTGCTGTGCAATGTAAGTCATTGCTGCTTCTCCTCCCTATCTGCTGGTCCATATCTCCCTCTGAACTCCCCTCCTCTTCCTCTCTTGTGGGCACCCACGTGACATCACTAGACACGTCATCATCAACGTCACCTTCCCCACCGCTATAAGTAGAGTAGGCAGCAACACCGGGGACCAACCTCCTCCTTGGGCTGATCTGGGTACTGGCGTCAGACTGCTGAGTAGCGCTTGTTGCTACCTCCTCTTCCTGATCCAATACCAAGAGTGGCTGCGCATCAGAAATGTCCTCTTGATATGGATCGGAAAATAATTCCAGTGACTCAAGCGGAAGGTATGTGGTGGTGGTGGTGGTGGTCGTGTTGTTGGTGGTAGTGTCTTTGGGGGTGCACATAGCAGAGAGTGAAGAAGAGGGTGCAGATCGAGAGGATGAGGAGGGTGCAGAAGAGTAAGGCTGAGCGAGCCACTCAACCAAGTCTGGTGCATCCTTTAAAGTAATTGAACGCACCTTCTGCAACTTCCCACTTTGGCTCAAGCCTGTTGCTCCTGCCCTACCCCTACCACCCCTGCGGAAGGGCCTGCCTCTTCCTCTGCATGTCATTTTTTAAATGACCCTGTGACAAAACTCTTAGTCCCTATACCGCTGAAGGACTGCTGCAGTATAGGTGAGCGGTCAGCAGTGGTGCACGTCAACCCTATCTATTGTGGACCTATAGCGGTCCTTACAGAACAGCAGACTGTACCGCACTCAAGCCTATGTACCGTAGCACCCTATACCAAGTTACCAGTCCTTATAAGAACTTTTGTGGACCAAGCAGGTTGTGTATTAGTGTTTAGCAGACTGTACGTCAGTCCCTATACCGCTGAAGGACTGCTGCAGTATAGGGCAGCGGTCAGCAGTGGTGCACGTCAACCCTATCTATTGTGGACCGATAGCGGTCCTTACAGAACAGCAGACTGTACCGCACTCAAGCCTATGTACCGTAGCACCCTATACCAAGTTACCAGTCCTTATAAGAACTTTTGTGGACCAAGCAGGTTGTGTATTAGTGTTTAGCAGACTGTACGTCAGTCCCTATACCGCTGAAGGACTGCTGCAGTATAGGGCAGCGGTCAGCAGTGGTGCACGTCAACCCTATCTATTGTGGACCGATAGCGGTCCTTACAGAACAGCAGACTGTACCGCACTCAAGCCTATGTACCGTAGCACCCTATACCAAGTTACCAGTCCTTATAAGAACTTTTGTGGAACAAGCAGGTTGTGTGTTAGTGATTAGCAGACTGTACGTCAGTCCCTATACCGCTGAAGGACTGCTGCAGTATAGGTGAGCGGTCAGCAGTGGTGCACGTCAACCCTATCTATTGTGGACCGATAGCGGTCCTTACAGAACAGCAGACTGTACCGCACTCAAGCCTATGTACCGTAGCACCCTATACCAAGTTACCAGTCCTTATAAGAACTTTTGTGGAACAAGCAGGTTGTGTGTTAGTGATTAGCAGACTGTACGTCAGTCCCTATACCGCTGAAGGACTGCTGCAGTATAGGTGAGCGGTCAGCAGTGGTGCACGTCAACCCTATCTATTGTGGACCGATAGCGGTCCTTACAGAACAGCAGACTGTACCGCACTCAAGCCTATGTACCGTAGCACCCTATACCAAGTTACCAGTCCTTATAAGAACTTTTGTGGACCAAGCAGGTTGTGTATTAGTGTTTAGCAGACTGTACGTCAGTCCCTATACCGCTGAAGGACTGCTGCAGTATAGGGCAGCGGTCAGCAGTGGTGCACGTCAACCCTATCTATTGTGGACCGATAGCGGTCCTTACAGAACAGCAGACTGTACCGCACTCAAGCCTATGTACCGTAGCACCCTATACCAAGTTACCAGTCCTTATAAGAACTTTTGTGGAACAAGCAGGTTGTGTGTTAGTGATTAGCAGACTGTACGTCAGTCCCTATACCGCTGAAGGACTGCTGCAGTATAGGGCAGCGGTCAGCAGTGGTGCACGTCAACCCTATCTATTGTGGACCGATAGCGGTCCTTACAGAACAGCAGACTGTACCGCACTCAAGCCTATGTACCGTAGCACCCTATACCAAGTTACCAGTCCTTATAAGAACTTTTGTGGAACAAGCAGGTTGTGTGTTAGTGATTAGCAGACTGTACGTCAGTCCCTATACCGCTGAAGGACTGCTGCAGTATAGGTGAGCGGTCAGCAGTGGTGCACGTCAACCCTATCTATTGTGGACCGATAGCGGTCCTTACAGAACAGCAGACTGTACCGCACTCAAGCCTATGTACCGTAGCACCCTATACCAAGTTACCAGTCCTTATAAGAACTTTTGTGGACCAAGCAGGTTGTGTATTAGTGTTTAGCAGACTGTACGTCAGTCCCTATACCGCTGAAGGACTGCTGCAGTATAGGGCAGCGGTCAGCAGTGGTGCACGTCAACCCTATCTATTGTGGACCGATAGCGGTCCTTACAGAACAGCAGACTGTACCGCACTCAAGCCTATGTACCGTAGCACCCTATACCAAGTTACCAGTCCTTATAAGAACTTTTGTGGACCAAGCAGGTTGTGTATTAGTGTTTAGCAGACTGTACGTCAGTCCCTATACCGCTGAAGGACTGCTGCAGTATAGGGCAGCGGTCAGCAGTGGTGCACGTCAACCCTATCTATTGTGGACCGATAGCGGTCCTTACAGAACAGCAGACTGTACCGCACTCAAGCCTATGTACCGTAGCACCCTATACCAAGTTACCAGTCCTTATAAGAACTTTTGTGGACCAAGCAGGTTGTGTATTAGTGTTTAGCAGACTGTACGTCAGTCCCTATACCGCTGAAGGACTGCTGCAGTATAGGGCAGCGGTCAGCAGTGGTGCACGTCAACCCTATCTATTGTGGACCGATAGCGGTCCTTACAGAACAGCAGACTGTACCGCACTCAAGCCTATGTACCGTAGCACCCTATACCAAGTTACCAGTCCTTATAAGAACTTTTGTGGAACAAGCAGGTTGTGTGTTAGTGATTAGCAGACTGTACGTCAGTCCCTATACCGCTGAAGGACTGCTGCAGTATAGGTGAGCGGTCAGCAGTGGTGCACGTCAACCCTATCTATTGTGGACCGATAGCGGTCCTTACAGAACAGCAGACTGTACCGCACTCAAGCCTATGTACCGTAGCACCCTATACCAAGTTACCAGTCCTTATAAGAACTTTTGTGGACCAAGCAGGTTGTGTATTAGTGTTTAGCAGACTGTACGTCAGTCCCTATACCGCTGAAGGACTGCTGCAGTATAGGGCAGCGGTCAGCAGTGGTGCACGTCAACCCTATCTATTGTGGACCGATAGCGGTCCTTACAGAACAGCAGACTGTACCGCACTCAAGCCTATGTACCGTAGCACCCTATACCAAGTTACCAGTCCTTATAAGAACTTTTGTGGACCAAGCAGGTTGTGTGTTAGTGTTTAGCAGACTGTACGTCAGTCCCTATACCGCTGAAGGACTGCTGCAGTATAGGGCAGCGGTCAGCAGTGGTGCACGTCAACCCTATCTATTGTGGACCGATAGCGGTCCTTACAGAACAGCAGACTGTACCGCACTCAAGCCTATGTACCGTAGCACCCTATACCAAGTTACCAGTCCTTATAAGAACTTTTGTGGAACAAGCAGGTTGTGTGTTAGTGATTAGCAGACTGTACGTCAGTCCCTATACCGCTGAAGGACTGCTGCAGTATAGGTGAGCGGTCAGCAGTGGTGCACGTCAACCCTATCTATTGTGGACCGATAGCGGTCCTTACAGAACAGCAGACTGTACCGCACTCAAGCCTATGTACCGTAGCACCCTATACCAAGTTACCAGTCCTTATAAGAACTTTTGTGGACCAAGCAGGTTGTGTATTAGTGTTTAGCAGACTGTACGTCAGTCCCTATACCGCTGAAGGACTGCTGCAGTATAGGGCAGCGGTCAGCAGTGGTGCACGTCAACCCTATCTATTGTGGACCGATAGCGGTCCTTACAGAACAGCAGACTGTACCGCACTCAAGCCTATGTACCGTAGCACCCTATACCAAGTTACCAGTCCTTATAAGAACTTTTGTGGACCAAGCAGGTTGTGTATTAGTGTTTAGCAGACTGTACGTCAGTCCCTATACCGCTGAAGGACTGCTGCAGTATAGGGCAGCGGTCAGCAGTGGTGCACGTCAACCCTATCTATTGTGGACCGATAGCGGTCCTTACAGAACAGCAGACTGTACCGCACTCAAGCCTATGTACCGTAGCACCCTATACCAAGTTACCAGTCCTTATAAGAACTTTTGTGGAACAAGCAGGTTGTGTGTTAGTGATTAGCAGACTGTACGTCAGTCCCTATACCGCTGAAGGACTGCTGCAGTATAGGGCAGCGGTCAGCAGTGGTGCACGTCAACCCTATCTATTGTGGACCGATAGCGGTCCTTACAGAACAGCAGACTGTACCGCACTCAAGCCTATGTACCGTAGCACCCTATACCAAGTTACCAGTCCTTATAAGAACTTTTGTGGAACAAGTGAGTTGTGAATGTTTAGCAGACTGCAGCAGAAGGGCAGCAGTCAAGTATAATATCCTTTCTATATTTGGAAGAAAGAATATTATACATGTACAAGCCTATTACTGTACCACTGATACCAGTCCTGAAAAGAACCTTTGTGGAACTAATAATAACAGCAAGTCTTTAAAATTACCCTCACTGCCTGACAACACTGCTTCCTTCCTGTCCCTATACAAATTGGCAAAAAAAGAGAACGATTAGTGGTTACTGGAACAGCTCTTTTGTGGACCTTGATAGTAACAGCTAATGATGATGATGATGATGATGATGATGAAAGACTAATCTGGCTGTCCCTGTAGCATACACCGTCCTTTCCCTTTCTCTAAACTAACAAAAGACACTCAGGCTGCTGCAAGAATCAGCAGCACAGCAAACCTATCAACACCTAACACCTATACCAGTCCTGAAAAGAACTTTTGTGTACCAAATAGCTAGTGGTTTATCTCTCCCTACTCCACACAGGAACCTGTCCCTATCTTAACAGAAGAAAGAATGTAAAATGGCCACCGGATCGGGTGTATTTATAGGTTAGGGGGAATGTACAAGTGTCCATGTGCTGTCATGTCTCAATTGGCTGTCCTGTATCACATGATAAACGTGTCACCAAAGGTTAAAGTTCTTGTATACATTAAACACGTAAGTCCGCCGCGGCGAACGACGGAAAAAGGCGTTCGAACGTGCGGACCGCGAATGTCGGAAATTCGCCGCGAAACGACCGCCGGGCGAACCGTTCGGCCATCACTAGTGGCCAGTCCCTTACATTGGTGGTTACTAGTAAGTATGCCCCTCACAGCGATAGTCAAAATCCAACACTTATAGACAACTAATAAAGATCATTGGCTTTATGCACCTGGCTCTGCCAGGTAGTGTTACCCCCAGAACTATGTAGGCACTATCAAATGGGAGGTCAATCATCCAAAGGTCAAAGAACCTCTAGCAACCTCTGGAGGAATCCAGTAAAAATTAAAAGTATATATGTATCGTACTCATGTGGCTTGAGAAAGGGGCTTCATGCCCTGAAACATGTTGCCATGTTTGTCTACAATATGTTTGACATCCTCGTGGCTGCAGCTGCCACCATTTTGGTTTTTACATATTGCTGGTTCATCTGCTGGTTATTCCTGGTGCTGGTGTGGTATACTTCTTGATATCTAAGATCATGAATTTTGGCCGGTTCAACTGACCAAGATTCGAACCATTGAGGGGCAGGCTGAATGTACCAAGTTGACCAATCAACTTGGGTACAACGAGCCTGCTAGATTTTCATGCAATTATCACTAGCCGCTAGCGGTAATCACTGTCTTCTTCTAGCGGGGGGCGTTTTCATGAAGCAAATTACTTTCCTGCAACCCGTGGTTGCAGGAAAGTAATTTGCTTCATGTATGGCCAGCCTTAGAGCGCTCTGCTTTAACACCACTGACTGCCTGGTCTACTGCCATCTACTGAAGACTTGATAGATGTTCTTTAAAACTTTTTTTTGTCGGCGCAATATGCACTTTCCATTTTTATTGAGCTCTAATAAATACTACAGTCAGGTAGTAGTGCTCTCTCTCTCTCTCCCTCTTTCTTTCCTTTTTGATGTTTACATTTTCTGCTGGTGAGAACATTTCCCAGATCCTGCATGAAGGATACACTGCTGACGCTGCCATCAAATGAACTATTCATGTTTTTATGGACTTTCCTTACGGACTCAGTGTTCTTATATAGTGATGTTTCCTTTTTTGTGTTCTATGATTTGAATTGTGCTAGAACCATTTTGTGTACACTTTACATACCTGACAACATAAGGGTAGCGAGTACAATTTTTTTTTAAGTAACCTCTGGAGGATCACTGGGGTTCATTCAGTCATTCTCAACCAGTGAGGATCACTGATTGAGAATGACTGCTGTAGACCCAAGTCTACCCAGTGCTGGGCTCCATGTGTACCCAGTAAAAATAAGTCTTGCTGCAGCAGGAATTTTGCCATGTTCTAAAAAAAGGTTTTTCCCTTTGATATATGGGAAATCTGCCATGTTCCATTAGACAGCTGCCTTGTTACAATAGAGAGTATTTTATGTTACAATTGAGAATTACATGTTTCAATAGGGAGCTGTCTGTTACAAGAGAAAGCCGCATGTTATAAATAGGAACCACTCATGATTTAGTAGAATTTCTCCTTAACAACTAGAAAAGAGAGCCATAGAAGAATTATTTACCATTAACAGACTTTGATAAAATTGTGTACATCAAGTATATGTTGGGCAATTTAGTGGCTGCAGATGGGCACTGAGCAAGGTGCATTGATGGGCAATTTAGAGGCTGCAGATGGGCACTGAGCAGGGTGCATTGATGGGCACTGAGCAGGCTGCATTGTTGGGCAATTTAGAGGCTGCAGATGGGTGCTGGCAAGGCTGCATTGATGGGCTCTAACCCTTATTTCGCTTTAAAGTTCTTTTTTTAAAAATGTAAGATTTCTTTCTTGAAACTTCCCTCTTAAAATGAAGGTGTATGTTATACGCCTGATCGTGTTATACGCCGATAAATACAGTAATTACAAATTGAACAAGAACTTGAAAACCTTACCATTACTGATGAGACTATTATTTAAGTTGATTTATTTTACATGTATATACAGTATGTACAAAAAAAATGTGAAATAACTGTACATACCCTTTTAGATTACCTGTCTTCAGTTTATTCCCATTTGCTTAAATTGAAAATCCTAAAGTATATAGCTAGTCATATCAGCCTTGACCAATGCTAATGGTGTTCTGTAGATATAAAAAAAATGATTTTAGGGCTTGTTCACACTAGCAGTTGAGGGGTGGTAAAACCCAGGGATTGAGTGATGTTTTTACAGCTCTACGTTTGGCTTCATGTGCATAGGACATTTGAAAACATCTTGCGAGCGCAGGAGCTTGACCGCTAGTGACCGCTGCTTAAAAACTTCAGTTTTGCCATTTTTACAAGCATATTGCGCATATTGCGGCATACATGAGCATTTGTGTTTAGAAGCATTTTTGACAGATAACAAATTTAACAGATCAGTAGACCCTCCCAAATGCTTACACTGCAGGAAAAGACGATTGTCTCTCTCACTTTCCCTGCTGCAGCAGAAATTATATACCATGTCAATTCAAGTGAATAGCGCTCCTCTGCAAGTGCCCAGCAACCATATGCAATGCACATAGTTGCAGTGTGTTAGTGTGGGACTCAAGGGGTTAAAGCAGGGTTTGAGGAGATACAGTGCCTCCTCATCACCTCTCAAATTTGAGTTTGGATCGCTGTTCGGAGGCCAAAGCATCTGTGAATGAGCCCTTAAAGGAGTTTACTGCCCTGCCTATTGTTTCTCTTTTTAAACATCTTAAGTAGTACTACATCCTACATTATACAGGTTTTCATATTACTCATACTTCTAACTCACCATGTTCCTGAAAAAAAAATCTGTTTACAAAGCTAATAGGGGAAGCTCAGACTGCACACAGCTGAATGAGTCAAAGGAATGAATGACCCTCCTTCTCTTGTTGCTCTATACAGATTTAAATTAGAGAGAAATAGTCTGAAAGGAACCCTCTTATGCAGTTAAGCCCAATATTCACAATGGACACACTTCTGAAAGTGCCTGTAAATGTAAATGGGTGCTGTAGCAATCACCAGATGGAAACTGTAGACATTCAAAGCTGTGATTGTCAGGGTCTTGCAATGTCTCATGGGACTCGTAGTTTCAAAACAGCTGGAGGGCAGAGGTTGCCTACCCCTGCTTTAGAGGAACCCTCGTTGAGAATAGCTGCATTAGATTGAGAAGTATGTCACTGCCACACTAAGGATCTCCAAAATGGGTCCAAAGCTTTATTCACTATTCACTATTCACATTATAGCTACAATAACGAGAATACAGAGACTTACAGGACCCCTTCATCAGGCATAGTGCTCGTCACATGGCTGATGAAGGGGTCATCTGAGACTCTGAAATGTCGCTATTGTAACTGTGATGTGATCCTTGAATAAAGCTTTGGACCCATTATGGAGATTCTTGGCATGCCGTTGACATACTTCTCACTCTAATGCAGCTATTCTCAACAAGGTTTCCTCTAGAGCAGGGGTAGGCAACTTCTGCCCTCCAGCTGTTTTGAAACTACGAGTCCCATGAGACATTGCAAGACCCTGACAATCACAGACATGACTCTTAGAGGCAGAGGCATAATGTAATTTGTAGTTTTATCATAGCTGGAGGACCAAGGTTGCCTACCACTGCTCTAGGTTACTAAGGGTTCCTTCAACTGTGGCTGATTGATCTCCCATTTGATTGTACTTGCATAGTTACGGGGACAACGCCACTTGGCAGAGCCAGCAGCGGGACACCAATGATCTTTTAGCTGTCTGTAAGTGTGGGATTCTGACTATCACTGTAAGGGGGCATTTTTCTCACTGACCCTCGATTAATTGGTTTTATCGGGGGTACCCCAAGACCTGAAAATTATTTCAAGGGTTGCTCGAGGGTAGAAAGTTTGAGAAAGGCTACTCTAATGCATTGCAAAATAATTTCCGTGGTATTGTAAAATATGGAATAATATAAATTGTTAAAGTTGATAAAATCCCGGAATAATAGATATAAACATGATACATTCTTACAGGGTGGTTTTAAATATTTTAAAAACGGTTTCCCATATAAGAAAGTTTGGGAGATAAGCTGATTGTTATTGCTTTATATGGTGTAAGCTGGACATCTACATGTAAAGAAAAAAGGGACATATAATGTACAGTAGATGGCTTTTACTTTCATATTTAATATTTAATGGCCTACAGAATCTGTGCTGGGTCAAGCCGCTGACAGATCAAGAAGGAATATATATCCCCATCCCATCTCATAGCTCAGCTCTGCTAAATAATTGATTGGTTTTGGAAAGTAATACTCACAATATAATACAACAATATATATGAATATATATTAATCTATTTATTTTTCTCTTCTTTAAGATCCATATGTGAAAGTTTCTCTAATCTGTGAGGGCCGAAGACTAAAAAAGAGAAAGACCTCCATAAAGAAAAACACGCTAAACCCAACTTATAATGAGGCCCTAGTGTTTGACATTCCTAATGAAAATATGGACCATGTGAGCCTCACCATTGCTGTAATGGATTATGATTGGTAAGGATTTCAAATGTTTGTAGAATTAAGAACAAATTATGGCTCCTTAGAATCAGGCATGACTGGCTGCGTATTGTAGATGACCCTTTCCCAGAGCTTATAGTGCAAACTGGGTGCTAAGGAGGCATCCGGAAGGGTGTTGGTGGGGTCTGCCAGGAGAGGAGGAAAGCAACTTTTCTGTGTAATATTGTTGCACAGGGCAGGTTAGTATCGCCTCTTTTTTTGTTGAAAAACAAAAAACCTGTAGCATTACTTTTAATTCCACTTTAAGCCCAACCTATGGATATCTTGAGTTCTTCAAACTTTGCTAGGTAAGATTTTTTTTTTTTTTCAAAAGGTTTTTATTGCAAAAGAAAAATGAAGCAAATCAAAACAAACATCACATTACACTTCAATTTGTCATTGAAAAATCAGTAACATAACCATTATTCATACCCTTCAATGAACAAGTAGCAGTGAGTAGTCACTGTATGGCACATATAATGTTTAATATTATATGGTGATACACTGTGATCCACTGCCATTGTACTGACAGCCTCAACATCCCCGCTTTTTTCCCCTACAATATTACAGTATTTTCAAGCAAGCATTTCCCCGGGCATCTGAGCACCCTCATCTGTACCAGTTCTCTGGGACTAATATTGGGTGTATCAAGCCATACGGCCCATAATCTGTAAAATTTCGCAGGATTCCCCCTATGTTGATAAATGTATTTCTCCATGGTAAGGGTATTACCCATGTGCTGAATCCAGGATTTAACCGATGGCGGAGTGGCAGATTTACAGTTCATAAGCATTATTTTCCTAGCTTGGAATGAGGCTCTGGCAAAGGCCAACCTTGTCATTTCCTCTGGGATTGCCCCCTCCAGTACTTCTAGAAGGCAACATAGGGGATCAAGAGGGTACATGTTTGAATACCTGGTTAAGTGTGGCCAGGATTTGGCTAGGTGTGATTGATCAATTCAAGAAGTGCACCAGTTTGTGTAATTTTTCCTAAATCCTTTACTAAACACAACAATTGTTCCAGCTTCCTTCTATATTTTATGTACCATATACTGTATGTATACAAGCCAAGGTATTACATTTATCACCTGGGGATGCAACACAAATATTCTGTTTGGATACCACAGAATCCTATGGGGAGAGTTCGCCAGAGCTCAGCTGTATTCCCGAATAATGAAAACAGACAATACTGCCTGAACATATAGATCAGAAGCTGACATTCACAGAAGGAAGCCTCAAAAGCAATCCTGAGTATTCAGCTCAGTGGGAACAGATTGATCATAGACTCCTTAAGGTTCAAGTTCTACAACACATTTTTTTGGTTTTTGGGAAGCGTAAATTTTTCAAGATATCACATATAAGTCGCCTGTGGCAGCAACATAGCCGATAACCAGGGTTCGGTGGGTGGATGTTTGATAAGATATCTGATCATCTCACAGTATGTCTTCTCACATGGGGGTGCTCATATTCTGTGTAAACTGGAAATCATCTATATCCTTGCTTACACAAAGTATTACATTGTGTAACCCTTTATGTAAGAAAGGATTTACCAAGCCAATAGCCTGATTGCTCACTAATGCCCAGCTGTATACAGGACTCTTGGTATATACCCTACATAAGTCATAAAGATACAGAAATGAAAGGGATAATTCTAGTAATGGGGGTGGACGGAGAACAATTAAAGTGTAAGGTCGCGTACACACGCGGGGACTGTTCGCCCAACTTTGTCCGTCAAACAGTTTCGGCAAACAGTCCGCTCAAAATTAGCATGGACGGACATGGCCACACACGACGGACGAACAGTTTGCTGAAACCGTGCACGATGACGTGAACGGCACGTACGACGGGACGAAAAATACGACGTCCTATACACTGCATTATAACTTTCGGCGTGTAAATCCTTTCTGAGCATGCGCGGAACTTAGTTTGACGAACAAGCCTACACACGAGCTGACTGTTCGCTGAAACAAGGTTTCAGCGGACAGTTTTTCGGAAATTCCGAAAAACCTTGTTCGTCAAACTGTCCGCTGAAACTGTCCGCTGAAAGCCCACACACGAGCGGACTGTCCGCCTAAACACTGTTCAGCGGACAAAGTTGGGCGAACAGTCCGCCCGTGTGTACGCGGCCTAATACTCTGAGACCTGTCAGGGTGCCCGTGCTGACCCGTGTCCAGAGTCAAAAGCACCTACACTGGACCACGGAGTAATGGAACAGGTTTGCCTGGTCTGATGAATCCCATTTACTTTTACATCATGTGGATGGTTGGATGCCTATGTGTCACCTGGGGAAGAGATGCCACCAGGATGTTACATAGTAAGGTTGAATAAAGACAACAGTCCATCCATTTCAACCTGAGTGAGTGTGGGTGCGTGTCTACAATTGTCCCTATCCCTGAACATTGTGTTTCATTAGGATACTCATCTATTATATTAGTTTTTATTTAAGGTACTCATATAGCGCTGTCAAATTACACAGTGCTCCACACATACATCGCACCCTATCCTCAAGGAGCCCACAATCCAAGGTCCCCAAATCCCATTCATATACTAGGGCCAATTTTGGACAGAAGCCAATGAACCTACCAGTATTTCTTTGGAGTGTGGGAAGAACCAGGAGTACCCAGAGGAAACCAACGCAGGCACAGGGAGAACATGCAAACTCCAGTCTGGTAGTGTCGTGGTGGCTGGGATTCAAACCAGCAACCCTCTTTACTGCTAGGTGAGAGTGCTAACCACTACACCACTATGCCACCCGAGGATGCCTCATGGGAAGAAGGCAAGTTGGCAGAGGCAGTGTGATGCCTTGGGCAATGTTCCTCTGGGAAGCTTTGGGTCCTTCCATCCATGTGGATGTTACTTTGAATTTCCTTACCTTGATAGGTGAGGACTGTTTTGACAGCAAAAGGGGAACCTACTCATTATTATGGAGTGGTTAGAACATTATGGCTGATCTGTGTATATGTATGGTATCATTATTTCATAAAACTCTACATCTCCTATCACCAGTCATATTACATGATGTCCAAGACATATTAAAACCAGACTGCAACAGGAGTGACTGTAAGCCCTTTGGTTTATTAACTGTACACGAAAGGCCGCGCTTATGGAACAGGTCACAGTCACACAGGGGTATATGTGAATGCCTATATCTCCCCCTGACTCTATTGATAATGTATTGCTAATTGTAGTATTTTATGGGGTATAGCAGTGTAGAAAATACATATATAAAAGTTGGGCCTATTTATATTAGTCACTATGAGGTTGCTGCCTCCCTAAGAACACAATCTGAAACCCAGGTTATGTTTAAAAGTAAAATGGTAATAATGGGCTAATGGCGCTACCTCAAACCTATTGTTTTGTGTTTATATCCAACTAATTCTTTCTATTATTCCAAATTCAACCATGTGCCACTACAAGTCAGTTATATTCCTTATCCTAAAAAAGGTGAGCACACACAGTTCTTCACTAACGTGATCGAACACTCAGTCAAAATCCCTAAAAAGCACCCACACTACATGTAAAATCCACAACATTCAAAATAATTTTGTGATAGTAATTTTTGTGATCCCAAAAAATATTAATATACTATACAGCCGACTACCATACACAGTGTACAAGACCCCTATTCGGGGGAAAGTTTACACTTATAGTCGCACTGCGTTTGTGCAGTTCCTGTGCAATTGCTATCACTGTGCACAATTTATATTACCACTATAATACCCCGTGAATGGAAAAAATATATATTACAATGAAAGAACAAAAACCACCGAGACCATGAAAAATACAAAAATAGGACAATAAAAAATATAAAAAAAGTCAAAGGCAGCAAAATAAAAAATAGTAAATGTGCGGGGTGATTCCTAACCCCCTTACAAATGTGAAAAATACAAAAAACCTAAAAAAAGTGTAAATAAAAATCCAAAAAATATCAATAGATTTATGTATCTATATATATAAGGTCCACAAGAAGTCTCTTATCATGTGCTTTCAACCATGCGATTATTCTTTTTCAAATAACAGGAAGGTGACTTTTGTGATTAAGCCTGCTTATTGGTGACTTCCGTGCTCGTTCCCCCTCAAGGGTCCCCACTCACCGAATCCACGCACCCCCTAGGGGGTATGTTGCCTGTAATCTGTGCTCCACTAGATTGAGGATTCTTCTAATTAACTCTGTCTTCAGCTGGTCTTCCCCAGGGTTTATTGGAAATGATGAGAGAAGGAGGCTTTGTTATCCGCCAGTGGGTCCTCAAGAAAGAAAAAATCTGCTCATGGTGTAGTATTCTCAATAACTGACCACTTGAGAGAAAGGGAAACGGGCTACAAAAAAGGTTCTTCAAAAATAGGCTTTCCCAAAATAATAGCTTCTGCAATGATTTATATACCTTATTAATGTGTATATAGCAGAGGACCATTAGCCCATTATTACCATTTTACTTTTAAACATAACCTTTGGTTTATTGCCTGTGGGTAGCACAAGTCTAGTCATCAACAATCTGTACAGATATGTTGATTGCTTGCATTATTCGTTTTGTCATACCTAAGCTGCATTCATCTACACACGTCTGAAGATGGTCAAAGAAACACAGAATACAAGAAAAACACAATTTCTAAGTGTTGTGCCTTAGTAATAACTTATGTATGTCCATAAACCTGATAAATACAGCTCTGCATGGAATTCCATTAGTAAGGACTATACTATATGGCTTCCTGTAAGTGCATGGCAGACGTCCCCAATGACACTTTGTTAATTGGGCCAAAAAAAGCCCATCAGTCAAAAAATAAATTATAATAGGGCAACCTGAACCAATGATTGCAATCTTTTACTTACATGAACCTAACAAACTTTTGCTACATTTCCACCAATAGAAATATGACAGCTGTTATTGAATTGCTCTGGATGACACTATCACAATTTAGGAGGTAGTAAAAACCTTAAAGCTGAAGTTTGCTATGCTTACATTTTGTGGTGTCTGGATTCTTGCTTTCCTCCTCATCTAGATAATTAGTGGTGATATTAGGTGCTTCTGCAGGTGAATTACAGTGTTGATCTCTCTTTCAGAGATATGGGCTGCTACCTTACTGGTACAACAGAGCTGTCACTTCATCTGAAAAGATACACGAGTAGACAGAGAGAAGAGTGCCGGTGTCCAGAATCAGGAAACTCTGGATGAAAGATATAATATATAATTCTATGTTTGTATGTAAGCCGTGAAGAAGGGGGAGGCAATTTCCCTGGAATGGATTAGCTCGGTCTGTACATGTTTTACTTTTACGATTATATTTTTCAAGAGTTTCCTTATTCCTTATTAGGGAGCTCCTCTCTCCCTAATCAAGTATCTTTTCAGATAAAGCGACAGTTCTGTTGTACCACTAGGGTAGCAGCCCATATCTCAGAAGAGATGTCAACACTTAAATTCACCCGCAGAACCACTGAATATCTATCCACAACTGCTCTGCTGGTTGATTGCGGACTCTACCTCAATCTTCTTCCCCATCAAGTTGGGAAATACATTTTTAAATAA
Source organism: Lithobates pipiens (assembly GCF_037356315.1). Classification (NCBI taxonomy): domain Eukaryota; kingdom Metazoa; phylum Chordata; class Amphibia; order Anura; family Ranidae; genus Lithobates; species Lithobates pipiens. The sequence goes on from NW_027507788.1 coordinate 92,050,219, forward strand.
AGCCTTTTCATTTTCACTATATACCTTATTATAGTGATGTCATCATTAGGTCTCTGTGCTTCTCTATGCAATGGCAGGTCATGGCTGCTGGGAGGGGATGACAGGGTGCTGTATATAGCTTTCTGAAAACATCACAGCACCCTGACTCAGTACTCATCTAAAGAGCCCTCAGCCCCAATGCAAGCAGTGGATTGGCTCTAAGGCGAGGTATGCATATAACAGGATACCTACATTGTTGAGTGTCAATTTGCAGAAGTGGGCATACAGTAACTAGACAGACTGCCCTAGGTAACACCCACATGTTACACTGAGCCTCTATACTGATTAAAGACCATTTAATATAAGGTGTGGGCCAGGGATAGTAAGGTTGGTGAAAGCGCTAGAAGGTGCTGGACGTCCTCCAGCTAAGAAATCGGGCAGGGTTTCTCTGACTTTCTGCAGCTTCTAATATACGCTATGAGAATCCTACAGTGTTTAGTGAAGTCAGAGTAAGCTATTTCAGTACAGGACATGATCCCATACAATTGTGCAAGCTTTGCAGTAAGGCTGGAGAACCTATTAAAAATCAACATGCAAAGAATTGGAGGTTCACAGAAATGTTTTAATGGCTACACTTGTTTGACTGATGGGAAGGGGTATAATTTGTGTGTATGTGTTTTTACAGTATAGGTCATAATGAAGTCATTGGGATGACCCGGGTGGGCAGCGACGCAGACACGCCTGGCAGAGAACACTGGAACGAGATGCTGGCAAACCCTAGAAAGCCCATTGAACACTGGCATCAGCTGGTTGAGGTAAATAGTCACATATAAAATTGTTTAGAACATAATGTTAGTGAGTAGTTTTTTTTTTCCAAGATACGTGATTCATTACTTACAAAGCCTCTAAACCACTCATTCTCCACTTTTTTTTACACTGGAGGAACCCTTAAATAATAATCAAGTTTTAGGGAATCCCTGCTTAAAATTGTTTTGCAACTCATAGTACAATATCATAACCGGTAAATTGTAGAAAGTTTTAAGCAGAACACTTATGTGCGATCGGATTTTGTTGTCAGAAAATCTGATCGTGTGTGGGCTCCATCTGACTTTTTCCGTCAGAATTTCCGAAACACAAAGTTTGAGAGCCGGATCTAAAATTTTCCGACAACAAAATCCGATCGTTTAAATTCCGATCGTGTGTAGACAATTCCGACGGACAAAGTGCCACGCATGCTCAGAATACATTACTAGACGAAAGCTATTGGCTACTGGCCTCTTTAAAGTCCCGTCGTACGTGGTTTATGTCACCTCGTTCTGAATGATCGGATTTTCCGACAACTTTGTGCGACAGTGTGTATGCAAGACAAGTTTGGGCCAAAATCCGTTGGAAAAAAATCTGATGGATTTTGTCGTCGGAATGTCCGATCGTGTATAGGGCATAAGAGTGTGGATTATGTACAATATTTGAAGCCCAGGACAGATAATGTTTTTCTTTTTTTTTTGATCATTCCCTACTACTCTGTACAGCAAAATGTTCAGCAATGGTTTTGAAATTGAATTATTACAGGTAGAGTGATGTACTCTAACATTAGTGGCCATTGTAGATGTGACCCCTTGCATTGGTGGTCAATAGAAAACTGAGCCCCCCCCCCCCCCCCAGCAATGGTGGGGAGTGTAGGTGGGAATTTAATTCCAAAACCATCTGTAATCATAGAAGAAACCCTAAGGTTCCATGGAAGCCTAGTTGGGAGAGGCTGCCCTAGAACCTTTTCATTGGTGAACGTAGTATTGCATGCCCCATGACATGTAACCAGTAAGCATTGGTCTATGAATCCAACAAGACCAAAATACCTCTTTAATTTTCTGTTCTGGAATCTAGGCCTTTACCTCTCACAACCGCCAATATGCAATATGGACATTATGGGGATGATTCATCAAAGGCAATTAGGGTGCTCCCTTTGCAAGGTGCACTTTTCAAGTGAATTTGAAAGTAAAACTATAGACAACATTTTGTTTTCATTTTGAATAGAGCAAGGAAGGGTTATAACCCCTGTGAGATTTTTTTTTTCCCACCATCTGTGTCCCATTGCGGTGATCTCCCTTAATTTCCTGTCCCATAGCCAAACAGTGAGAGGAAATCCCTGCAACTGAAGGGAATCCCTTGGGACCCCCAAGTCACCAGAATTAGTGTCCCCATTGGAAGATTTCCCCTCTATTACTTTTCTTGGGACTACCCAAAATTTTTAATTTTCTTTTACTTTCACTTCAATGATAATGGTAAACAGGCCAAATAGAGAGGGTGAATCTCCTTAACGGGGTCACAGATATCAATAAAAATGTACAGAGGTTCTAATCCTTCTCCACCCTATGCAAAATGAAAAAAAAAAGTTTTACCTTCAGTTATACTTTAACAATGCCAAATCCAGTGCAAGAAAAATATAAAAAAACATAAAAAATAATAATTTTGCTTGCAAATTATTGGATGATGGAAGCCATCAGAGCTTCACCTCATTCACTAAGCTAAGAGTAAATGAATTAGCAAAATGCTAATTCCCATTGCAATGTGGACAGCCAATTTGCCTTCAATAAATCAACCCTAATGTTATTGAACAGGACTTACCACTTGTGAACTTTCCATCAAAAAATTGCTATGGGTTCTTGGCTGTAATACTTAGACATTGTTCATTACTTAAGGTATGCTTTATACTTTTTTTCTTTTGGAAAATTGTTTGAGTGCTTTACTCAGAGGTCAACTATAGTATAGTACAGTCTAGTTACAGTAAGCTAATATTTTTTTTAGTACACTAACTTTTTAAAAACTTGAGTCTGGTACAGGTTTTCTTTTATAAATGCCCCCACTTTGAGGGCCACCAGCCTACACATTTTGTGGCTGCTTGCTCTCAATCAATGAAAGACCTCTTTCCATAATCCAGCATGCAGTTTAGTTTGGTGGTTATTAGTTTGGTGTTCATTTAACTGTACATAATACATACAAGTATGTGAATTTGTTTTTGATTATTGCAGGAGAAGGCTCTGACCAGTTTTGTGACAAAATCTTCCCCACCACGGGAGAAGCCGAGCATAATAGTGGACAATACACAGTCTGATTAGTCATTTCCACTACCGAGGGAGAGAGAAACCGATCAGGAGAGCTGTAAGTATCTGAAATATACAATTTTAAATGAGCATTTCTCTTTAACAACCACCTTTTGAACAAGTGTTCATACCATTGAGTCTACTGGGAGTGTAATTACCATCATTCAGTAGTAAAGTATATAGGAAGCCTTAAAGTGGTTGTAAACCCATACAACTCACTTTTTGCTACAGGTAAGCCTATAATAAGGCTTACCTGTAGCCTTACCTGTAGCTACCCTGGATATCTCCTAAACCTGAATGGTTTAGGAGATATCCCCTGTATTTGCATGTGCCAAAGTCATCAGCACATGCGTACTGAAGAAAACTGAAGCAACGGCACGTACGTGCCATTGCTTCAGTAAGGCCGCGTACACACGGGCGGACTGTCCGCCCAACTAGGTTCGTCAAACAGTTTGACAAACAGTCCGTTCAAAATTAGCATGAACGGACTTGACCACACACGACGAACGAACAGTCCGCTGAAAACTTGCGCGATGACGTGAACGGCACGTACGACGGGACGAGAAATTCGGCGTCCGATACACTGCAATGCAACCTTCGCCGTGTAAATTCTTTCTGAGCATGCGCGAGACTTAGTTTGCCGAACAAGCCTACACACGAGCGGACTGTCCGCTCAAACCAAGTTTCAGTGGACAGTCTTACGGAAATTCCATAAAAACTTTGTTCGTCAGACTGTCCGCTGAAACTGTCCGCTGAAGCCCACACACGAGCGGACTGTCCGCTGAAACACTGTTCAGCGGACAAAGTTGGACGAACAGTCCGCCCGTGTGTACGCGGCCTTAGACTGTGCTGTTACCGGCAGCTCCCACGCGCATGGGAGTGACGTCATTGCGTCTCCGGCTAATCACAGCACCGGAGCCCGTGATACCCGGAAGTAACTCTGGGAGAGATGGCGCTGGCCGGATTGGTGAATGAGGACTGCTGCGGGGGCTCCGATCTAAGGTAAGTAAATACATAATGAGCTAGTATGCTATGCATACTAGCTCATAATGCCTTTGCCTTGCAGGTTTTTTGGGGGGTTTACAACCACTTTAATAGTTTGGAATCAATTTAAAGTTTCAAAAAGTATGTAGACTTTCAACACTAAAGGCTGGTTCACACCAGATGCAGTCCAGTGCATTTTTATTCTGCATCTAAAATGCATGGACAGTTTTTAACATGAATTCCAGCCATCTTAGCTCGCAGTGCAGTGTGTTATAGTGCAGTTAACAAAAATAGAACATGTTGCATATTTTCTGTATGGAACGTATCTGGAACACGGCAGAATGCATAGAAAATAAAGTGGAATTCACATGTTCTTAACTGTCCTTAATGGAGATGAAGAAGAAAAAAGGGGGGAAAAATTGCACTGAAATGCCAAAATTGTGGTGTCAACCGACCCTCAGCCTTCATACTTGTCCCTCTATCCTGAAAAAAAGTAATTTCTAAAAGGTCCCTTTTTTGCAAGGAAGCAGGCGTTCATGCCCATAGCTGCAAGAGGGTTTACAATGTGAGTAAATCATCAGTCTAAGGAAGCCACAAGGGCGGCATACAGTCGCCTATTGCAAGCAATCTGTTATACAAGGGTTTACACTGTCACGTGCATAAACAGGCATACAAAGCTGGACCTAGACTGTCTGCATCCAGGATTGTACGCCCATGCACATGCACAAAGGTATGCAAGGACCAGCCCCTTGTAGAGCACCATTTATTGCAGTGGGAGTCTGCACACTCTCCCTTTGGTTTCCTACTGCCAGCTAATTATGCTCCATGCATGCTATACATCCCTTGCAGCCATGTGTATAAAGCCCTAAGGCTTAATTCCAGGTATGGATTTTATTGCATAGGTACATTGTGGAAACTGCAAATCACTGTAGTAGTCACCGCTACTATAGTGGTGACTGCTGTCTTTTGGGTCTTGTGCACAATGGCTGCCTTGCTTCTTAGTAACCACAGGGGGTGATCTCCTGTACACAGGGCCCCTAACGCTCACTAGCGTTACTTGGGCTTATCGTTTTTACCGGCGTGCCTGAGAAACAATCCAGTGGTATGGATTGCTGGTCACAAAGGCAAACAGAGGCCAGATCATCTCTGATCTGCTCTATGGCCTTGGCGGACCAGAGCGCCACCATAACTTAAAGGGGTTGTAAAGGTAAATGTTTTTTCACCTTAATGCATTCTATGCATTAAGGTGAAAAAAGATCTCACACTGACAGCGCCTCCAGTCCCCCCCCCCCCCCCGTTTTTACTTACCTGACCCCTCAAAAATCCTGCGCTCGCCCCCCCCCGTCCTCTTCGCCGCTCAGCCTGGCCGCTGATTGGCTGGAGTGGATGGATTGAAAGCAGCGCAGCCATTGGCTCACGCTGCTGTCAATCACATCTAATGACGTGGCGCGCCGGGGGCGGGGCCGTGTGATACAGCAAGCGGCTATAGCCGCCGGCTGTATCATGGGAGCGTGCCAGCAGGTGCTTCTCACCATGCGAGGGAGCTCGCATGAACGTGAGAAGTACCTGCGGGAGGAAGCAGAGACAGCCGCCGAGGGACCCCAGAAGAGCAAGTTTGGGGCCACTCTGTGCAAAATGAGCTGCACAGTGGAGGTAAGTATAACATGTTTGTTATTTTAAAAAATAAAAAATTTTACTTTACAATCCCTTTCATTTCCAGTCTAGGCGGAAGTAAACAATTTTTTATTTTTAAGCAAAAGATCAATTTTTTTTTTGATGTTTTGCTTTTAAAGGTAAAGGAGAAATGTGGGGTCTTTTTGACCCCAAATCTCTCCATAAAGAGGACCTGTCATCCTTATTTCTATTACAAGGGATATTCGTATACCTGGTAATAGGAATACAAGTGTTAAAAAAAAAAATAATTAAAGGGACAGTGTAAACATTAAAAATGAAATAAATAAGAAAAAAAATGTAAAGCTCCCCCATCCCTCCATGCTCGCACACAAAAAAATTAACGCATATGTAAGTCATGCACGCACATGTAAACTGTGTTTGCACCACACATGTGAAATATCGCTGTGAACGTGAGAGCGGGAGCAATAATTCTAGCACTAGACTTCCTCTGTAACTCTAAACAGGTAACCTGTAAAAAGAATTTAAAAACGTCGCCTAAGGAAATGTTTAAGTATCATAGTCTGAAATATTGCTTCACAAATACCATTAAAATAAAAAATTGCAACAATTGCCGTTTTATTCCCTAGGGTCTCTGCTAAAAAATAAATATAATGCTTTGGGGGTTAAAAGTAATTTTCTAGCAAAAAAGCAAAAACAAAATACTGATGTAAAAAGTGTCAGAAAAGGCCTGGTCTTCAAGTAGTTCAGCCAACAGGGGTCTGCAAAGCAAGCAATGTTTGCTGTGCAATCCTATTACGTAAATCATTGTGCTTTTGGAATCCTTTGTCATTTATTACATGTTTGTTTGTTTCTAAAACAAAGATTATAGATATATGCAATTAAATTAATAGTCAAGTAAAATACTATTTAAAATAATACTACAGTTTAAAATGTATACATGGTACAAAAATAAAGCATTGTAGCTTTCTTATAAACATATTGGTTTTCTCTTTTCTCAGTGGGAAGTTGTTTATTTTCTTCTTTAGTTTTTCTTTGTTAGAATTTGCTTTGTTGTAGTTTTAAACACTAAACATGCACATTATGCCAAAAACAACTTTGCAATTTTATGTATTTATGTTTGCTTTAGTACCTCAATGACATGGCTTATGTTTTCAGCTTTGTGCATACCTCCTGCAGTCTTTATATATTCTATGTAAAAAGGTTTGTTGGCTAAAGCTGCTAAAGCCTGGTATTGGTTAATGCCACCATTTTTATTTTTTTTTCTTCATAACACCATCCCAAAAAAAATCAGTGTTAAACATTTGGAGATGCATATTTGATCACAATGGGCATGATTTACTAAAACCAAATAGGCTGCTTACTTTGCAAGAGAATTTTCACTTTTCCAATTTTCCCTTAGCTTAAAGTTATATTAACCACTTTGGGCACGAGGCGCGCTCTGTGATCACCGAGTCCTTGGGACTTGGCTGAGGATCGGAGTAAAGGGTCAATGACAGCTGATCACATGATGTAAACAGAAGCCAGTAAACAGAATCCGGTAAACAGCGCAAAAAAAATAAGCCGATTACCGACTCGTGTAAACAGAATATCAGTCCCACACACTGCTGCTAAAAAAGTACCACCTACCAGTGCCCATCAGTGCCACATAGTGCCCATCAGTGCTGCCTACCAGTGCCCATGAATGCTGCCTATCAGTGCCACCTATAAGTGCCCTCTATCGGTGTTCATCTGTGCCACCTACCAGTGCCATCTATCAGTGTCCATCAGTGCCGCCATATCAGTGTCGATCAGTGCAGCCTCATTAGCGCACATCAGTGAAGGAGAATAATTACCTGTTTGCAAAATTTTATAGAAAACTATGTAAATCTTTTTTAGTTTTCTTTTAAAAACTTTTGGTCTTTTTTTGCAGCTTAACAATTAATGCATGTAGTGAAAATTACCTTTGCGAAAAATACCCAATCATGTGCAAGGAAAATGAAAACACACATTTTTTTCTTGCACATAATTGGATGGTGGCAGTCAACAGAGCTAAGGGAAAATTTTCTTAAAAAGTGAACAGTCTATTTTTCTCTAAAAATAGTGTTGTGTTGTCCTAAAAAAGGTATAAATACCAGTGCTCAGATAATTGAACATACAGTATATACAAAGTCCAGCAAAAGTTAAGTTAGTAAACTCCACCGTGAACTAAAGGAATCTCTTCACATCCCAAATGTGCCACCAGCCACCATGTGATCATGCAGCAGCTTAACAAATATTCAGACCCCATTACAAGAGGTCCGACCGCACTCTTGGATGTTAAATCTGGACTGAATGGATGGATGGTTCCAGCTCTCACACCTAATTACTCCTTGAATCTCTCTACCTCTCTCCCCAGCGGCATGACCCAAACAGTCACCTCACATAAATTGCCTCAGCATCACAAAGACATACAGCGGGGGAAGCAATGATAAGTACAGTTAAAACATTGTTTATTAACCAACTAAAGAGATACTAACAATAAAGGATTACAGCATATCGCAGATGCCCGGTGGCAACTTCGTTGCCCCTGGAAGATGTCCCATTGGACAAATTGTATGTAGGGCGGAGTGATGACATCATTGCGTCTGTTCGCATGCTCCAATTTTTTATTGTTTGTGAGTACCTCTTTGATTGGTTAATACATTGAATTTTAACTGTACTTCACTATGGGATGTGCTTGCTTCCCCCCTGGTATGTCTTTGTGACGTGATCCAGTGGCTGTTTGGGGAATGCTACTGGTGAGAAAGAAAGATTCAAGGAGCAACTGGCTTTGAGGGTATGAGAGCTGGAACCATCCATCCATCCAGTTGGTATTTGTCATCTAATGCCCCGTACACACGGTCGGATTTTCCAATGGAAAATGTTCGATGGGAGCTTTTTATCGGAAATTCTGACCATGTGTAGGCTCCGTCAGACATTTTCCATCGGAATTTCCGTCACACAAAATTTGAGATCTGGATCTCAAATTTTCCGACAACAAAATCCAATGTCGGAAATTCCGATCATGTGTATACAATTCCGATGCACAAAGTTCCACACATGCTCGTAATGAAGCAGAAGAGCTGCACTGGCTATTGAACTTCATTTTTCATCTATTTATTTGGTTTATGTTGATTGGTTTCTCTCTTGGTTTCACTTATTTGAATTAATCAACCCCAATGTGCACAGTGTGCTAACCTCAACTGTTTCACAGTGTTTATTTTTGGATCGTGTTATAGAAAAAAACTGTGGTGTTCATCAGTTAATCCCAATGGTTTTTGTCCCAGCTGATGTTTGGCCAACTGTAACCCAACTTCATTCAAAACTTTTTTTTTTTTACTTTGTGCATTGTAAGTAGAGGTTAGAGCTTCTACCAGGCGTATATTTATATTGTTTGTGTCCTTGTTCGGGAGCTTTCATTTTGGTTCCTTTTGAGGACAAGAAGTGATTGGGAATTTTTCCAAAGGGAACAAAATGAAAAAGACAAAAAAAAAACATTTTTAGTAGAATGTTAGAATTTCTAGGGTTCATCCATGCCTTACATTCCTGGTGATGCCCACACCTCCCATTTCTTGTATGAGTTGTATGGGATAGGAAGCCAGAGGGCATTTCCCAGTTGGAATATATATATAGAAATTTAAATCTGCCTACTAATATTGGCAAGATAAAAGTACGATGATTGAAGATGGTCATAAAAATGCCTTTTTGCATATTACAATGTATCTTCAAACATCACAAAATTCAGAGACACCCACAACGACTAAGCACTTTTTTTATTTGGTACTGAGCTGAATAGCATTACTTAACACATAGCGCAATGGCCTTTGTTCCATATTTTGTGGCTGAACAGCTTTCAAATAATCTTTGGCCAGTTCATTGATCCTTAGGTACTAGGCCTGCAGGACAGACACGTTTCCTACTAAGTAGATGTTAATAAACAGAGAGGGTTTCGTGAAGAGGAAAGCAATTAAGAGAACATATGACCTACATCTGTCTAACGTGATATCTATAGTGCATTAAGTACCATATATATCTATCCCAGGTCCAGGATTGACTAGCTAGAGGCTCTTTGTTTTAGAGAAGTGAAATGCCCATTTGTCTTTCCTCACCTTGATCTCCAATCTATTGCTGTGATTGAATGTGCTGTAAACTAGGATCAGGTTGTGGCAGATACCTATTACAGAACATTTAGAGACAATTCATTTAGGTCTGATGGAGGATGCAAAGCGCAGTGAAGACATGTACAGTGGTGGTCATGGATATCTCATGTAGCTGATGTAAATAATTAATTTTGGGAGCAAACATTTGGTTTTTGTTAAGTTATAGTTTCAGTATTCCGTATTAGGTGTATTTCCAGTTAATACTTTTTTTCTGTTTTGAGGAAGGATTCAGACCTATGTCCGTTTTTACTGCTAAATGGGGCACCATTTGAGAGAGATTTCCCCTCACTTGGATACTAGGCATGGACTAGTCTAGGGGTCTCCAAACTATTGCCTGCAGGCCTCCTCAAGCTCCTATTATACTTTATCTGGCCTGGAGCTAGGGTCAGTGGTGCATCCTCATTGTGCACATTTTAGGTCAGGTCAGCAGAGGTTACCTATGGTCACTGCAACCAATGAGATGCTTGCCCCAGCATTCACAGAAGGATAGAATTTCCTCTCTCCAGACCTGTGATCCTTCCTGGCATATGCCCTGCTACTACAGCTGCTCTGTAAACCTTACAGTGGTAAGCGGGACCTTAATAGAAGAGGGGATTGATGTACGTGGGGGCTCTGGGCAAAAAAGCCACAGCTCAAAAGAGAAAACAGGAATGCAGAGGAGGAATGATAAGAAAAAAGAATAGACCTCAACCCCAAAAAAAGCAAAGAATCAGTAAAGATATTTAACTTGTCATTACATATACTCAGCCAAAATTAGGAATTTCTTCTAACCAAATATGTTTGATCTCTTTGTGGACCTCCAGAACTTTGTGAAGAAATAAACATCATAACTGTACCATGCAAACAAAAAACTAAAAACAATTCCAGATACAGCTAATTGATTACCTATCCTGATGTAAGGGCAGGCTATGATGTATGAAAAGACTGTGATGGGGACCTTTATGTAAGTGGGGGCTCCGATGGGGATTCTGATGTAAGGGAGGCTCTGATGGGGACCCTTATGTAAAGGGAGACTCTGATTTAGGGGTGGACTTTATCATGCTGATCCCATAAGGATTCACTAAAAGTTATTAATTCATTTACATTTCATTCATTTATAAAACAAATATTTTGTTCAGCCTATGAATATTCATAAAATATTACTAATGAAAAGTTTGGAGAACCCTTAAATAAATTAAAAGTTTGCTCATCCTTCAAACCAAATTCATACATTGACAGCAGCCATGTTTAAAAATGGTAGTTAAAGAGGACTTGCAATTGGAACACTGGTATTTTTTTCTAAATAAATGTACAACCAATCAGTGTTCCAGGAACCAGTGATGTCACAGATGTTCCCTCTTATCAAATACGGCCAATCTAGGATCTGACTGTGTGCAAAAGGGCTCCCGCCCATCCCACGCCCCTCTAGACTGATCTCTCATGCCAAACTGCTTAAATTTATAAAATGTAGAACTGATAGGGACTTCCGAATCACCAGTCAACAAACTTATCTTAAGCATGTTTCATGCGACAAATAAGCTAAGGCCATTTATCTAGTGTGACAAACAAGCTAAGGCTATTTATCTAATATTTAGTGGCACTGCTTAAACTGTGTAATGTGCATTGCCGTTGTGTTTTTTTTCATCTTCTGAAACATACTGTTGCTTTCAGAAATCTGTTCAATGCTTTATTAATGGCCCTGTCTGTTGGCTCTGATGAGCATTGCTAATTACATTTTTTTTTTCTGTTGCAGAAGCCTTGATTAATCCTTGTGTATGAGTAAACACAGCTACATTTACAACATGATTTGTAAATTTCTCTCTAGCCTAATGCAGCATTTACTGCTGTTTTCTAAGTCACGTACTTGTATAGAGCTATACTCCACATTTAATCATTTGGGGAATCCATACCATCATATGGGCTATGTGCAGTGGCTGGTCTGATGGGGGTATGGAGGATGCAGTTGCATTTAAGTCTAAGAACAAGTGGTGTCCCAGTTCTGAGGACTATGGTGTCACTTGAAATGTATCGTTTAAAGGGAGTTTGTAGTGTTTTTGTATTGTTATATTAAGCACTATATCTATAAAATCACTTCATATTAATTTAACAACAAATGGGCTACTGGTTAGCACTTCTGCCTTGAAGGACTAGGGTCTCTGGGTCGAATCAGGATACTATCTGCAAGGAGTTTGCATGGTCTTCCTGTGCTTGCATTGATTTCCTTCTGCAGTCCAAAGACATAATGGTTGGTTAATTGGCCCTTGTCTAATCTGGCCCTAGTATGTGCATGTGAGATTGGGACCTTCGACTATAAGCTCCTTGAGGGCAGAGAGAGATGTGAATCTACAGTTTGTAAAGCACTGCATAAATGGCTGAACATAAATAAATGTATATTTATCACTTGAAGGCAGGAGGGGGTACACATGAGTCCTGTTTTTATTTTATTTTTAACCAATCTGACTTACCGCTATGCTGTGTAAAATGATCTCCTGCTAATAAAGCAGACCTAAACTGTATCTGAGCAACACAAGCATGAAATGTTATTTTTAATATTTTTTTATATTCAAAGCAAGCTCCCCCATCCATCCATGTTTCCATTATTTATTTTATTGAGAAATCACTTTGAAAAGTATGATTCATGTAGCATTCACTCTACTTCCTGAAATCCATCTGCCCTTAGCTCAGGCATACAGGTAGGAGGGTGTGCTTAGTTAAGTGAACTCCTCCTCCAGACGGAGGAAAAATGCCTATGAATACTCCTGGGATGTATGACATCTTTTTGGCCTAGGCCAGAAACCAGGAAGCAACTGAAGAAATGTAAAAAAAAGCTTTAACCACTTTCAGACCGGACCAATTTGCTGGTCAAAGACCAGACCACTTTTTGCGATTCGGCACTGCGTCGCTTTAACTGACAATTGCGCGGTCGTGCGACGTGGCTCCCAAACATAATTGACGTCCTTTTTTTCCCACAAATAGAGCTTTCTTTTGGTGGTATTTGATCACCTCTGCTGTTTTTTATTTTTTGCGCTATAAACAAAAATAGAGCGACAATTTAGAAAAAAGCGCATTATTTTTTACTTTTTGTTATAATAAATATCCCCCAAAAATATATAAAAAAACATTTTTTCCCTCAGTTTAGGCCGATGCGTATTCTTCTAAATATTTTTGGTAAAAAAATCGCAATAAGCGATTATTGATTGGTTTGCGCAAAAGTTATAGCGTTTACAAAATAGGGATAGTTCTATAGCATTTTTATTAATAATTTCTTATTTTTTTTTTTTACTAGTAATGGCGGCGATCAGCGATTTTTTATTGTGACTGCGACATTGTGGGGGACCCATCGGACATTTTTGACACATTTTTGGGACCATTGTCATTTACACAGTAATCACTGCTATATAAATGCAGTGATTCCTGTGTAAATGACACTGGCAGTGAAGGGGTTAACCATTGGGTGGCAGTGTAGGGGTTAAGTGTTCCTAGGGTTGTGTTACTAACTGTGGGGGGGTTGGGCTTTCATTTAGTGAACACTGATCTCTGCTCCAATCACATGGAGCAGAGATCAGCGTCACTAGTTGCAAGGCAGAATGGAGAAATGCTGTTTACAACGGCATTTCTTCATTTGGCCGCTCCGTGAGACAATCGCGGGTATGCCCGCGGCGATCGAGTCCGCGGGTCCCGTGACCGGACTCACGGGGTCCCGACCAGCGCAGGAGCGCGCCCCCGGCAGCGCGCTCCCGATGGCAGGGCGGCAAATTTAAAGGGACATACATGTACGCCCATTTGCCTGCCCGTGCCATTCTGTCGACGTACATCGTCGTGCGCTGGTCGGCAAGTGGTTAAACAAAAAAAAGTTATATACCTTCCTATCTATATACTAATGCTAGCAGAATAAGGAAATGGTTAATAATGATTGAGAGAGTTTAGTTCCACTTTAAGTCCTATAAAAACTTATGAACTGAGAAGGCAGTGTTGAGCTTTTTAATTGAAAGCCTAGTAAGCTTTTAAAAACTTGTGGAAAAATACTAATATGTAAAAGGGAGTGTTAAAAAGTGTTATAAAAGATGAATTTAGAAAATGTCAAATTAGAAACAAGTAAGTTATTAAAATAATTTTAAAATAGAATTAACTAAACATCAGTATATATTCCCTTTAATGGCATTCATTTTGTGAGTCTTTGTTGCTTAATAATCAATAATTCCACAAGAAAGAACTGGCTACTTGCATGATATTTAAACTTTATTTAAGATACCCTGTTGCTATGTTTTTTTTTTTAGTTTATAATTAAAATGTTTTTATATTCAAAAGTTTTATTACAAAACAACGCCAGTTGGGCATACCCTAGCTTGATGTACGCACAAAAATGATTGAACTTCAAATTTTGTTAAATGATTGAGATATTATAACAAGATAAATCAAATATGCACAGAAATATAGAGAAAAGCTCTATGTCGACCAGGTTAACAATAACTGGAGGTGTTCAAAAGGTAACAAACGAGAGATTTGTTGTTATCGTGAGAGATTTTGAGTATTATGTAGGATCCAAAAGCAACTGAATGGGAAAGGGTGAGAAGTTGTCCCGAGTTGTGAAGCTGATAGAGGAACAATACTTCAGCTTTTGATAATAGATGGGGGTTGGTCCAACGTGTTATTTAAGACATGGGCACACTTCTGCGGTCAGCGATCCATTTTTCCCAGGCCGTGGAGAAGGGTTTTGTAGATAGGTTAGCCTTGGCAAATGAGAATACCATTTGGAAATGTGTGTTGAGCAAACAAATGGCGTCTTTTAGGAGGGGAGGGTGGATTGTTTTCCATTTTTTGCCACTGCCAGACAAGCTGCTATCGGGATGTGTGTCACTAACATTTGCAGGTATCTAGGCCAAGAAGGAAGTGACAGTCCCAGGAGTAAGTCCAGTGGAGACAATGGGATGGATATGTCACACAAAAATGAGATTAATCTCATTACTTTTTCCAGTAGATTTTGATGCATGGGCAGTCCCACCAGATGTGTTGTAAAGATCCAATATTGTCACAGCCTCTCCAACATTTAGATGAAGTAGAGGGGTAGATATTTGCCAGTCTGGTGTGTAGTACCATTTAATGAACACTTTTTGTAGAGATTCCCCATGGGTGATGCAATGGGATAGGCATAGGGGGGGTATGAGGACTCTTTGCCATTGTTCACTTGGAGGAGGGTGGTCTATGTAAGTGGTCCAGTATCTGATGGATGAAGAGAGTAGATCAGAAGTTGGCATGGTGAGCATCTTGTAGGTTAGGGAAGATTCCTTTAGCTCTAGTATTGTTGGAGTTGTAAAATGTTAGCAGAGAGTGTGAGAAACACATTTTAGATAAAAGGGATCTTACCCAGAGGTAAAGAAAGAATGTTTTAGGAGATAAGCCAAACCACTGTTGCAGGTAGGAAAAAGAATGTAGTCCTGATGTCGAGAAAAGCATTCCTATTCTGGTGATACCGTCCTTTATCCAGTCTGAGAGGTATAGATCTGGTACTAGAAGTTGTATGGATTCAGTAGACAGCAATGAGAGTATAAGAAATATAAAAATGAGCCCTCGCGCCACTAGGTGATAAAGTGACTAAAGTGAAAATATATCTAAATTAGTGTACAACGAAAAAATAGAAAATATGCAAAAAGGTAAATAGCATGTAAACAGTAAAGTGATAAAAAGTGCAAGTGATACTTAATAATGCAAAAAATGCAGCGGGACAAAATAGTAAACACAAACTATCAAGTGAAATGAATAAAACAAAGAGTCCTGCACAAATCGTGCCACTCTTAAAAAATACAAAAATATATATATATATATATATAAATATATAAAAAATGAAAACGTGAAACAGTCAATGTATAAATAAAAAAATATATTCCAAGAATCGCACACAAATGAGTGAGGATGAAATATGGAAAAAAGCGGGACCAGATGTTTCCAAAGTCCACTAATCCAGGCTCTCAGAACTCTCACCTTAAGATAAAATATGCAAGCAGATCAAATAAAGCCCCAGAAACTTCTCCTTTGATTCACTGTATTAGGCCACTAAGGAAATGCAGGTGAAGGATGTAATAAAAACCTCCGCCACTAGAGGGCCAATCCCAGCTTATAGGTATTGCACTGTAGATATAGACATCTATTCCGTAGTGTATGGCTCGAAAAAACACAAGGGAGAGGGGGAAGGAGAGAGAGAGAGGGGACTCCAATCGTGTAGTCATTTTAAATAAGCAGATATATTTATTAAAAATAGCCAAGACTCTCACATTTCAAACAATTAAAAATCACAGAGAGAGGAAGATGGTGATCTGGCGTCTTCCGCCAGTCTTACGCTACTTCCAGTTTGTCCTACGGCCACTCCCTACGCGTTACGTCATACCACGTGACTTCTTCATGGGGAGCAATGAGAGTGTGTCAGATGACAGCCCTGTGTTGAGTTGAGAAATTGCTGCCCACACACTTAGAGAAGCAGTGATAGTGCCAAGTTGGTGGCATGTTGGTTTGAGATTGAGCCAGGTGGCAGATAGAATGAGTTTGAGGTCTGCAGGTAGTGCAGTAGCTTCTATTTGTTTCCAAGCTGAGTGGTAGCCTGCTGACCACCAGGTTTTTAGCTGGTCTAAAATAGTTGCAGGGTAGTATGCTTGGATGTCAGGTGCTCCCAAACCTCCTTGTTGAACAAGGGTCAGGAGTATAGATCTTTCACCCTTGGGTGTTTTTGTTTCCAGATAGATATTTACAATCCCTTGAAGATTTCTTATTTGAGCTTGCACAACAGGGAGAGAAATTGTGCGAAATAGATACAGGATTGTGGGAGTAAATACATTTTTACTATAGCAGTTCTTCTAGCCCAGGATGCATGTATATGGCTCAACTCTTTACACAACCGCATGTGCTTGCCTACAAGGTCCTCAAAGTTACTTCTTCTTCGTAAGATACGGAATGTTAATTTCATTCCTAAGTAGGGAAGGAAGGAGTTGGGGGCCCATGCGAGGAGGGATTCGGCAGAGATGGTATTAGTAGTTTGGTGGTCTAAGCCTAGGTTGAGCATGAGGGATTTACTATGGTTTAGTTTATATAGGGATATTGAGCTAAATTAGACCTGTTGGACTGCAGGAAGGGATACTTTGGGATTTGTTAAGGCTATAATGACATTGTCGGCATAAAGCCCAATTTTATGTTCTGTGTCCCCAACCATTATTCCTGAGATCATTGGGTCAGATCTTATGGCCTGCGCCAGTAGTTCGATTATCATGGCAAATATCAAGGGGGACAGCGGGCAGCCTTGACTTGTGCCATTGGTGATTTTGAAGGGGCTTGACACAATGCCAGAGGTCCAGACACATGCACTCGGCTGAGTGTATAGATCTAATAGGGCTGATAGAAATGTTCCCGAGATTCCATATTTACAGAGTACCACCTGTATGTAAGGCAAATAGACTCTGTTGAACACCTTCTCTCCATCCAGAGACAGGAAGAGAGAAGGCGATTGATTAAGTTCCGCCCTTTGTATGAGGCCGATAAAGCGTCTAGTACCATCTGAGGCTTGCCTACCTGGCACAAATCCAACCTGATCTGGGTGGATAATTTGGGGGATGACCTCCGAAAGGCATTGTGCCAGGAGTTTAGCATATCGTTTTGTGTCTGTGTTGAGGAGTGGAATTTGGTGATAGTTGGTGGGGTTTTCCAGTGTTTTTCCAGGTTTTGGAATGGTGACTACTAATGCTTCCAGGGATTCTTTAAGGATGTTGCCTGTGGATGCAAATTGGTTATAGGTGTTGGATAGATGATGGACAAGAGGCGCAGTACAGTAAATCGCTTATAGTATTCATTGGGAAGACCATCGGGACCCGGGGCTTTGTGTACGGGTAGCTGTTTAATACGTTTATGAATTTCAGTGGGTGAGAAAGGCGCTGAAAGAAGATCAAGCTGCTCTGGAGGGAAGGTAAGTAGATGATAAAAAATTTGAATGTCTTTTTGTTGGGGGGGGGGGGGGAGGGGGCAGTGGGTCTGCTTCTGTAAGATTATAAAGTTGTGCATAAAAGTTACTAAATTCATTGGCAGTATCGAGTGGGTTAGTTATGCCTTTGCCTTGAGAGTTTGTGAGGAATGAGATTTTTTTGCTAGAGAGTTGTCTTTTAAATTGTTTAGCCATGAAGGCTCGTTGTTTATTGGCTGAAGTGTAAGGTTTCAGTCTGAGCCGTTTAATGTAATAATATAGTCACTGAGTCGGTACCTAAGGTTTTTAAGTTCCAAGGAGATCTTGTCGGATGGGCATTGTTTATTCGTAAGTTCCAGAGTGTGAATCTGTTTTAGCAGGGACTCTGTAATGGAGGACTACATTTTTTTTGGAGTGAGCTCTGTGTTTTATAAAAAGACCTTGTAGGCAGGCATTTAATGTGGGGGGAGAAGAAAGTATAGTCTCTTTCCAGATCATGTAAGCATCCCTAGGAGTCATATAGGGCTTCTCTTTTGAGTAAAGCAGATAGTGCTGGGGCCCTGCGTTTTGTTGTATTAGAAGTATCCAGGGTAGGGTCAACAAAGTCATTGAAATCTCCACGTATTTTTAGGAGGGAGCGTCTGTATGGGGTCAATTTGATAATAGGGGTTGTGTATAACTTTTTCTGGGCTGTGTTGGTAGTTTATATGTTGACCATAGTGAGGGAGCAGTTGTCAATTGTAGCTGAAAGGATCAGATATCTACCATCCTCATCAAATTCGCTATGGTGTAGCGAGAAATTTACTGATGCACTTATGGCAATCATCACGCCTCTTTTTTGGGGGGGGCTTTTAACGAAGAAGCAGTGAGGGTAACGTTTATGGTTACATGTTGTTTAAGTTTTGAGAAGTGGGTCTCTTGTACGCAGAGGACATCTGCATGGTGAGCTAAGGCTTCTTTCCATAGGAGATTGCGTTTGAAAGGGAAGTTTAGGATAAGGGGCGTGGTGACCGAGCTCTAAGATGGACGTCTGATTCTGGAGCTCCGTTCGCCCGCCAGAGAGAACACGCCGCACCAGCGCTCACTGGCCGTATAATACCCGCAAACACACCCGAACGATTGGCGGAACAGCTGGGGAATGTCGAGGAGACGAAAAAACACCCTCCAACCGCAGAAGCTGGCTCACTTCTTCCCGGCGAAATCCCGCGGGCCCCCGCAAGATGGCGGCGGATCGCATCCTCGCCTCAGAGCAGAGCAGGCCACGCAGAACGGGACGGAAGGTGGAGATCTTAACACCCACCGAGAACCTGCGGGGTCCTTCAGTGGCCAGTCGTCAGGTACGCCGAGCCCCACTACAAGGAGCCCAGCCAAATCAAAACCCAGGCTGCTTTCTCCTGACAGACATCCAGACATGGAGGTAAGCGCTACACAAGGGGACCAGGCAGCACAAACATCACAAGTCCCTGACCCTATAGCAAACTTTCCCACATCTGACCAACCTATCTCAGATACTGTGCTGAAAGAAATGCTGATCTCACTTCGATCAGCTCTCCATACAGATATGGTGCAAGGTATCAACCAATGCCACAGAGAAGTGCAGGCTATAGGGGTCAGAGTGGACAGGGTGGAGCGCAAGATGGAGGATTTCTCAGCTACCTATAATGTGATGGTGGATGCACACACGGCACAGGGGGAGGACATAGCATGGTTGAAAGACAAGGTCGCAGACCTCGAAGACCGCAGCAGACGTAACAACATTAGGTTAAGGGGAATACCCGAATCTGTCTCTGCACAACAACTCTTACAATTTGCCCAAACGCTGTTTTCCTCTCTGCTGCCTAATCTGACCGCACAGGACTTAATAGTGGACCGGATCCATAGGATCCCCAAACCCTCCTTCCTCCCTGAGGGCACCCCGAGAGACACGCTACTGAGGATCCATTTCTACCATGTTAAGGAGCAAATATTTCAAGCAGCACGCAGCCCCGAGAATATGCCTCCCCAATATGCCGATTTGCAAATCCTTCCGGACCTCTCTCGGCATACGCGGCAGAGAAGACACAATCTGGCGACAATCACGAAAGCTCTGAGAAACCATAAAATTCCACACAAATGGAAATATCCAGCTACGCTCGTCATCACACATAATGGGGTCACCAAATCCATTAATAAATTGGAAGAAGGCATTAACCTCCTGACCCAATGGGGGATTCTGCAGGATCCACCACCTACTCTAGCTCCCCCAAGGCGCCCCTCGCCACTCCAGAAAGAATGGCAGCTAGTCTCACACAAGCGCCACAACAAACAACAGGCCGGGAGTAGCTCCTAACTACTCCACAACCTTCATATCTCTTCTCTCTGGCAGACGGAGTCAGTTCTTACTCTCCAATCGCCCTGTTACTAAGTTCAGCAGTCATGACTGCACACGGATCAGTTGTTGGATCCTTTTTTACTATACATACATTACAAGTTTTTGTCTTATGTTTTTGTTTCTTTCCCTTTTTCCTCCCTTCTGGACTCATGGACCTCTACACCGAAACCAAGAACTCCCTTGTGAATGAACCAACAATATTCCGTTCAGCACTGGTGCAGACGCATCTATTGAGAACATGCGACAACAGTGAGTACCATGCACTTACGGTCCCACAGACTTTCTTACCACATCATAAATGACTATTACATGCTTATCTCTTAACGTGAGGGGGCTGAACCACCCCGCAAAACGTTTCTCACTCTGGCAAGAGGCCCACAAACAAAAAGCGGACATACTCCTCGTCCAAGAGACTCATTTCCAACAGCGGAAAATTCCGACCTGTACCCATAAGGATTACCCACACATATTTTTGGCATGCACTCCAGACAGCAAAAAAGGTGGGGTGATGGTAGCAATCAAGAACACTGTGTCCTTCCTTCTTAAGGAATCATTCATAGATGATAAAGGTAGATTCATAATTCTAACAGGCGACTTTGACTCTCAACCCTTCACCTTGGTAACGCTTTATACTCCGAACTCCCATCAACTGAGATTCATCAGACGAGTGATCAAAAAAGCTGAATCTATGCTTTACGGTAGTCTTCTCATCGGAGGGGACTTCAACCTCATAGCGGATCATCATTTGGACACTATGGCTGTTCATAAGTGTAGATCATCGCCTCTACCTAATTTTCTACACACAAGAGACCTTTTCGACGTCTGGAGATGCCACCACGCTAATGAAAGGGACTATACCTTTTTCTCAGCTAGACACTGTACTTATTCACGGATTGATATGTTCCTAACTGATAAGTGGCTTTTGCAGAGGGTCCGGGCCACTACGATACATGATATCACGTGGTCGGATCATGCTGCAATTTCATTGTCTATTGATACACAAAAGGCCGCCCCCTCGCCACCCATCTGGCGTTGCAATAATAGGCTTCTTCAAGAACCCAAACTTGCCCCAATAATCTCTCAGCATCTCAGAGAATTTTTCCAAAATAACTCCACCCCAGATATTAATCCCTTTATCCTCTGGAACACACACAAAGCATTCATGAGAGGTATTCTTATACAGTTAGGAGCCAGAGAAAAGAAGAAATACAATTCTTTACTAAAAGACGTGCTAGATGAAATACATTCACTAGACACCCACAACAAAGTCTCCCCCACGCCCGCTATAGCGGCTACCATCACCGACCTTAGAAACAAACTAAGAAACCTCCTTACGCAAAAATTTGATAAACACTTACGCAGACTACAACTAAATTCTTATGCTCATGCAAACAGAGCGGGGAAATACCTAGCTAATAGGATAAAAGCCGCCCGCACCCGCTCCAAAATTGCCCATTTAATTCATCCAACAACACACTACAAAATCACGAATCCCCAGGACATAGCGAATCAATTTGCGGATTATTATGGAGCTCTCTATAATCTACGCAATGACATAAACACTCAACAACCGACTGCACAAGACATTCAGACATTCCTGCAGGCCATTAATCTCCCATCTCTCTCGGAGGACCATCTCACTCAATTAAATGCCCCATTTACACTCCAGGAGATAGCTAAGACTATATCCACATTGCCCAATGGCAAATCCCCAGGCCACCGATGGCTTCGGTAACGAATACTATAAAACCCTCATGGACCTGCTCTCCCCGCACCTTCTTAACGTTTTCACCAAAGCGCAATTAACTTCTTCCTTCCCCTCTGAGATGCTGGGAGCCCACATAGTAACCTTGCCAAAACCGGGTAAAGATCCCACCACTCCCGCTAATTTTAGGCCAATTTCCCTTCTAAATTCTGATATAAAAATTTATGCTAAATTGCTGGCTAGAAGACTGACAAATATCATTCCATGCATTATACCAAAAGACCAGATGGGCTTTGTGAGGGGGCGGCAGACTTCAGACGCCACTAGGCGCATTATCAATGTTATTCACCATGCTAAAGCCTCCGGAACGCCTTCTCTGCTTCTCTCCATAGATGCAGAGAAGGCGTTCGATAGAGTGCACTGGACGTATATGAAAGCGGTATTGAGCAAATTTGGCTTCAAGGGACCAATACTCACTGCTATTATGGCACTTTACTCGTGCCCATCAGCACAGGTATACACGGCGGGCCTATTGTCCAAATCGTTTGACATAACAAATGGCACTCGCCAAGGGTGCCCTCTTTCCCCCACTATATTTAATCTGATCATAGAACCACTAGCACAATCTATACGGGCGAATGACCTGATCAAAGGTTTCTTCTTTGGCAAATCCAAACATGTCATAAATCTGTTTGCTGATGACATTATTCTATTATTAACTGATCCTATACACTCTCTCCCTCAAGCCCACAAGACCCTGTCTGATTTTGGAGCTATATCCTACTATAAGGTCAATCACACTAAGTCACTGATCTTAGATCTGGGAACCCACCCGAAAGCAAAAAAGACCTTGCAATTCACTCTTCCATATTCTTGGGCTACCAAACACATTACCTATTTGGGTCTGACGTTAACTAACACACTCCCCACCTTAGTTGATGCTAACTTCAAACCTCTATTGGCCAAAATAGACCGCCAACTTACGGATATAGGAAGGAGGGAGTTGTCATGGCTAGGCAGAATTGCAGCCTACAAAATGTCTATACTGCCTCAAATATTATACATGTTCCGCTCCTTACCAATTCCAATACCCCTACACTATGTTAACAAGCTGTCCAATAACATGTGGAAATTCACATGGGGGGGGGGTAAAAAGGCTAGATGCCCTCGCCACATTCTTACGCCTCACAAATTAATAGGGGGAGCTGGATGTGTGGACCTAAGAGATTATATGTGGGCTACAAGACTTGACCAGCTCAAGCACTGGTTCCACCGAGTGGAAAGCCCACTGTGGGCAGACATGGACATTTCTATGCTCCCTGTAGGCAATCCCACAGATTTCCTATTTAGTGACTCCTGGGACCCTTGGGACACCAGAAGTTTACCCCCCACTATACAGGTGTCACTACAAGCGTGGCGATTCCTCCTAAAACAAGATAACAAGGAATTAACTGAAATAACTTATGACTTACCATTAGAAATCCTAAATGCCAAACTCCCCTTCCTACAAACTTCGCAACTGCAGGCGAAAAATATTCACTATATTCAAGACTTATGCAGGGACAAGGACCCCAAATCGGCAGTACAGGTTATATCGGAATTTGACTTACCACACACCACATTGTTTTCCTGCACTCGTATTTCTCACTACTTAAAGTCGCGCCCAATACCCACCACCCGAATACCCAATAAGGCATGGGCATTTTTTTCGAATTCACATCATAATACCAAAGGTATATCATTATTTTATAACATCTTCCAGGATAAAAATATATTTCACAAACAACCAGCCCTCAGGAAGTGGGAAGGGGTTTTAGCAACCACCTTTACTGATGAACAATGGCTCTCTGCTTTTAAATCTATCCACAAATCCTCCCATTGCGTGAGTCACTGGGAAATGACCTTGAAAATCATTTATAGGTGGCATTATACCCCTTTTCGAATGTCTATTATGTTCCCATCCTCTTCACCACTTTGCTGGCGGAATTGTGGTCACACTGGAAACTTGATTCACATTCTATGGGAATGCCCATGCTTGAAAAGCTTATGGAACAAAGTATTCCAAACAATTTCTGACCTCACAGGTATCCTAACCCCCCCAAACCCCAATCTAGCTATACTGCACATTGGTATTGAAACCTTTCCACGTGGGGATAGAGCTATGGTAACACATATCTTACTAGCCACACGAAACCTAATTCTTCGCAATTGGAAGACATCTATGGCCCTTAATTTCTCTGAAGTAGTCGCCATTGTCAATAGAAATTATTCATTCGAACGATTGATTGCAATTAACTCATTTTTCTGTAAGCAATTCGATAAAGATTGGAAGTTTTGGACCACCAGGTTTGGGCCTTGATACGTGGTCACATCTTATTTTAGAACCTTAATATCGCTGATACGATAATTTTTGCTTTGACTTTTACTAACTGAACGAGAAGTACTTAAACTGTCTGTACTATATATTCTTGCATCTTTAATGGCTGTATATCCTGTGTCCAGATACCCACCCTAATTTTCCTTTCTTTATTGTATTATGTTATGTTCTGTTTGTCTTTGAAGAACTCAATAAAAACTCATTGATACAAAAAAAAGAAAGGGAAGTTTAGGCCTTTGGTATTTATGGATGTGAGCGTAACAGTCATGATGGTCAGGTATATCTGGAGATGTGAGCAGAGGAAGAGAGACTAATACCTCCTGGTTGTATCCAATAGGTATAATGTAAGAACTAATGCAGTTCTTGCATTACAAAAATATACACGGTATACAGTACAATTTTCAGATCACACTAAAGGTAACAATAAAGAGTAATACACAGTGCTTGAATGAACCGTACAAGTAAGAAGTAGTACAATCGAGTGTGCTTAGCACACTATAACCTGAGGGGTGGAGAAAAGAAGGTAAGTGGACACCGTCCAGGCTGGATCAATGTAGATAGGAGGACTGGGCATAGCCATGACCTAGTGCTTTCCGGCTACTGTGGATGTTGGATTTCTGGAGTTGGAGAATGTACAAGGGGGGCCTCTTTGTCCTGTGTTACCAGAAGCAACAGGGAGGAAGGCCCAGTTTTTCAGCTTTTTGTATCCATCTTTTGGAGTGAGCATGGGGACAATTTGTTGTTGGTGTGTGCCAGCAATTTTGTTGGGAAGCCCCATCTATAGATTTTTTTTTTTTCTGCTGGAGAATAGATGTGATGGGGGTAAAAGCTTTATGCATTTCCATTGTGGCAGGAGAGAGGTCACTGAACAGCTAAGGTTAGTATATGGAGGTGGCAGTGGTTTTGAGGCTCTGGTGGTGGATAGGATTTTCTCCTTCATGTGAAAAAAGTGAATCCGGGCTAAAACATCCCTTGGAAAGTCATCTGGTAAGTTTGATGGCTTAGAGACTCTGTGGGCCTGGTTGATCAGGGTATCATGAGCGTTGAGGCGAGGAAGCAATGTTGAGATGAGTTTCTTTAGATAGGGATATTGATATTTCATTTGGTTTGATTGATTCTGGAATTTCCCTGAATTTGAATTGTTCTGCCTAGAGTGGTCCTCGGAATCTGCTAGTTTCATCTTAATGTGGGGAATTTCCTCCGTATGGTGTTCATGTGCATCTAATAGCTCATTGTGTGCTTTAGAGTAATCCTGAGTGTTTTCTTCCATTACATCTGCTCTTCAAGGCAATCTAGTCTGTCATGTACCTGAGACATAGAAATTTGTAACTCTGTGCAAATCCTGTTGTAAGGTGAGAAGCATGGACTTAAGCATTGCCTCAGAGACAGGGTTGTTTGTGACAGGGATAGAGGCTAAGGAGGGAGCTTGCTCCGTGTTATGCATGCCTGCGACAACAGAGTACCATAGCTGCTTTTTGGCCTGGGGCTCTTTGCTTGGGGAGTTAGCAGGGGAGGTTGCCAGTCACTTACCTCTGTCTGGTTGCTGCATTCCTGTAATGTCATCCGGGGGTGGCAGTGTCCATGTTATCCCTTGGAGTGTTATTGGAGGAGTCTCCTGACTGTGGTAGTGGCGGTGTGGAACTGACAGGTTGGCTAGCTGTGTCAGTGTGGCGTCTACTGCTAGAGCCGGCGCCATCTTGGGCATTCTGCATAGCCGCGGTTGGAGGATAGTAATGGGTCAGACAGTGCAATGCAGGTGGTTTGTGTCACCTTCTGGACATGCCCTGAGGTGTCCTCAGACCTTGTCCTCGCTGATTGTGCGGCAGGTGGGAAGGTAAGTTGCCGCGGGTTGCTTGTATGCAGGCCATGAAGTGGAGCTCAGACATCAGGCATCCATCCCAGTCTGCAGCAGGCCACCCCCCCCCCCCCCATTGCTATGTTTTAACATGAAATAAGGATCCCTCTGCGAAGAGACCATTTAGTACCTACCTGCCCTGCTCCCCATTCACTGGATTGAAGAAATAACCATTTGGATTTCTCCTGGGTATGTTATATTCCTGATCCCCCACATTTCTGTGTGGTTCCTTCCACTGGCCCCTGTAACCTGTAGTAAAGAAGGGGTCGGAGGGTGAAACCACAGAGACCAACAGGGCACGCCATTATCCATCACTCTCAGAAAATGTCATATGCTGATCTTTGAGCAACATGGTGAAGTCTGGTTATTCTGGTAATGGTTCAGTTGAGTATTAATGGTTAACTTTTCATGGAAATCTTTTATATTGTAATCTTATAATCTTAAATATGTTATGTAATTTAAAAAAAACTGTTTATTCTAATTATAGTTTGCTTTTCCCTGGTTCCTCTTTCCCCCCTTATCAACATACTAATTATTTTTTTATGTAAAGACTTTGTTTTCATTACATACCTTATTTTACCCCAGGCAGCCATTCATTTTGCCCTTAAGCCTAGTACACATGAGCCAAATGTCGGATGGCATTGGTCGGTTCAATAGAAACTGGCCGAAATTCGGCCGCTGTATACTGTAGGTGGTCCGACAGAAGCCAGCCATTTGGCCAGCTTCTATTGATAGAGCATGACCACAAAAGGTCTGCAGATCGGCTCCCAATCAGTGCTCTCAGCTAATGTCTAAGAGCAGTGACCAGCGTATTCTGGTGGGGGGAGCTCCCCCTGTCAGAACACAATAGAACCACAGGGGAGATTGATATACTAACATCGTATAGTTAGTACAGTGGCTCCTCCTGAGCTGAACAAACTACTAGTGTTTACTAGGCTTTATAAATATCAACTGACAGTAATACGTGGATTTTAGGTGCAGACCTGATTAAATATACCATGACTGGTTTGTTCCTCCTAATACTGATTTATCCAAAATATATATAGAAAAGACACTACTCACCCTTTTAATTTCATTGGGGAGCAGTACTTTTTTAAAGAAAAGAGTACAAACAAGAAGCATTTAACCGCTTCAGCCCCGGAAGAATTAACCCCCTTCCTGACCAGAGCACTTTTTACAATTTGGCACTGCATGGCTTTAACTGACAATTGCACGGTCGTTCGACACTGTAACAAATTTTGCATATTTTTTTCACAGAAATAGAGCTTTCTTTTGGTGGTATTTGATCACCTCTGTGATTTTTTTTTTTTTGCACTATAAACGACAATTTTGAAAAAATATATATTTTTTTAAATTTTTGCTATAATAAATATCCCCAAACGTTTTTAAAAAAAACTAATTTCTTCATTCGTTTAGGTCAATATATATTCTTCTACATATTTTTGGTAAAAAAAATTGCAATAAGCATATATTGATTGGTTTGCGTAAAAGTTATAGCTTTTGCAAACTATGGGAACGATTTATGGCATTTTTATTTATTTATTTATTTAATTTTTACTAGTAATGGCGGTGATCTGTGATTTTTAGCAGTACTGCAACATTGCGACGGACAGATCAGAGACTTTTGACACTTTTTTGGGACCATTGGCATTCATACAGTGCTAGAAAATTACACTGATTTACTGTGTAAATGTCACTGGTAGGGAAGGGGTTAACACTAGGGGCGATCAAGGGATTAAATGTTTGTTCCAACTGTGTTGGGATGTGAGTGACTAGGAAAGGAGCCATATCATTTTTCCTACTACTAGGAAGAAACTATATGGCTCCTCTCCTCTGAAAGCACAGGGATTTGTGTGTTTACACACAGATCCCCTTGCTGACAATTGTGCCCAGCGGTCACGCAGGCGATCTCTGGTGGCTGAAAATGGGTAGGACGTATGGGATTTCGCCCAGGAGAGCCATATCTGCATGACACGGTCGGCAAGTGGTTAAAAATAGTATTTTAACGCTGGTATTTTTAATCTCGTTACATGTTAATTACTAGATTGGCTTTCTAGTAAAATACCAAAGTAAATGGCCAAACTAAATTATCAATAATGTAAATGAACCTCCAGTATTTGCACACAGTTGTTGGAACAGAGATAATTACAGTCCATTGCTGAGATCCTTTTTTATTATTGTACAACATGAATGACACTTGTAAGGACTGCCATTGTGATGGGACCAAAGACATTTGTTCTCAAGGGAACTAAAAGTAGAATTAATTTAAAGCCTTACAAAGGGTGTTATAGAAAATCTACAATTTCATTACTGGCCTATTATGTAAGTATTGATTTTTTTTTTTTAGCCAATAATCAAAAGCCATCCAGCTGATCAGGTAGTGATTGATTTGTATGTACGTGAGTGGTGGCGCCTGAGTCAACCAAGCTGATTTCTTGTTTTTGGAGTTGTCCTTTGGGGTTTGGGTGGAGTGCTTGTGTTTAATTTTCGTTTAGGAACTTTATTCTAGACAAAAATACTGGTTGAAGTGTTAAGATTTATAAATATAAAGTTTTAATAATCATAAAAATGAAAAACGGTTTTGGAATGCAATTATTCATAGTTATCTTTTTGCTATTCAATTATTAGTTTTCTTGGTTTGTACTTTGACAAGTACTCTGCTTTCCACCGTACCTTGTTGTCTGGTCTTTGAATATTTCATGTGTTCAATCCTATCTTAATAAACACATTACAGAAATAAAAAGAAGACTAAGTTAAAAATTAGGTTATGTTTAAGCTAGGGATTTCCTAAAAAGCATAGATAAAAATTTTGGCTTTGCTGTAGATTTTTTTAGGATGACTTATTTGGGTTTTTTCTGCTGTTGGGAATTAATGAAACATAGCCTAAGCAGATTAACAGCACGGTGAGCAAGGCCTAATTGACAGTGAGACTTGCAAGATATTTCTAACTAGACTCTGTTTGCAAGTTTCACTTATCAATATAAGAACTCCAATGAATGCCATTATATAATCATTGAATCATCATTATTTGCATTTTTAAATGCAAGTAGTATAAGTAGCTCAATATAACCTGGTATCATCCTTCTGTCCTTCTTTGCACAGCAGCACTCAAACTAGGAGGGACTGGGGCAGCATTCAAATCAGGAACTTGCCAAGAGAAGGAGAAAAAAGAGATTACCTTGTCTCTTTCTGTTCCTATATTGTCCATTCTCCGGTTGGTGGACAGGGAGCTGGCCAGGTTGCATTGCATGTCTACAAGCAAAGCCATGTCACTAGTCTGGCAAGGCTCTCCAATGGAGCTGTGTACATTTCAGGAATAGCTGGACATAAATTCTTTGGCAGGTTAAACCACTCCCATATCAGTAATATAGCTGTGTTTGTTGGATCTTTTTTTCATTTAGCCATCTGGCTAAAGAGTGGTGGCCCATCCATCAGAGGCGCATCCATAGATGCGTCCAACTCCCTGATCTACAGCACGTGATTAGAGCCAGAAGCTCTGCAAAGCACCGCAGGCACCCACATCTCCCTTGTCCCCATCCTGCACTCAGTGGGAGCCATGCAGGAGACCAGATTTGTGGAAGCTGCTGAGAGACAAGCTGTCACTTGTAAGCATAGGAGTCAGACTTCTGTGTTTTACAAGTGATAGTGCTGAGCAGGGAGCAGAGGGCCTGAGCCAGAGGTGGTGGAACTGAGTTCCACCAAGTTCCAGCTAAAAAAAGCCCTCTTAACCTATAATTGATAAAACTGGAAAGGCTGTACAGCTTACATACTATGGCCTACTACTATGACCCTACTAAAAACCCATGTGTTATATGTCACACGTCCGTGATGGGTTTTCCATAATCTACAATAGAGGAATAGTTGGTTACTGCAGTTATGATATAGTGACACTGTTGACAAATACAAAAACTACATTAGGAGGAACCTCACCGCTACATTAAAACCAAACTAAACTGTATCTGAGCGCCACACTATTTAATTCATTTTAGTATTCAAATCAATTTCTCCCACCCATCCAATCATTTTGAAAAACACCCCCCTAGCTTTTCAAGCAGCAACCATCTTGAGTAAGGGCAGATAATTAATGTAGCATTCACTTCCTTCCATTCCTTCCTAGCTACCTTTGGCTCGGGCATGTATGCAATAAGGTGAGGTTAGCTGAGAAAACCCCTCCTCTTTTCCTCCAGATAAAATGAAAAATGCCCATGAAGACTTCAGGAATGTATGACAACATTTTGACCTAGGCCAGAAACTATGAAGTAACTGAAGAAATGTAAAACAAAATGTTAAAAGGAGGAAATATAATATACCTTCCCATCTGTTTGCTAAGGCTAGTACTAGAAGGATTACAAATAGTTAATGTTGATTGAGAGAGTTTAGTTCAGCTTTAAATAGTAATGTTGGCTGTGCCACTGTGTAAAATATGCATTGTGCTGTGAATTGCAAGAATGGAGAAACTGCATATGTAAACAATATGGGTCGCTTGTTAAGATTCAGGGCAAATATTCACAGAGAATTTTCAATTCAAGTCCTGCTCATTAACACTATGTAGGAATTTTAATGCATCTCCATGTATTGTTTAGTACCAATAATCCATTAGTTTTCAAAATGAAAAGAAATGTTCTAAACAAAGTAATAAATGTAATTTACAAGTGTTTCTAAAGTGGTAAATACTTTGCCATTATCTTGTCGATGATGAAATTTTATCAGTTGTTATGGTAACCATAACATAATAAGTCTCTGCAGATAATGTACAGTGGCTATCCGCATTATGGGGAAAAAAAAGTACATAGCTGTGCAGAAAGAATATTTATGCTGATGTGCACAAAGAGATGCAGATTTTGGTGCTTTTGTTATTTTGGTGGTGCACTACCCATCTATATCTATCTGTAATTTAGGTGCATACCTTACATTACTGCCATGTGTTCTAGATAAGACCTTTACATCTAATCAAAAAACATTTGCAATGGCAAATAGAGATGACTGAACAACATGAAGTCCTCATAAAAATGTTAATGGGGCGCTGTTAGATTGACCTAAAGCAGCATTTTCTGACCATTTGGGGTTATTTTTGCCGAGCTACAGTAGCTTGCATGACCTGAAGTCAGTCTCTAAAATACCTCTGTAGCAGTTTAAGGGTTAGGAATGTTCCTTGAGGCTGGTGGTTCTGGATGAAAGCTGTTCTCATGCTTTACCTATCGTGTATTAGTTATTATAAACGTCAAAAATAAACCTTCCTATCTATAACCATACTGGCTAGGATTCTTTTGAAATCCATTAATTTGAATGGTTGGCGGCAAGGATCCAAAGGAAGAGTAAGGTTACACAATCTTCTGTTGCAACTCACTTTATTGTAAAACTTATTGAATTCTTGAGCCTTGACATGATGCTTGTCATAATCCTTAAAGTGGACGTAAACTCACGCTCATCATTTCCAAAGTAATGGCATAGTGCTGATCTTTAGGTATATACATGCCTCCTGCATGTAAGCTTACCTTTTGATATATCTCCCTCTACTGTATTTGGAGCACCACAAAACTCCGGATTCAGTGGGCAGGTCTATTTTTCGATGCTCGATGGGTGGGGTCGTGACATCACTAGACTCCAGCCCACCTCTACACTCCCATTGGGCTGGCAGCAACGCAAGGGCGAACCTCACACAGAGCGTGTTCTGGGCAGAAGCAGAGCATGCTCAGGGCCCCCCTGTGACTCCTGAGCATGTGTCAACAAAGGTTGTAGTGGGAAGAAAATTTGGGCATAGCTTTGAGATGCTAGTGCATAAGATAAGTAAATGAGCTGTCACAGCATGGGGAAGAAACCGGTACATATTTATCTGTGTGCCTTTTTTTCTAACTAAAAGAAATAAGATTGCTCAGAGTGGGGTTAACTCTTCGTGGCAAAACTGGGCACATATGACATGACATCCTCTGCTGTACAAGGTAGAAGTCTTAGTTAAAAAGAAAACATATGTGCAGCTGTGATTTCCAGCCTGGGGTCCAGTGTGTTTCTGTTCACTGATTCAGGTCTAAATTTTTGCCTGAATAAGCACCTGAACTGGACCCAAAAACACAAAGGACCCTTTTGAAAACCGCCCTGTGGCCGCCTCGGACATGTGTGAATCAGCTCCATTGAGAGCCGGTCACGCTCACATGTCATGCCAATTGGTTGCTGTGAAAACCACATCGAATTTGCACATATGTGAACCCCCAAAGGCAGAAATGTATGGGGGCTCTACCAGTCCATTTGATGAGAGCTTCCTAGCAAACACAGTTGCAATGGGTGATTGTTTAGCTTTATCTTTTTTTAGGGTCTTCCTGTGAAAGATCTTAAAGCTTTTGCATTAATTGTATGTCTGACTGCCATAGGGACTAGAAATGTATCTCTATTTGCTTTGAAAGGTTTTATTTATCCTCTATGAAATGCGAGCTATAATAAAAACTGAAAAATATGGAAAATCTATATGCAACTGAGTTTATAGCATGTTTTTGTCTTAGTTGATGCATATTAAATACACAGTTATGTTACACAGTGTTGTCCAGTTTAAGGGTAGCACAGTGGCTAGCACTTCTGCCTAACAGCACTAGCGTTGTTGGTTTGAATCCCAATCATGGCACTACCTGCCTGGAGTTTGCGTGTTGCCTGTGCCTGCATGAGTTTCTGCTGGGTTCTCTGGTTTCCTCCCACACTCCTAAGACATACTGGTAAGGTTAATCTGTTACTGTCTCAGCCCTAGTATGTGTGAGTATGAATGTGAGATAGGGACCTTAGATTGTAAGCTCCTTGAGGGTAGGGACTGATGTGCATGTATAATATATATGTAAAGTGATGTGTAAATTGCTGGAGCTATGTAAGTAGCTGTAATTTATAATGACACATTTTTGGCCATCACATTGCTTACTAATACATGTTGCCTTTATTAAGAATTATAAATATTGGTTCCACCATGAGCTTGTGGAGCACATTTATATATAGTTTGTGTGCAGTCATCTGCAATGCTAAAATATAGCTCATCCTATCAATGTAACTAGCTTACTGACACCGTGTTGTTTTTACTCCCTAGGTATCTGAGCCACAGGCTGTGCTCTGTCTGTTTCCTCTTCATCCTACCTGTTTAATGAGGAGGGCACAAGACTCCTGAGAAGGACAAATGAAGACAAGGCTGTAAAAAAAAAACAACTGCACCAGAAAACAATGTAGATTTCCTTAAAGCCATAGAGTAATCATGTACATTTTGGTTGAAACTACACCAAGCCATGGTGAACTTCAATAAGGAGGACACAGGCTAAACAGTCACTCACCATTTCAAACTCCAGCAATGCACTAAATATAGCATGGGTGATAAAGAAAGGAGGAGACGTTGAACACTGATAAATCATTTAGATGAAGCAACCATTTAGGAACATTAAGTCAGAGTGAATTGCATGTAATGGAAAAGCCTCTCTTCTCAGCCTCATTTTACCTCCTGTGATGGGGGATACAGTGCTTGACTTCCAAAGCAATGCCGCTGTGGTCTTTTGGCTTGTTTCCCGGTTTAACAGCTATTGGCTTGGTTACAATGCTTGCCTCATCTCTTCAGTATTTCCCATGCAGACAACATGGATTATAAGAATGGGAACTATGAATTCATGTAGGTTGTGGTGCACCACACACATTTCTTTTACCAATGTTGCAGTAAAAAGCAGTGGTTTTGGTCAAAAACTGCTGCTTCAATGAGGTGGTAACCACTAGTCAATGGAAAAGCAGGAGCATTTGTCAGACTCTTGCTGTAAGATGTAAGCACTTTTCTGTTAACTGTCTTTCTAATGCTTCATGTAATAATGTTCAATACGTATGTGTGAGCCCGACCAAATAATGTCCAGTTGAGTGGTCCTTGGTGGCTTTCACCTTTCTATTAAAAAAAAAATGGTAATTTTGCCATTGTTGTTATGGTGAGCGAGATTTCTGAATATGATTAAATGTTCTATGTTTGTAGTAATGATTATGACAACTTTCTGAAAGGTTTGTCTTCCAGTCCAAAAATAAAGTTTGTTGATATCCTTCCAAGGTACAAATTCAATAAAGAAAAGCAATTGTGGGACATTGGTCAATATATTTTATCTAAAAAGCCCTTTTGTTAATGAAAAAAACAAAAATGCCAGTTCAGTGCCACTGTATCTTCTGTAAACATTGCGCCGTATGGCTTTAATAGTTGAAGAGTTGACATTCTACTCTTAAAGGGAAACAGTTGTTGTAACAACACTATAAATGTGAGAGTAAGGAATACACATTTGGACTGAAAAGATTCACAAATGTGTGCTTAGGTGACCAGTGTATAGTGATTTGGCACCTGATTTTGTTATTGTGTAGACACATCTGCCATCCAACCAAATGTTTCTTATTAATGTACTAACATCAACATTGCTTAAAGGAGTTTGTACAGTATCCATGTGTCAATTTAAAGTCATCTTGATGTCTTCATTACCAGTTGTTGACCACTTCCAGATGTTATCATCTGAAGTGACTTCTATCCTTTGCCTCAGTCTACTGACCAACAGCTATTTTCTGTTCTAGAGCTGTTGGCAGTCATTATGTAGACAAGGCCAAATCCTTATAAACCGACTGAGTAGTGAAAAAACTTGAAGGGCCTTGTGTATATTTCATATCATTAAGATATGAACAAATTTGAAATTCTGAATTTCATAATGAGATTCTCTTTGTATGAGCTGAAGTTCATGATTATGTATGTTCAGGTTTGGTCACTGCTGATGGACGAAGAGCTTGACCAAATCACCTGTTGGGTGCTGGCCCTGCATTTAGTG
The DNA here is from genome assembly GCF_037356315.1 of Lithobates pipiens. Lineage (NCBI taxonomy): Eukaryota > Metazoa > Chordata > Amphibia > Anura > Ranidae > Lithobates > Lithobates pipiens. The sequence continues at coordinate 92,085,096 of NW_027507788.1, forward strand.
TTGGTGCTTTTCTTTCTACATTCTTTCGAATTGGATTCACCAAGGATTGCATGGACTTCATAGCATGTGCAAGCAATTTTTAAGAGGAACAGGACTACTCCTTGGGAGGCCCACCCGTAAATTTCCCAAAAGAGGAAGAAAGGAGATGAAAGGAGAATTTGGCTCATACAAAATTAAAATCATTCAAAAACAATTAAACCAAATGCACGTGTGTATTTTGTTGAAAAATTACATTTGTCTGTTTATAGTGTGTGAGAAAATGTTCATTTCTGAGCAGTCATTGACTGTAAAGCCATACCAAACAGTGTAAAAAAAAAAAAAAAAAAAGGAATAAAAAGAACATGTGAAATATGTGATGGCAGTTATTAAGTTATTTAAGTTGAACAAAATTGTCAAATATTGCAGTTTTTTTTTTTGTACCTAAATGGTGCTGCAGACCACTTCTTCTGCAACCTACCCTATCGACACCTTGCCTGACAGCATTACACATATATATTTTAGCATTTTGACTCCTCTTCCTCATTTGATAAGAGATGGAATTCATTGCAGCAGCCTTCCAGCAATTATATACATCCGATTCAAATACCCTAAATGCCTCTAGGAATCATTAGCATAGGTGCTTCACCTGTGGAAATATAAGGCTCTGCACATTAATGTACTGATGCATTTTGCAAACACATATTAACATTCACTGTAGGCCAAAGTCTTATGTAAACTCTCCATTTTGTTTATGCAAGGGTCGATGCAGTAATGCATAACAGCATAGACATGCTTTATGAAAGTTTAGAAAGCAGTTGTTGTAAAAGGGACCTGAAAAGCATGGGAGATCAGATTAAACACACTGCTGAATGACTGATGAGAGAGACTTGTCCAAACAAATAGGAATATCTGGCTTTATGAGTACATGGGTGTTTTTTTTGGTCATTCACTTCTGCTAATAAAATCTAATGAGATTCTCCTGCTCTTAGAGAGGTTTTCAATAGAATTATTATATACTCACTTCACTTCGCATGGTGCTTCTACAGTTTATAAAGTCCATTTAAGCAGAAAGTTCAATTGTACTTTACTTCATTAAATACATTTGTATTGGGGTTCGGACAGAGGTACAAAAATCTACGAGTCATGTGTATGGTAAGATAAGGTAGTCCAACACAATGTACAGCGAGACATACTAATGTAGTATGTAAGTTGTGGGACAAAATTGACATGGCAACAATGCTTGTGGTACACGAGACAATATGGGGTCCATTCAATAAGCTTCATAGTTACATAGTTAGTAAGGTTGAATAAAGGCACCAGTCCATCCAGTTCAACCTGAGTGAGTGTCTACAATTGTCTCCATCCCTGTACATTACACACTCACATCGGTCCCTTCCCTCAAGGAGCCCACAATCCAAGGTCCCCATTCAACCTATGAAGGCAGTGTTAGAGTACAGAGAAGGGAAAGGCTAAGCAAGAATAAGGAGGGTGGGAGAGATGAGGGGAGCCAATCAGGAGATTTGTTACAACTCCAATAATCACTGGTCTAAATCGTGTGGGAGAGAAATGGAGGCCTATGGTTCCCATGGTTACTGCAAAATTTAGACAAGCTACCTTGAAGTCTAGCTGTGAGCTTCTCATTAATTGGGGTCCAGAGTGCTAAAGCTTTGACTTCAGAAGCAGAGCCGTATGGTGAGAGCAAGTTCAGTTGGATATGTACTTTAATGTGTTTTTTCATTGTAGTTAATTAAACATTTCTTTTCAGAGATCTTTTTTCACTTTAACATGAGCCTTTCTGTTGATCATCTTGTTAAAAAATCAACTGTGGCTAAACGTTCTATATTAACCACCTCGCGCCCGCCCTATAGCCGAATGAAGGCCGTAGAGCAGGCGCGTTCGTCCGGGTGGCCGTCCCTGGACGTCCTAATGTTTACTTCCGCAATGTGCGCCGCCCCGGGCGTGCATCGCGGAAGTTCTGTGTTCGCCGTGGCCCCCGGGCACAGGCAAACACAGATCGCTGTAAACGGCCAATCACAGCGGCCGTTTACAGCGTGATCGGCGTGTCCAATGGGAGATGATCTCATATGTAAACATATGAGATCATCTCTCAGCGCCGCTCTCCCTCCTCACACAGACAGTGTGAGAGGGGAGAGATGAACGGCTGCAGCGGCAGCTGTTCTGCCTCGAGTTAAAAAAAAAAAAAAAGTAAAAAAAAGTTCCATCCTCCCCCAGCAGTGCCATCCTCCCCCAGCAGTGCCATCTGCCCCAGTGCCATCCGCCCCAGTGCCATCCACCCCAGTGCTACCTGCCCCCAGTGCCATCCACCCCAGTGCTACCTGCCCCCAGTGCTGCCTGCCCCCAGTGCCACCTGCCCCCAGTGCCATTTGTCCCCAGTGCCATCTGTCATCAGTGCCACGTATAAGTGCCATCTGTCATCAGTGCCACGTGTCATCAGTGCCACATAGTGCCATCTGTCATCAGTGCCACGTATTAGTGCCATCTGTCATCAGTGCCACGTATCAGTGCCATTTGTCATCAGTGCCACCTGTCAGTGTCACGGGCCATCTGTTGTCAGTGTCACGTGTCATCAATGCCACTTATCAGTGCCATCTGTCATCAGTGTCACGCGTCATCGGTGCCATGTATTAGTGCCATCTGTCATCAGTGCCACGTATTAGTGCCACGTGTCTTCAGTGCCACGTATTAGTGCCACGTGTCATCAGTGCCACGTATAAGTGCCACGTGTCATCAGTGCCACATATTAGTGCCATCTGTCATCAGTGCCACATATTAGTGCCATCTGTCATCAGTGCTACGTGTCATCAGTGCCACGTATAAGTGTCATCATTGCCACGTATCAGTGCCATCTGTCATCAGTGTCACGTGTCATTGTCCTGGTGCTTCAAAAGTGTAATAAATAGTCAACAAGTTAGATGTGTAATTTATGTTCCTAGAACACATGGTGGCGCTACCTGCATGTTGGGCCTCTCTATGTGGCCAGGCTGTGAAAAAGTCCCACACGTGGTATTGTAATACTCAGGAGGAGTAGCAGAATTTTTTGGGGGGTGTCATTTGTGGTATACACATGCCACGTGAGAGAAATAACCTATTACAATGACAATTTTGTGGAGAAAAAAAATGAAAAATCTTAATTTTGCAAAGAATTGTGGGGAAAAAAATGACAACATCAAAAAGCTCACTATGCCTCTTACTAAATACCTTGGAATGTCTACTTTCCAAAAATGGGTCATTTGGGGGGTATTTGTACTTTCCTGATTTGTTCGGGTCACAAGAAGCAAGATAGGCCACCAGTACATCAGATGTGATCAATTTTGTGCGATTCGCACCACAGCTTGTAGACTCTCTAACTTTCACAAAGACCAAATAATATCCACTAAATTTGGGTTATTTTTACCAAAGATATGTAGCAGTATAAATTGTGGCCAAAATTTATGAAGAAAAATTAATAATTTGCATAATTCTGTCACAGAAACAAAGAAATATGCGTTGTTTTTTTTAAAAATCGGTCTTTTTTCATTTATAGCGCAAAAAATAAACACCCCAGAGGTGATCAAATACCACCAAAAGAAAGCTCTATTTGTGGGAAAAAAAAGGACAAAAAATTTATTTGAGTACAGTGTTGTCATTCAAAGTGTGAGAGCACCGAAAGCTGAAAATTGGTCTGGGCAGGAAGGGTGTTTAAGTGCCCAGTAAGCAAGTGGTTAATAAAGCATTCATTCTTCCAAGGGGGCAAATTCATTTTAAAAGAATGCTGTTCTTGTGAGATAACTTTAATAAGAGTGATCACCTAGCAATCGCCCATCAACCACCATCATCAAAAGCCAATGTTACACTTTCTCTTTAATAGACTGGAAATCAAGGGAAATAACGCACACACAAGTTGTTGTTGGTAAATCTGTCCACATCATTTTCTATACCAGACCTGGAGGGGGAATCATGACTTCGAAAACGGATCATCCGTTTACTGTCAGAAATAGAGCTGAAGCTGTGTGTGTGTTTGTGACAAGAGAAAAGTGACAAGCAAGATAGCATGTGACTGCAGGCACCAAATTATGACTTCATGTCACCCATTCAATTACAGTTAGATAAGCACGGGGACCTTGAGCAAACAGCGAAGGATGCCTTCAGGCTAACATTGCCAGGCAAAGACTATTTTTACAGTTATGTTGTCTGAAAATGGCTTGTGACAGCAGAGCATCACTTATTTAAGGGATTCTCTAGCATTTTTGAAGTTATTTAGAGGTATACAGTAAGCTATGTTAAGATTAGATGGCCTCCTGAGATTCACCCCAACTCCAGTGCTTAGTCCAGATCATCTCTGCATAATTCCCGACCTTCCACTTCCCCTTCAGCTGAAATAAAGTATTTTGCCACTGTAGAACCCCATAGGTGTTTTTCTTTATAATAATTTATTTATATTCCTGAGGCCAGCTATGCAAAAGAACGTGTGTTCTATAGTCTAGATACCATATAAACTACAGCATCCACTTATCAAACATGCTTATAGCAGTTTTAGGCTTATTAGCCCCCAATGGAAACCATGGCCAGAGCGAAACATGCTTGGAGAAGATAATCTGTCAGGTTCTAGTAAGGGAACCTCAAACCTTCCACTAAAATATTGTGTGTAATGTACCATGGGTTATATAGGAGAAAATAAAAGGGTATAATTAAAATTATTTTGTACGTGATTATTGGGCAACAGGTAGAATACAATATCATATAACTGTAGGCAAAAACTTTTTTTTTTTTTAATTTTGGATATAGTGAAGAGGGATTAGAATATAGAAGAGAGTGAAAGTGAAGAATACTCCCACATTTTAAGTTGTCATCAGAGCAGGAATAGAGGGACACCTCAGGGAATGAAAATATTTGCTTTAGTTCTTGTGCATGTGCAGAGGTTTGGTTTAGTGATCACTGCTAGTGATGGACGAACTTCCGACGGGACGTTTCGCGAACGCGAAACGCGAACGGACACAAACGTTCGCGAAAACGACCGTTCGCCGCGGGCTCCATTGACTTCAATGGGAGGCGAATTTCGCAAACCTTTAGGTCGAATTTGCGGCCACGGGGTAATTATTAGGGGGTAGCACGTAGTCCCACCACCTGGACAATAGCATAATACATGTATGAGGTGAATTTGGGATCGATAACTACAAGCATTTTTTTTTTATTTGGGAAATTGTTCTGACAATTCAGGACTATGGAGCTAATGAAGGCAATGGAGGAGAGGGAAGGTCAGGGACCAGGGTAGGCAAACAAGAGGGTGCAGGAGATACAGAGCACTGACAGCAGCACCGTAATACAGAGCACTGACATCAGCACCGTGACATACAGCGCTGACAGCAGCTCCGTGACATACAGCGCTGACAGCAGCTCCGTGACATACAGCGCTGACAGCAGCTCCGTGACATACAGCGCTGACAGCAGCTCCGTGACATACAGCGCTGACAGCAGCTCCGTGACATACAGCGCTGACAGCAGCACCGTGACATACAGCGCTGACAGCAGCTCCGTGACATACAGCGCTGACAGCAGCTCCGTGACATACAGCGCTGACAGCAGCTCCGTGACATACAGCACTGACAGCAGCTCCGTGACATACAGCGCTGACAGCAGCTCCGTGACATACAGCGCTGACAGCAGCACCGTGACATACAGCGCTGACAGCAGCTCCGTGACATACAGCGCTGACAGCAGCTCCGTGACATACAGCGCTGACAGCAGCTCCGTGACATACAGCGCTGACAGCAGCTCCGTGACATACAGCGCTGACAGCAGCTCCGTGACATACAGCGCTGACAGCAGCTCCGTGACATACAGCGCTGACAGCAGCTCCGTGACATACAGCGCTGACAGCAGCTCCGTGACATACAGCGCTGACAGCAGCTCCGTGACATACAGCGCTGACAGCAGCTCCGTGACATACAGCGCTGACAGCAGCACCGTAAGCAGCCCCAGGAGGAAGTCAGCACAGCACAGGGATGGTGTGATCCCCTCATAATAAGAACCCCCAGGAGGAAGTCAGCACAGCACAGGGATGGTGGGAGCCCCTCATAATAAGAACACCCAGGAGGAAGTCAGCACAGCACAGGGATGGTGGGAACCCCTCATAATAAGCAGCCCCAGTAGAAATATGACACCGCTCAACCTCTTCAAAGAGGAGGGTAGGGGCATATAGTACGGTGTGCTTTTTTGGGTCAGGGAAGTGAGCCAAATGAATTAAGAAGGTCTGTGTGCTTGATTCCAAAAATTGTTTATAGACATATACATGGTCTACTGATCACATGTGTTGAATTCCTCCGAGATCCATGCCTCATTCATTTTTAGAAATGTGAGGTAGTTAACACTGTGGTGAGCTAGGCGAGTACGCTTATCGGTCACAATCCCCCCTGCTGCGCTGAACGTCCTTTCGGACAGGACACTGGATGAGGGGCAAGCCAACAGTTCGATTGCAAATTGGGCAAGCTCTGGCCAGAGGTCAAGCCTGCCCACCCAGTAGTCTAGGGGTTCATCACTCCTCAGAGCGTCCACATCGGCCGTTAACCCAATGTAGTCGGACACCTGACGGTCTAGGCGTTCCCTGATGCTGGATCCGGATGACACCTGTCGATGGGTCGGCTGAAAGAATGACCTCATATCCGAAGTCACCAACACATCTTCAAACCGGCCTCTTCTTGCAGGCGCTGTTGGATTGGTACCCGCAAATCCTTCTCTGGGAGTGGGAATTGCTCCTCTGCCAGCGCACGCAAAAGCAGAATGCAGCATTTCTCGAAGCAAGGCCTGGAAGTGCTGCATTCTGACAGCCCTCTGCGACGGCGGTAACATTTCCGCCATTTTGTGTTTGTACCGGGGGTCTAAGTACGTTGCCACCCAGTACTGGTCCTTGACCCTCATGCTTTTTATACGGGGGTCCCTATTAAAACACTGGAGCATGAAGGCCCCCATTTGCACTAAAGTGGAAGCGGTGTGGTGGCCTGGCTCCTGCTCATCATCCAGGATAATGTCGTCCTCTTCATTCTCCTCTCCCCATCCTCGCACAACAGGGATCCCAGAAAGGTTTAAAGCATGCTCTTCTTGCTCCTGCTCATCCGCCCCGGCACCATCCTCCTCTGACTCCTCATCAGACTCCTGTTGTTGACTTGTCTCAGATAGAGTAGCCCCCCCTGGGAATTCATCCAGCATTGCGACTTCCTCATCTTCCCGCTCCTGCTCCTCCACAGCCTGATCAATGACACGACGCAATGCACGCTCCAGAAAGAAGGCATAAGGTACCATGTCACTGATGGCGCCATGGCTGCGACTGACCAGTTTGGTGATCTCCTCAAATGGCCGCAGAAGTCTGCATGTGTCGCGCATGAGCAGCCACTGGCGCGGTGAAAAAAAACCCAGCTCCCCAGAACCGTTTCTTTCGCAGAGTTCATACAGGTAGACGTTAACTGCACGTTTCTGCTGGAGCAGCCTATCAAGCATATAGAAGGTTGAGTTCCATCGCGTCGGGCAATCGCAAATAAGACGTCTGACCGGCAGATGGTGTCGCCGCTGAATGTCAGCAAGGCGAGCCATGGCCGTGTAAGATCTTCTGAAATGGGCCGAGATTTTCCTTGCCTGCCGCAAGATGTCCTGGACCCCAGGGTATTTGACAAGGAATCGCTGCACGACCAAGTTTAAGACGTGTGCCATGCACGGCACGTGCGTGATTTTGCCCTGTTTCAATGCGCTAAGCAGATTGGCACCGTTGTCACACACCACTTTACCAACTGTCAAATTGAGCGGTGTTAGCCACTCATCTGCCTGTGAACGCAAAGCTGAAAGGAGTGCCGGGCCAGTGTGGCTCTTTGCTTCCAGGCACAACAGACGCAGCACGGCATGGCAACGTCTCACCTGGCATGTGGAATAGGTTCTGGGGAGCTTGGGCGGTGCAGTGGAAGAGACGCTAGCAGCGGAAAAGGAGGAGGCAGCTGAGGAGGAGAGGGAGGAGGATGGAGTAGGAGGAGGAGAAGAAGAGTCAGGCCTGCATGCAATCCGTGGCGGTAAAACCAAATCTACACGGGTGCCACGGGTTACATGCTTGACGGCCGTCAGAAGGTTCACCCAGTGGGCAGTAAAACTGATATACCTTCCCTGCCCGTGTTTGCTAGACCACGTGTCTGTGGTCAGATGTATCTTGGCACCGACACTGTGTGCCAGAGATACATTCACTTGCCGCTGAACATGGCCATATAGCTCTGGGATGCCCTTCTCTGAGAAATACTTCCTTCCTGGGACCTTCCATTGTGGTGTTCCAATGGCCACAAATTTGCGAAAGGCCTCCGAGTCCACCAGTTTATATGGCAGTAGTTGGCGGGCTATGAGTTCTGACAAGCCAGCCGCCAACCGTTGGGCAAGAGGGTTATCCGGCGTCATCATTTTTTTACGCTCAAACATTAGGCCCACGGAAGCCTGCCTTTTTGCAGAAAAATGTGAGCTTGGCGTGATGGAAGGTGGAGTGGAGGACAATTGTGAGGAGAGAGGAGAAGGAGAAGTAGAAGACGAGGCTGGACGGTGAGAGCCTGCAGTGTGGCTTTGTGTGTTCCGTTGCTCCCACTGGGCTCGGTGATGGCTGCTCATGTGCCTTCTTAAGGCGGTCGTCCCTAGGTGAGTATTGGGCTTACCGCGACTAACGCGTTGACTGCAAAGATTGCAGATGGCAACGCTATTGTCAGCAGCGGACACGTTAAAAAAAGCCCACACTGCGGAGCCATGTGCCGGTGTCCTGGGAGCGCCAGATGTGACCGTACATGGTCGATGACTCGCTCCTGATACATTTGCAGTCTGCTTTGTCCCTGCTGTGCAATGTAAGTCATTGCTGCTTCTCCTCCCTATCTGCTGGTCCATATCTCCCTCTGAACTCCCCTCCTCTTCCTCTCTTGTGGGCACCCACGTGACATCACTAGACACGTCATCATCAACGTCACCTTCCCCACCGCTATAAGTAGAGTAGGCAGCAACACCGGGGACCAACCTCCTCCTTGGGCTGATCTGGGTACTGGCGTCAGACTGCTGAGTAGCGCTTGTTGCTACCTCCTCTTCCTGATCCAATACCAAGAGTGGCTGCGCATCAGAAATGTCCTCTTGATATGGATCGGAAAATAATTCCAGTGACTCAAGCGGAAGGTATGTGGTGGTGGTGGTGGTGGTCGTGTTGTTGGTGGTAGTGTCTTTGGGGGTGCACATAGCAGAGAGTGAAGAAGAGGGTGCAGATCGAGAGGATGAGGAGGGTGCAGAAGAGTAAGGCTGAGCGAGCCACTCAACCAAGTCTGGTGCATCCTTTAAAGTAATTGAACGCACCTTCTGCAACTTCCCACTTTGGCTCAAGCCTGTTGCTCCTGCCCTACCCCTACCACCCCTGCGGAAGGGCCTGCCTCTTCCTCTGCATGTCATTTTTTAAATGACCCTGTGACAAAACTCTTAGTCCCTATACCGCTGAAGGACTGCTGCAGTATAGGTGAGCGGTCAGCAGTGGTGCACGTCAACCCTATCTATTGTGGACCTATAGCGGTCCTTACAGAACAGCAGACTGTACCGCACTCAAGCCTATGTACCGTAGCACCCTATACCAAGTTACCAGTCCTTATAAGAACTTTTGTGGACCAAGCAGGTTGTGTATTAGTGTTTAGCAGACTGTACGTCAGTCCCTATACCGCTGAAGGACTGCTGCAGTATAGGGCAGCGGTCAGCAGTGGTGCACGTCAACCCTATCTATTGTGGACCGATAGCGGTCCTTACAGAACAGCAGACTGTACCGCACTCAAGCCTATGTACCGTAGCACCCTATACCAAGTTACCAGTCCTTATAAGAACTTTTGTGGACCAAGCAGGTTGTGTATTAGTGTTTAGCAGACTGTACGTCAGTCCCTATACCGCTGAAGGACTGCTGCAGTATAGGGCAGCGGTCAGCAGTGGTGCACGTCAACCCTATCTATTGTGGACCGATAGCGGTCCTTACAGAACAGCAGACTGTACCGCACTCAAGCCTATGTACCGTAGCACCCTATACCAAGTTACCAGTCCTTATAAGAACTTTTGTGGAACAAGCAGGTTGTGTGTTAGTGATTAGCAGACTGTACGTCAGTCCCTATACCGCTGAAGGACTGCTGCAGTATAGGTGAGCGGTCAGCAGTGGTGCACGTCAACCCTATCTATTGTGGACCGATAGCGGTCCTTACAGAACAGCAGACTGTACCGCACTCAAGCCTATGTACCGTAGCACCCTATACCAAGTTACCAGTCCTTATAAGAACTTTTGTGGACCAAGCAGGTTGTGTATTAGTGTTTAGCAGACTGTACGTCAGTCCCTATACCGCTGAAGGACTGCTGCAGTATAGGGCAGCGGTCAGCAGTGGTGCACGTCAACCCTATCTATTGTGGACCGATAGCGGTCCTTACAGAACAGCAGACTGTACCGCACTCAAGCCTATGTACCGTAGCACCCTATACCAAGTTACCAGTCCTTATAAGAACTTTTGTGGAACAAGCAGGTTGTGTGTTAGTGATTAGCAGACTGTACGTCAGTCCCTATACCGCTGAAGGACTGCTGCAGTATAGGTGAGCGGTCAGCAGTGGTGCACGTCAACCCTATCTATTGTGGACCGATAGCGGTCCTTACAGAACAGCAGACTGTACCGCACTCAAGCCTATGTACCGTAGCACCCTATACCAAGTTACCAGTCCTTATAAGAACTTTTGTGGACCAAGCAGGTTGTGTATTAGTGTTTAGCAGACTGTACGTCAGTCCCTATACCGCTGAAGGACTGCTGCAGTATAGGGCAGCGGTCAGCAGTGGTGCACGTCAACCCTATCTATTGTGGACCGATAGCGGTCCTTACAGAACAGCAGACTGTACCGCACTCAAGCCTATGTACCGTAGCACCCTATACCAAGTTACCAGTCCTTATAAGAACTTTTGTGGACCAAGCAGGTTGTGTGTTAGTGTTTAGCAGACTGTACGTCAGTCCCTATACCGCTGAAGGACTGCTGCAGTATAGGGCAGCGGTCAGCAGTGGTGCACGTCAACCCTATCTATTGTGGACCGATAGCGGTCCTTACAGAACAGCAGACTGTACCGCACTCAAGCCTATGTACCGTAGCACCCTATACCAAGTTACCAGTCCTTATAAGAACTTTTGTGGAACAAGCAGGTTGTGTGTTAGTGATTAGCAGACTGTACGTCAGTCCCTATACCGCTGAAGGACTGCTGCAGTATAGGTGAGCGGTCAGCAGTGGTGCACGTCAACCCTATCTATTGTGGACCGATAGCGGTCCTTACAGAACAGCAGACTGTACCGCACTCAAGCCTATGTACCGTAGCACCCTATACCAAGTTACCAGTCCTTATAAGAACTTTTGTGGACCAAGCAGGTTGTGTATTAGTGTTTAGCAGACTGTACGTCAGTCCCTATACCGCTGAAGGACTGCTGCAGTATAGGGCAGCGGTCAGCAGTGGTGCACGTCAACCCTATCTATTGTGGACCGATAGCGGTCCTTACAGAACAGCAGACTGTACCGCACTCAAGCCTATGTACCGTAGCACCCTATACCAAGTTACCAGTCCTTATAAGAACTTTTGTGGACCAAGCAGGTTGTGTATTAGTGTTTAGCAGACTGTACGTCAGTCCCTATACCGCTGAAGGACTGCTGCAGTATAGGGCAGCGGTCAGCAGTGGTGCACGTCAACCCTATCTATTGTGGACCGATAGCGGTCCTTACAGAACAGCAGACTGTACCGCACTCAAGCCTATGTACCGTAGCACCCTATACCAAGTTACCAGTCCTTATAAGAACTTTTGTGGACCAAGCAGGTTGTGTATTAGTGTTTAGCAGACTGTACGTCAGTCCCTATACCGCTGAAGGACTGCTGCAGTATAGGGCAGCGGTCAGCAGTGGTGCACGTCAACCCTATCTATTGTGGACCGATAGCGGTCCTTACAGAACAGCAGACTGTACCGCACTCAAGCCTATGTACCGTAGCACCCTATACCAAGTTACCAGTCCTTATAAGAACTTTTGTGGAACAAGCAGGTTGTGTGTTAGTGATTAGCAGACTGTACGTCAGTCCCTATACCGCTGAAGGACTGCTGCAGTATAGGTGAGCGGTCAGCAGTGGTGCACGTCAACCCTATCTATTGTGGACCGATAGCGGTCCTTACAGAACAGCAGACTGTACCGCACTCAAGCCTATGTACCGTAGCACCCTATACCAAGTTACCAGTCCTTATAAGAACTTTTGTGGACCAAGCAGGTTGTGTATTAGTGTTTAGCAGACTGTACGTCAGTCCCTATACCGCTGAAGGACTGCTGCAGTATAGGGCAGCGGTCAGCAGTGGTGCACGTCAACCCTATCTATTGTGGACCGATAGCGGTCCTTACAGAACAGCAGACTGTACCGCACTCAAGCCTATGTACCGTAGCACCCTATACCAAGTTACCAGTCCTTATAAGAACTTTTGTGGAACAAGCAGGTTGTGTGTTAGTGATTAGCAGACTGTACGTCAGTCCCTATACCGCTGAAGGACTGCTGCAGTATAGGTGAGCGGTCAGCAGTGGTGCACGTCAACCCTATCTATTGTGGACCGATAGCGGTCCTTACAGAACAGCAGACTGTACCGCACTCAAGCCTATGTACCGTAGCACCCTATACCAAGTTACCAGTCCTTATAAGAACTTTTGTGGACCAAGCAGGTTGTGTATTAGTGTTTAGCAGACTGTACGTCAGTCCCTATACCGCTGAAGGACTGCTGCAGTATAGGGCAGCGGTCAGCAGTGGTGCACGTCAACCCTATCTATTGTGGACCGATAGCGGTCCTTACAGAACAGCAGACTGTACCGCACTCAAGCCTATGTACCGTAGCACCCTATACCAAGTTACCAGTCCTTATAAGAACTTTTGTGGACCAAGCAGGTTGTGTGTTAGTGTTTAGCAGACTGTACGTCAGTCCCTATACCGCTGAAGGACTGCTGCAGTATAGGGCAGCGGTCAGCAGTGGTGCACGTCAACCCTATCTATTGTGGACCGATAGCGGTCCTTACAGAACAGCAGACTGTACCGCACTCAAGCCTATGTACCGTAGCACCCTATACCAAGTTACCAGTCCTTATAAGAACTTTTGTGGAACAAGCAGGTTGTGTGTTAGTGATTAGCAGACTGTACGTCAGTCCCTATACCGCTGAAGGACTGCTGCAGTATAGGTGAGCGGTCAGCAGTGGTGCACGTCAACCCTATCTATTGTGGACCGATAGCGGTCCTTACAGAACAGCAGACTGTACCGCACTCAAGCCTATGTACCGTAGCACCCTATACCAAGTTACCAGTCCTTATAAGAACTTTTGTGGACCAAGCAGGTTGTGTATTAGTGTTTAGCAGACTGTACGTCAGTCCCTATACCGCTGAAGGACTGCTGCAGTATAGGGCAGCGGTCAGCAGTGGTGCACGTCAACCCTATCTATTGTGGACCGATAGCGGTCCTTACAGAACAGCAGACTGTACCGCACTCAAGCCTATGTACCGTAGCACCCTATACCAAGTTACCAGTCCTTATAAGAACTTTTGTGGACCAAGCAGGTTGTGTATTAGTGTTTAGCAGACTGTACGTCAGTCCCTATACCGCTGAAGGACTGCTGCAGTATAGGGCAGCGGTCAGCAGTGGTGCACGTCAACCCTATCTATTGTGGACCGATAGCGGTCCTTACAGAACAGCAGACTGTACCGCACTCAAGCCTATGTACCGTAGCACCCTATACCAAGTTACCAGTCCTTATAAGAACTTTTGTGGAACAAGCAGGTTGTGTGTTAGTGATTAGCAGACTGTACGTCAGTCCCTATACCGCTGAAGGACTGCTGCAGTATAGGGCAGCGGTCAGCAGTGGTGCACGTCAACCCTATCTATTGTGGACCGATAGCGGTCCTTACAGAACAGCAGACTGTACCGCACTCAAGCCTATGTACCGTAGCACCCTATACCAAGTTACCAGTCCTTATAAGAACTTTTGTGGAACAAGTGAGTTGTGAATGTTTAGCAGACTGCAGCAGAAGGGCAGCAGTCAAGTATAATATCCTTTCTATATTTGGAAGAAAGAATATTATACATGTACAAGCCTATTACTGTACCACTGATACCAGTCCTGAAAAGAACCTTTGTGGAACTAATAATAACAGCAAGTCTTTAAAATTACCCTCACTGCCTGACAACACTGCTTCCTTCCTGTCCCTATACAAATTGGCAAAAAAAGAGAACGATTAGTGGTTACTGGAACAGCTCTTTTGTGGACCTTGATAGTAACAGCTAATGATGATGATGATGATGATGATGATGAAAGACTAATCTGGCTGTCCCTGTAGCATACACCGTCCTTTCCCTTTCTCTAAACTAACAAAAGACACTCAGGCTGCTGCAAGAATCAGCAGCACAGCAAACCTATCAACACCTAACACCTATACCAGTCCTGAAAAGAACTTTTGTGTACCAAATAGCTAGTGGTTTATCTCTCCCTACTCCACACAGGAACCTGTCCCTATCTTAACAGAAGAAAGAATGTAAAATGGCCACCGGATCGGGTGTATTTATAGGTTAGGGGGAATGTACAAGTGTCCATGTGCTGTCATGTCTCAATTGGCTGTCCTGTATCACATGATAAACGTGTCACCAAAGGTTAAAGTTCTTGTATACATTAAACACGTAAGTCCGCCGCGGCGAACGACGGAAAAAGGCGTTCGAACGTGCGGACCGCGAATGTCGGAAATTCGCCGCGAAACGACCGCCGGGCGAACCGTTCGGCCATCACTAATCACTGCTAGAAGTGAGCACACAGATTCCTTGGTTGTGAATTCTGACATCTAGACTTCTGGTAGCTAGTAGATATGACGTAATTGTGCACATAAAATAAATGCTCATATGATAAAACAAGCAGGCAAATACATATTCATTACTTCTAAAATGTCCATAAATAAAATGCCAATAGTGGTGGCTAATAGACAGTAGTGAAAAAAAAAAAAGTCCCAGTACACACAATGCTAAGCACACGATGCTAAGCAACTACAACAAGGTGCTCGGATTCTTCCACATTCCAAAACTGTGACAAAGAGTGGCTGGTGTCTCTTATAATAATTATGACACTTCAATGCTCACAGACCTCTCACCTTACTGCTGTATGGTAACAGCATTAGATATAGATAACTTTCATAAGGGATCCTTGTGCCTCCACCTGTCTCTGAGGATATCTCTCTAGTGGGCGCAGCCCTTGGGACTGGATGGAAAATAATACCTCCTTGGGGTTCCACCTAGTATCCTCCGTGATGGTGGTATATAAACAAAAGGGGCTCCAACAGGGTGATATAGTATCCCAAATTTTTATTTATAAAAACAGCATATTACTCTCATTGAAAACTGTAAATAAGGTATGTAATCAACGAGTGGCAAGCTCATACTCCTACATCACTTCCGGTCTATCTGATGGTCTGTCCCAACACATATCGTCATGCCCAGGTGACTTCATCAGGGGTGTTTGTGGCTGTTAAAATCACTATGGTAATTAAAGTGACAGCGCGGGAGTATCACTTTGTTATATTTGTGCTCATTAGGAACTTAAATGCTGCAGAATTCTGTACCTTTCCCCAGATCTGTGCCTCGATACAATCATGTATTGGAGGTCTACAAACAATTTCTTGGACCTCATGGCTTGGTTTGTTTTCTGTCATGCACTATTAACTGTGAAACCTTATAAAGACAGGTGTGTACCTTTACAAATCATTAACCAACTGAATTTACCACAAGTGGACTCCAGTCAAGTTGTAGAAACACAATAAAGGATGATCAGTGGAAACAAGATGCACCTGAGCTCAATTTTGAGTGTCATGGCAAATGCCCCGTACACACGATCCGAAAATCGTACGGAAAATACCGCTTTCGAAGCGATCGTACGATAATCGGATCGTTAGTACAGAGCTTTCGAGAGCCGATTAGAACAGTACATCCGATATTATTCTATCGGACATGCACGGAAATTTTTTTCGTACGATGCCAAATCGTACGATTTTCGTTTAATCAGTACAGCTATCGTTCGAAAATGCAATACAAATGCATTACAACACATGACATCACTTCCGAATTTTTTTTCTGTCGTGCGGGAATTTTCGTGACTTTAGTAAACTCATCAGATTCGATCTGAGATTAGAATGCAATAAAAAACGGATGATCATTCGTCCGATAATCTCATCGTGTGTATGGGGCATAAGGCTATGAATATTTATGTACATGTGAGTTTTTCCTTTTTTTATTGCTAATACATTTGCAAAGATTTAAAAAAAAGCTTCTTTCACATTGTCATTATGGAGTATTGTTTGTAGAATTTTGAGGAAAATAATGAATATAATCCATTTTGGAATAAGGCTGTAACATAAACAAAATGTGGAAAAGGTGACGTGCTTTGAATACTTTCCGGATGCACTGTACACAACCCAATCAGGCTAAATAGAAAAGCCATACGTTCCAAACCTTATATTTTCCATCAATTAGCCATGGTCCTACTTGCCTTGGCGTTCTGGTTGTTTTCAACAACTCTTGGCTTTCAATGCTGTATACTTTGAGATAAATTAGGATAGATACCGTGTTTCCCCAAAAATAAGCCCTACTCCGAAAGTAAGACCTATCGTGATCATCAAGGCAGGCTGCAATATAAGCCCTACCCTGAAAATAAGCCCTAGTAAATCTCATTAAAAGTCATCTAATTCGTTTTGTAAATATGGGCCATTGTCTCAGTTTGCTGCTGTATTAAAAAAAAAACATGTTTACACCCACCACTGACCCTCGGGATGTCCTCTTCTCCCCCCCCCCCGGCTGATGTCTGCTGCCCCTTCCTCTTCTGTGCACGGAGTGGGCGGACGTCAGCTGGGATCTGGGCTCTTCTCTTTCCTCCCCTCCTCCCACCTGATGTTGGTGGCCCCTCCGTCTTCAGTGCACTGACGTTAGTGGCGATCTTGGCTCTTCTTTTTCCTCCTCTCCTCCCGCTGACGTCTGTGGCCCCTTCCTCTTTAGTGCACGGAGCGGGCTGACGTCACGACAATCTCGGCTCTTCTCTTTCTTCATCTCCTCTGAGATCTCAGAGAAGAAGAGGGAGCTTATAAAGGGTATTAAAAAGGTACTTTTATATAAAACTGTGGACACACTGAACTTCATACCAGTAAAACAGATTACATCATTTCATAAAGATGTAAAAAAATTATGTAAAAAATGGACTCCTGACCTGACAATGGGGGTTGATTTTAACAGGTTTTTTAGAAAACAGAGATGGATAAATGGCACAGCACAAACACTGTGTTGTCTATCATGCTTTAAAGGAACAGGATTTTTATTATTATTATTTTTTTTAAGTAGTGTAATGTACATACCGTAAATAAATAAGACATCCCCTGAAAATAAGCCCTAGTGTGTTTTTTGTAACCAAAATTAATATAAGACCCGGTCTTATTTTCAGGGAAACATGGTAAGTAGAGTGGGAAACCTTTTATAATCAACACAGAAGAAGTAAATGCCTGGGAACTTTCTTCAGGACTAGATGTATGCATCTGAAAGCTAAGAAACCATCAGGTAGTTTCTCTCTTAAACATTTCTGATAACCAAAATATCAGTTTTGAGGGGTCTGGCCCATGAATTGAAATAGACCATTGCTTAACCACTTTCAGACCGGACCATTTTGCTGGTAAATGACCAGAGGTCTTTTTACACTTTGGCACTGCGCTGCTTTAACTGGTAATTGCGCGGTCATGCAATGTTGTACCCAAACGAAATTTGCGTCCTTTTCTTCCCACAAATAGAGCTTTCTTTTAAAGGTATTTGACTGACTCTGCGATTTTTATTTTTTGCGATATAAACGTAAAAAGACCGCAAATTTTGAAAAAAAATGATATTTTCTACTTTTTGTTATTAGAAAAATCCAATAAACTCAATTTTAGTCATACATTTAGGCCAAAATGTATTCAGCCACATGTCTTTGGTAAAAAAAAAGTCAATAATTGTATATTTATTGGTTTGCGCAAAAGTTGTCACATCTACAAACTAAGGTACGTTTTCTGGAATTTACGCAGCTTTTAGTTTACGACTGCCTATCTCATTTCTTGAGGTGCTAAAATGGCAGGGCAGTACAAAACCCCCCCAAATGACCCCATTTTGGAAAGTAGACCCCCTAAGGAAATTGATAAGAGGCATGTTGAGCCCATTGAATATTTTATTTTTTTGCCTCAAGCGATTGAATAATGACAAAAAAAAAAATTTTTTTTTTTTTTTACACAAAGTTGTCACTAAATGATATATTGCTCACACATGCTATGGGCGTATGTGAAATGACACCCCAAAATAAATTCTGCTGCTTCTCCTGAGTACGGGGATACCACATATGTGGGACTTTTTGGGAGCCTAGCCGCGTACGGGGCCCCGAAAACCAAGCACCGCCTTCAGGCTTTCTAAGGGCGTAAATTTTTGAGTTCACTTCTCACTACCTATTACAGTTTTGAAGGCCATAAAATGCCAAGATGGCACAAAACCCCCACAAATGACCCCATTTTAGAAAGTAGACACCCCAAGCTATTTGCTGAGAGGCATGTTGAGTTCATGGAATATTTTATATTTTGCCACAAGTTGCGGGAAAATTACAAACTTTTTTTTTTTTTTTAACAAAGTTGTCACTAAATGATATATTGCTCATGCATGCCATGGGCATATGTGAAATGACACCCCAAAATAAACTCTGCTGCTTCTCCTGAGTACGGGGATACCACATATGTGGGACTTTTTGGGAGCCTAGCCGCGTACGGGGCCCCGAAAACCAAGCACCGCCTTCAGGCTTTCTAAGGGCGTAAATTTTTGAGTTCACTTCTCACTACCTATTACAGTTTTGAAGGCCATAAAATGCCAAGATGGCACAAAACCCCCACAAATGACCCCATTTTAGAAAGTAGACACCCCAAGCTATTTGCTGAGAGGCATGTTGAGTCCATGGAATATTTTATATTTTGCCACAAGTTGCGGGAAAATTACAAACTTTTTTTTTTTTTTTTTTTTTTTCACAAAGTTGTCACTAAATGATATATTGCTCACGCATGCCATGGGCATATGTGAAATGACACCCCAAAATAAATTCTGCTGCTTCTCCTGAGTACGGGGATACCACATATGTGGGACTTTTTGGGAGCCTAGCCGCGTACGGGGCCCCGAAAACCAAGCACCGCCTTCAGGCTTTCTAAGGGCGTTACAGTTTTGAAGGCCATAAAATGCCAAGATGGCACAAACCCCCCCAAATGACCCCATTTTGGAAAGTAGACACCCCTAAATTTAGGGGTACACTAGTGAGACTAGGTAATAAATGGCGGGTGCCCTGAAACTATAAAAAAAATAACTAACCAACCAGCGTCACCTGTAACAGTTATATGGTGATCACTGGTGAAAGGGTTAACTAGGGGGCAATTAGGGGGCTTTATGCGGTAGTATATGGGGGTCCCTGGCGCTATAAAAAGCTGCAGCGAACCTAAATACCTACCTGCCTAACTAGCGTCACCTGTGACACTAATACAGCGATCAGAAAAACGATCGCTTATTAGGCTGGGTTCACACTGGAGCGATGCGGGAACGCCACGAATGCGCGGCGGGTTCCCGCATCGCATGCCTCCCGGCGGCAGTTCACACTGCCCTATGCGAACTGCTGGGAGTGTCAGTGAAATGTTACTGACACCCCCAGATCAGTTCGCATATCGCAGTGCGATCTGCAAACTCGGATCACATGGTGTGAACACCCATGCGATCCGATTCTGCTGCGGGCCAAAAAAAGGGTCCCGTGCGAATTTGCGGCGGGTGCGGCGGGTGCGGCGAATGGCTGAACTCGAATCGCACAGAGATCGGATGTGATTTGCACTGCAGTGCGGTGCGAATCACATCCGTTCTCATAAACCGCTGCAATGTGAACCCAGCCTTAGTGACACTGGCGACGGGGGGTGATCACGGGGTTAAACCTTTATTGGGGGGGTTAGGGGGGTACCTTAGAACTAAAGGGGGCTAACCCTAACTGCCCTAACAGTTATTAGTCACAAATGACACCCGCCGGGTGATCAGGGGGTTAAACCTTTATTAGGTAATAAATGGCGGGTGCCCTGAAACTATAAAAAAATAACTAACCAACCAGCGTCACCTGTAACAGTTATATGGTGATCACTGGTGAAAGGGTTAACTAGGGGGCAATCAGGGGGCTTTATGCGGTAGTATATGGGGGTCCCTGGCGCTATAAAAAGCTGCGGCGAACCTAAATACCTACCTGCCTAACTAGCGTCACCTGTGACACTAATACGGCGATCAGAAAAATTATCGCTTATTAGGCTGGGTTCACACTGGAGCGATGCGGGAACGCATGAATCCGCGGCGGGTTCCCGCATCGCATGCCTCCCGGCGGCAGTTCACACTGCCCTATGCGAACTGCTAGGAGTGTCAGTGAAATGTTACTGACACTCCCAGATCAGTTCGCATATCGCAGTGCGATCTGCAAACTCGGATCGCATGGTGTGAACACCCATGCGATCCGATTCTGCTGCGGGCCAAAAAAAGGGTCCCGTGCGAATTTGCGGCGGGTGCGGCGGGTGTGGCGGGTGCGGCGAATGGCTGAACTCGAATCGCACAGAGATCGGATGTGATTTGCACTGCAATGCGGTGCGAATCACATTCGTTCTCATAAACCGCTGCAATGTGAACCCAGCCTTAGTGACACTGGCGACGGGGGGTGATCACGGGGTTAAACCTTTATTGGGGGGGTTAGGGGGGTACATTAGAACTAAAGGGGGCTAACTCTAACTGCCCTAACAGTTATTACAGTCACAAATGACACCAATGCAAAAAAAAAAAAAAAAAAAAATGACATTGGTGTCACTGTGACTGGGGGGCAGGGGTAATTGGGGGGGTGATCGGGGGGTAAAGGGGGGGTGTGAGTGTGCCTGGCATGTTCTACTGTGTGTGTAGAGTGTTGGTGCAACTCACCGATCCGCTCTCCTCCGTGTCGGAACGGAAAATACCGACACGGAGGAGAGAATACATCACTTCCTCTCCTGTGTTTACATTACAGGAGAGGAAGTGATGTCACCGGGGATTTCTATTCGTCGGGAGCGATCGCGAGGGGGTGGCCATGAATGAATGGCCGCCCCCTCGTCCCGGATCGCTCCCGGACGAAAACCGACCGCCGCAGGCACCGGGCGGGGGCCCGATCGGGCCCCCGACCCGCGGGAGGCAAGGGACGTACATGTATGTCCTTATGCCTGCCCGTGCCATTGTACCGACGTACATCGGCGTGCGGCGGTCGGCAACTGGTTAAATGTTAGGTTTAAGCTATGTTAACAGTCCTGGTGGGATAGGTGAAAGGACCAGAGTAAATTCCTCTCCTTGAGAAAGTTTTGCCCCAGGTTTCCAGCAGTGCTAGTCCTTTAACCAAAAAAAATCTTAGAAATGTCATTATGTGATTTCTTTTGGGTAGGGGAATAAACAAAGCTGAACCCAAATATTTCTCTTCAGCAAACAGTACGTTGCAAAATGGCTAGGCTTTGGGTTTTGTGGGAAACATTGGAAGGAACCCGGGCAGCATTTTCTCCAAGAAGGATCATTTTTTTTTTTTTGCATTGATCTTGATTTTATCTATCCTTGTAGGCCCCTTTAAACATACAGTGTAAGTATAAGACCCCTTCAATTTAACACACTGAGGGGCCCACTTTGCACTAGAAGTGCACTGAAAATATACTTGGAAGTGCAGTCGCTGTAGATCTGAGGGGGTGATCTGAAATCAGGGGAAGCTCTGCTGATTTTATCATCCAATCATGTGCAAGCTAAAATGCTGTTTATTTTCCTTGCATGTCCCCCTCAGATCTACAGTGACTGCACTTGCAGTGCAAAGTGAATTTGTCTTTTAAATAACCCCCTTTGTCTCAACACTTTCAGCCTATGTAAAAAAAACTGTTATCCTGTGTATCCTTGATTTCTCTCCGTGCTTCTCATTTCTCACCCCATCTGTTTCTCTTCTACACATATACTAAGTAAAGACTTTTTTAATCTTAAATTGAAAGCCAAATTTGCAACCAGGGGACCACAGTTAATTAGTGTGCAGTGTCCCCATATGCTCTGGTGAGGTAAGAATGGGCATTGTTTTCACTGATCCTGGTATAACTGCAGATAATGCAAATAACATTGCATTGTTATGTTCCAACAGGGATCTCAATACCTAAGGCAACGTAGTAATGAAAAGTTATTATAGCACCAGTTCACCATTTGCATATTTTCTTATTGCATGTTTCCCAACTGTCCCACAGTTGGGGTAACAGTCCCACTTTTGAGCCCAAGTCATCTGTCTTTCCACCACTCTCTTTTTACGTCTTCTGTTTGGATCTGTATGACT